>NC_133651.1:241667780-242019998 GCF_009905375.1 Apium graveolens
ATATTTCCTAAAGTCTAAAGATGAAGCTAGTGAAATCATCATCAATTACATAAGGCAAGTCAACAATCATCCTGATTTTAAAGTAAGAAGAATCAGGAGTGACAATGGAACTAAGTTCAAGAATTCTTTTATGAGAGCATTTTGTGAAGAGAATGGGATTATGCATGAGTTTTCAGCAGCAAGAAATCCATAACAAAATGGAGTAGTAGAAAGAAAGAACAGATCCCTTATTAAAGATGCAAGGACAATGCTTGAAGAATCATAGTTACCAACATACTTTTGGACTGAAGCTGTGAACACTGCCTGCTACACTCAAAATATCTCTTTAGTGAATTAAGCAAAATGCATGACTCCCTACCCATTGTTCAAGAACAAGAGACCAACTATAAATTTTCTTCATGTCTTTTGGCTGTAAATGTTATATCTTGAAGAATCAAACTGATCAACATAGGAAGTTTGATGCTAAAGCAGATGAAGGAATTTTTATTGGATATGCTGTGGGAAAAGCATACAGAGTCGACAATCTAAGAACCAACATTATTGTGGAATCAATACATGTTGTGTTTGATGATAAAAAGATTGAAGGACTGCAAGATGGAGATTTCCATGAGAGCCTCAAATTTGACAATGTGGAGTGACAGTGATGATGAAAGTGATCAAAAAACTACAACTACAGATAGTGTAGAAAAGTCTACAACTAATGAAGATAATAACTCATCATCCATCGAGTTACAAAATGCTTCATCCATCGGGAGATAATCTGCATCATCCATCGGGAGACAATCAGCCTCATCCGTCGGAACTCAAAGTGCTTCATCCGCCGGGTCATTGAGAGAAGCTGAAAGTCAAGGTAGATCACTCACATAAATTTCCCCTTTCTGAAATCAAAGACTCACTAACTCAGGGGGAGTTTCTCATAATCAAAACTCAGTCACACATCAAGACAATAATGAGGCCTCTTCATCTAGAGCAAATCTACCTCAACAGAGAAAATGGACAAGAGATCACTCTTATGAACTGATTATTGGTGATGCATCTTCTAGAGTTCAGACAAAGAAAGCAACTCAAGAAGAATGTCTATATAACAACTTCTTATCTAAGGAAGAACCAAAGAAGGTAGAAGAAGCTCTGTTGGATCCTGACTGGATTTTAGCTATGCAGGAGGAGCTAAACCAATTTGAAAGGAATAAAGTATGGAAGCTGGTACCCAAGCCTAAATGAAAGAATCCAATAGACACCAAATGGGTATTCATAAACACGATGGATGAAAATGGCATAGTAGTCAGGAACAAAGCTAGATTGGTTGCTAAGGGCTATTTTCAACAAGAAGGAATAGAATTTGATGAAACCTTTGCTCCTGTTGCAAGACTTGAAGCCATCGGAATCTTCTTAGCCTATGCAGCCCATGCCAATTTCAAGGTCTATCAAATGGATGTCAAGAGTGCTTTTCTAAATGGAGATTTGGAGGAGAAAGTTTATGTCAGTCAACCTCCTGGTTTTGAAGACCCAAATTTCCCAAATCATGTCTACTATCTTTTGAAATCACTCTATGGACTGAAGCAAGCACCTAGAGCCTGGTATGACACTTTAACAAAGTTACTTTTGAAAAATCACTTCACAAGAGGTACTGTGGATAAAATTTTATTCTTTAGAAATATTAATGGCTCTAGTATACTTGTTCAAATCTATGTAGATGATATTATATTTGGCTCTACAGATGAAAAACTTTGCAAAAAGTTTGCCAAATTGATGCAAAGTAAGTATGAAATGAGCATATTGGGAGAACTAACTTACTTTCTTGGTTTACAAGTTAAGCAAGTTAGTGATGGAATATTCATTATTCAAACTAAATACATTCATGATCTTTTAAAGAAATTTGATCTAATGGATTGCACATCTGCAAAAACTCCCATGGCCACTGCAACCAAGCTTGAATTAAACACTACTGAAAAGTCTGTGGATATTTCAAGTTATAGAGGCATGGTTGGTTCACTTCTGTACTTAACAGCTAGTAGGCCTGATATAATGTTTGCTACTTGTCTTTGTGCTAGATTTCAGGCTGATCCTAGAGAATCTCATTTAGTAGCTATTAAGAGAATTTTCAGATATCTCAAGGGAACACCAAAACTTGGCATTTGGTACCCTAGAGATTTTGGTTTTGATCTAACTGGTTATTCAGATGCAGATTATGCAGGTTGTAAAATAGACAGAAAAGGTACAACAGGAACCTGTCAGTTTCCAGGAAACAAGCTTGTGTCCTGGTTCAGTAAAAAGCAAAATCCAATTTCTACTTCTAAAGCTGAAGCTGAATATATTGCTGCTGGTAGTTGCTGTGCACATATTTTATCGATGAAAAACCAATTGTTGGACTATGGTCTACAAGTGGATAGGATTCCTATTTTCTGTGATAACACAAGTGCAATTGCCATCACTGAGAATCCAGTACATCATTCAAGAACAAAGCACATTGACATCAAGTACCACTTCATAAGGGAACATGTGATGAATGGTACTATGGAACTACATTTATTTCCAAGTGAAAAACAACTTGCAGATACATTTATCAAGCCACTGGATGGATCCACCTTCTCAAGGTTGGTATAAGTTAGGTATGCTTAATTATTCTCGAATCTTTTCAGATATTTTGCAAGTTATAATGGAGCCATAAATTTAATTTATTTTTTTAGTTTTGGATGAAATTTTGGCTAAGTCAAAATTTACATCCCGACGGATGATCATTATCCATCGAGTTCGATCATCCGTCGGAATACAATTTGTTAATAAAATCAATTATTTTTCTGGAATATTTTATAACTCGACGGATAACTGATTTATCATCATCCGTCGAATTATCTCAATTCTAGCCGTTAATTCTCTGAACATTATCCATCGAGTATACCTACAATTTGTAAGCATAACACGACGGATAAGTGATGGAAATTTTACAGTTTATTTTTAAACGACTATTTTGGGCAATTTTTATTGGTCACTTTATTTTACTTTATTATTTTTGACAATTATTTTCTGAGATAGTATAAAAGCAAAATTCATTTTCATTACTCTTCTTTTATGATTCTTAATTCATCTGCTCTAACTTCTTTCTTTCTCAAAAGCAATTACCCTCTCTCTCTGCAATTTTTACTCTCTAACAATGGCACCAGTTGTCAAAATCATGTCTCAAACTAGCTTTATCTATGAGAAGAACAATTTCACAGCTCTAGTGAACAATGGGATTCAACAGTCTGGTGACTACCACAAAATGATGGATTTTGTGCAAGGCTGTAAGCTCAAATATGCCATGCTAGAGTCTCCCACTATCTAGTGTGAGGTTGTGGAGGAAATATGGACAACTGCAGTGTACAACTCAACTGACAAGACCATCACTTTCACTATTAAAGGTAAGGAATTATGTGTTAATAGTGACATTGTTAAAGTATGCTTTAAGATTCCTGATAATACTGTCTCTACTCCACACACAGACACTGATATTGTTAACATGTTAAACTCCATGGGTTATGCACTCACCATCTCTAAATTAAGTGAAATTAGGAGATTGGGTCTTACAAAAGAATGGAGTTACCTGTGTGATGTAGTTACTAAATTATTTTCTGGTAAAATTAGAAATTTTGATTCTGTTAATATCTTCATGCTCAACATGCTTTATATGCTAGTAACTGATAAATACTTCAATTTTAGTGATCAAGTCTTGTTTGAGTTGGGGTTTAAGTTAGGGGAATTTAATAAGAGGGGTAAGAATGTTTATTATGCTAGATTTTTCATGATGCTTGCTAACCACCTCTCCGAGGACATTATGATTGAGAACCCAACCAACAAGTTAAATTGTTGGGTTCAAGAAAGAAGAATCATTGCAGATCTCAATAGAGAAGATCACCACAAAGAAATGCCACTCTTCTACTTTCCAGTAATGAAGGCACCTCAGGTAAGTGAGGTAATTTTAACTGTCTCTACTCTTCCAACCTCAAACATTTCTTTTCCATCTAGTGTAGCAGTGGCATCTGTGTCAATGACCAGATCTGCCTACCCAAGCTACCAAAACCAAAGTTTCAAAAACAAAGACAAAGAAAGCCCCCTCTGGTGTCTCTCAAAAGATGCCAGTTGTAAAATCCACTAAACATAAAGAGGGGAGTGTGAAGGTGGGAAAGACAGGTGAGGGACATGGTGAAAATTAAAGAAGCCCTAAGGATAAGGATGGTGAGCATAGTGTACCCAAACAAAGCCACACCACAGTTTCCCAACAAACTGTGGTTGTTAATAAGAACAAACGCTCAATTCTAGTTTCATCCTTCCAAAAGGATGTAACTATTGAAACAAGCTCTCAACTAGGAGCACAGAACAAAAGGGGTAGGGACACAAGTTCACCATAAACTTACACAAGAAAGAAGAAAACTAAAACCCTTGGAGATGCACAGGGTACACACACAGTGCAAACTGGAGCTAAAGACCAGTCACTGCACCATCTCAAAGTCAAATTGATGTGGCTCCAACAAATGTGGAGTCACAACCAAAATCTGTACAAATTGAACACCTCAAACACCAAATCCTCCCACACACTCTTTGGATGTTGACATGATTCAAACATCTCAACCATATTCTCCATCTTTAACTCTGTTGGAGAAGCCAAAAATCCATGCAAGTGAGCATCATCTTCTAGATGATTTGTTGGCTCACTTGCCATTTCTTTCTGAGACTGTTGAGACATTTATGCCAAAATTTTCATCAATCTGCACAGAGTCTACAATAGTCTCCACTCCACACTCATTCATTTCTACTCACTCGATGGATATTGTTCATCCGTCGAGTAGTGATTGTATCCCGACGGATGTGCCTAACAGCAGTCATCCGTCGGATAGTCAAATCACTAACAGATGGATATTTCTCATCCGTCGGGTGTCTCTGCACAACTCCAAAGTTTAACTATAGTTACAAGTGCAGATGACTTAGTAATTGTGCAATCACAATTAGGATTGAAGAAGGTAGTGACTTGAGTGAGAGTCTGGGTTGCTCCCAGGAAAAAGGAGATGAAAAGAGTGATCCAATGCAGTCCATTTCTTCAGGACTGGCAAAAGTGAGTGTGAGGAGTCCCACATTAGATGGTGAAGGTGAGGGTGTGAGGGTGGGGAGCCAAGGTGAGACCTTGATGCAAGAAAAGAGAGAGAATGAGAGAAATGCAGGTACTGGAGATATAAGGGTGGATGTCATTGTAAGTGAGTTGATGAATGTCCAGGATGCAGACATGGAGGGACTATCTCAGTAAACTCAAGCTGTTATAGATTCTACCTCCTTGGATGCTGAGACATTTACTCACCTTGTTCCAACATATCAACTTCTAGCTGGACAGGGCAATGAAAATACAGAAAGAATGCTCAATTTGGTGCACACCACACAGTCCATGCAAAGAGCTAAGGATGCCATCATAGCTTTGCCCTCAATAGCTGGTGATGTTGATTATGAGACTGGTGGTTCAGAAGAATTTTTTGGAGGTGAGGGTGGAGATAGTGAAGAAGAGCCATTGGAAATAGGGGGAGAAGTAGGCCCTAGTTCCAGATCAAGCATACCATCTGGGCCTTCTCCAAAAAATGTGATGATCACCATTTCAAGACCACACTCATCCAACTTATCAGCCAAACACAGTCTGCACTTCAATCAACCATAATCTAGCACCGAGAAGCTTTTGCAAGAACACCTTGCTTCTCTGCAATTACAACAAATCCAAGGTCTTTAACATACTCAGAATGTCACTACTATCAAAGGTGAAATTGATCAAATGAAAAGGGACATTTCTAAAAGGTTGGATTCTAAACTTCCCGAGGCAACAATGACAAACATCAATAGACAGCTCAGGAAAAACTCTGATCTTGCAACCAAGATGGATTCCTTGGACAAAAGAATGGTTGATATGGAAGCTTCTCTTATAGTAATCCATCTACACCAAGCTCAACAAACAGACTTGCTTCAGAAACTGGTGGCTGTACAGACCTCCTTCTCTACTCAACTTGCTGATAACAAAAAGGGGGAGAAAGAGAGTTCTAGGAGTGAGGGGGAGCAAAAAGTGCTTAATATTCAAGTGAGTAAAGAAATTGTGCCAACAATTGCTTTCACAAAGCCACCAGCTAAAGACAACATTGATCAGATAAATGAAGCAACAGCCACTTTGAGAGCAGCTGAGAAGAAGCAGTTTAGTCCAATCAACTGGGAGAAAATTGATGAGGATATTCAAAAGAAATTTGGTCTAGCAAAGAAGCCAGAAAAATCAGTCATTCATCACTCTCAAGTCAGGCAAATTTCTGTGAATGATATGAGCATGAACTATCTGGAGAGAGGCCAGATATCCTGCATCAAATCCCCAAAGGCAGATCTAATCATGAAGCCAAAGGTGAACTACCCAAAGTCTTCACTGAAGAACCTTTTGGACACAGTGTATGAGACACCAAAGCCTGATGAGAAGAAGCTATTGGCCAGGTCTATAGCATTCTACAAAGATCCTGCAGATTCAGCTCTAAAGAGGAGAATTGCCAAGATTTTCAGAAATGGTAAGGAAATTTGTGTGGTGGCTGGACACCCTCAATTTATTGAAGCAAAAAGGGAAGAAAAGGCAAGATTGAAGCAAGAAAAGAAACAAGTTGCTCTAGATGCTAAAAAGCTCAAACAAAAGAAGGAGCAAGCTGCTATCTTGGCCAAGAAGCTGTGAAACCCACACAACAAATTTTTGCACAACCATCTGTAATTGCTGAATCTCAAGATCAAGTAGTGCAAGATGAACCTCCATAGACAAAGAAACCAAGGTACAAGCAAAGAATCAAGAGATAATTGGATTTCAGTGATGAGGAGATGGAAGACTACTTTCCCAAAGAGTCTACTTCTACAATAACTCAAACATCCATGCCCTCTATGGCACATGAAGAATTCAAGATAGATCCATCCAAGAATTTCCATGGTGAACCTATCATTCCAAAGGATGAGCCAATAGACTGGGATAGTCTACCAATTCCTGAACTCAATCTACCTCATTTCATGAAGCCAAAGAAAACAAAGACCAGAGCAGTCAAGAAAGCGAAGCCCTCAACTCTCAGATCCAAGTCCCTAACCAAAGCTCAAACCGAAGTCAACAAGGGAGATATCATGTACATCTGTGACATCAAGGAATTCTATGATATAAACCTCTATCTAGATGAACTGGAAGAAGTTTGAGGGATTGATGCTTACAGAAATCTACCTGAAAGGCTATTATTCAAGTACAAGGCAGGAAAAGAGATGACATGGCCACTTCACAGGATTCTTTAAGAGAGCCAATTTATACTAATAAAAGTGTATTCATCTTTCAAGAAGAACTTTGGGTTCAATATGACAGCTTTAATGCTATTTCTAAAGAAGGTTGAAGAACTGAGGAGTATTAGAGCCAAAGATGCACTCCCAAATACTTTAACTATTCCTTACACAAGAAGTAGAGTGCATGTAACACCCCAAATCTGGGGTCAAGATTTGGTGTCACTAAACAATCTTTACATAAAATAAAGAAATAAATAAAGAACCCCTTGAATCCGGATCGTTTACAGGTTATGGTATGAAACAAGAATCTAACCTTCTACAACTCACTTCAACTATAATACAAGTATAAATACCTTTGAACTAATGCTCTTGTCACATTCTTCTCACACCTTCAACTTCTCGCAACGGAAATTTCTCTAACTTCTGCTATTTATCGAAGCTATTCACTTTAATCCTTATCTGTTTCTGGCAGAAATAAAAATTTACAAAGCAAGAGTGAGCCAAAAATGCCCAGCAAGTATATATTTTGAGTTTCAAACATTAATATCAAAGAAAACTTTCGGATAAAATCTTAAAATGATTTTAAACAATTCTACTCTTTTGAGTGAGTTGAGCAAATAAACGTTGGCTGTCACTAGCCTTTAACTATAAATTTAAAATTGACAAGCGATTCCCCGATTCATCTCCTGAATCAGGGTTCTGCCCGGTTTTTTTGGATTCATGAAAACCATACGAGAGAGAATGTCGTTAATGGCGATCAACAACAAATTAGACTGGACACTAGTTCGCATCTATATTCTGCTGATCAGTCAGAATATAATGCATATCTATATCTCAATATACAGATCTAGTCGGGTCCCCAGGCACTACGACCCATCTCGAGGCACCAGTCATCCCGGTCCTCAGGATTAAATAAAACTCAATCCCTAAAATATCATTATCCAGCCCGTAGAGTGTTTTGATGTCAAATCATTTTGAATTCAAAACATCCCAATTCAGGGTTCACAAATAACCCGGAAGAATGGGTATTTGTTCACGAGAGCAATCGAATTATAGGAATAATAATGAAAGGAACATGCATAATCAGAGTAATTGCAGCGAAATGTAAAACAGTTAACTATTCTGAATTTAGAATAGGAGCCAATAATATTTGCAGTATTTAAAAGAAAATTTAAGAATACTTGCAGTATTTAAAAGAAAAATCCAGAATACTTGCAGTATTTAAAAGAAAATCACGAATACTTGCCTCAATAAGCTTTAACCGCTATTGACTTTGGTTCGACTTTGATCGTTCGGCTTTATCGTCAAACTACTATCCTATTCTGGATACGATCCTAACATTCAGACCCTTTTGTTGGAACTTCGTTGATCTTGACGTCTAATCACTAGATCGTTCCTAGTCCGAGGTCAAATCTCGGGTCTTCCGTCTAAAACCTACATGGTTGAAATACCCTAATTCAGATAACCGCTTAAGCTTAACATCAAATCGTTACTTTATTCTACCCATACGATTTCATAACCGGATTCATATTTATACGTATTATCGAAATACCCATAGCAATTATGGTTCACATTTTCGAAAATCGGTTCGGTATTTAATTTCGGAAAATACGTATATTTGTTGTTTTGAAATATAGGGTAATCGATTATTCACAAAATATCTTGTCACGTCACGCAAATTGGTTTCATAAAGTTCAATTATATCCTTGTTCGACGTTACCGACAATTACAGGTTAAGTTCCCGTATTTTCGGAATTTATTTTCCCGTAAATTGGGCAGTATTTCCTCTATTTATCGGCCTACCCGTCGAAATCAAATCGACGTCAAATCACAACAACAGCCACAACATAATTCAATCCATATCAACAATCCGATCACCACAACCACACCCAACACCATTCGCAATCCCAATCACCGACACAACTCAGTTATTAATTATTTTTATTCATATTTTTCATTTCGTATTTTATTTTATCACCTAATTTTTATTTGATTATAATTTAGGACTCAGATAAAAATCATCATCGCCCACCGTCGGCTCCCCGAGGCTCATCGCCGACGGCGGTAAAATTTGTCGCTACCCGTTAAATTCGGGTTTCCTTATGAATTCCATCGATTAAATAATTTCAGAATAATCAGAAATTTAATTTCGAAAATCAAGGATGTTTCAGTCGAATTTTTTTTCCATAAAATCGCGTAATAATTCGAACCATCAAAAGAAAGGATCGAATTAATCACAGAACTTCGGACCACGCGCCCACGCGCGGCCGGAAAAAGGCAGGAACCAGGCAGTCACGGGAAAAACAGCAACCAACGCAAACAATCCACACAACAATACATCCAGTCCAACCGATATATACATATATATAAACGTATACACACATATATACTTATACCAGTTAAACAGAACGGACTAAAGGAAGGAACGATGGCCGGAAAATCGAAGCGGCGGCCGGAATAGTCGACCGTAACAGCGAGAAGAACAGGGGAGGAAGAAGAAAGAGGTGGGAGAGATTAGAGAGATAGAGACGAGAGTGAGACAGGAGGCGAAGAAGAGAGAGAGAGAGCGAGAGAGAATTGAAGAGAGGGAGAGGAGAGATTAGAGATCGATGAGAGAGACAGGGCTGAAAAATAAGACGGGTTGAACCCGATTTTAAACCCTGTGCCCCCCTTTTGTTTTTCTTTTATTAATCCGAATATGACCCTGCCATTAACATTTTAACGAACAATTAACGAGTAAAATAACCCTAAAATTTATTAAAATAGTTTCTAAAATCTCCGGGACAATTTAAAACTACTAAAACAAAGTTTCCGAAATTTTTACAGTATTTTTTAAAACGCGTTACGTACCCGCATTTTATAATTTAACGAACAAACGTTGGGTTAAATAAAAGCCAGAAAACCGCCGAAATAATTTTAAAATTCTTAAAATATTTAAAAGTTAATAAAATAAAATTTTCATAATTTTTGAAACATTCTAGAATTAAATACTGATTTTACAATTAAGTGCAATTCAGAAAATCACTTAAAAATAATTAATCAATAAAATATTGATTTCTTAATTTTATAAACTCCTGAAAATAATAGATAAAATTACAAAACAACAAAAATAATTTTAGGAGCAATTTTAGCATTTATGAGAATAAATATTCAATAAAATCATTTTAAGATGAATTAAATTCATACAGCTCGATAATTAATTAGAGAATTAATCTTTACATCCAACAAATCACAAACAATTAACAATACAGCCACATGTAGCCGATAGACCCATCACATATTTTATTTATTGAATAATTCGATAATTACATTTACAGATCGGTTCCGAAATTAGGTTACTTAGCCGCTAAGCAACTGAAAAGACGATACAATTTTAATACCAAATTTGGATAATTATCAAAACAGAGGCTCTTATAAAATACTTTATACAAAAATGAGGTAATAATATATCGCCTTTTGGGAATACGGATATTTATCGATCTATAAAATGATTTGCGTATCGGAAATTTCACACCGGGACTCGTACAGGTCAAACCGTACCCCGGATCGAGAAAGTCAAAACATGAAAAGTGTTCAGAATTATCAGATTAGGTTAGGATGGAGTTTTCGGAAGAGTTTCGGGTTGTAAAAACGCAAAAACGAATGAAGTGGGACGATTTCTGATTCTGAAAAGTAATTTTATAATTATGTAAAAATAATCATTATTAATTCTATAAATCCTTATAAAATCATATAGTAATCCAAAAATTACCAGAAAAATACCAAAATTATCTGCATTTAATTCTGGATAAATGGAAATTAGAATATCTAAATTTTATCAGAAATAAATATTCAATTATTATTATCCATCATCAAATAATTCACCAAATATTCACACAAAACTCACATAATAATTATTTACTGATAACAATAATTACATAATATTTCCCGGGCATTACATTCTTCCCCCTTAAAAGGATTCTGTCCTTAAAATCATGCTAAGGAACAGACCATGATGCTTCTCAAGTATCTTTCTTATAATTTCTCAGTTCGCATCACATTAATCACAACTCAACGGCCTTTTACCGTTATTAACTCTATCAGTTGCTCATGCAACCCCTATCTCAATCTCTACTTCATACATTTGAAGCTAAATGAATTTTCGTAGTCATATACACATGCATGTCTTATAGATTCATTATACCGGTGACAACAAGACCAACTCATCCACAATCGTTCTATCTATCTCATTGCCTCAAAGGACTAACTTAATTCACACTAATCTTCTTTTCTTTCTAATTCCAATAATTCGTGGTCATGAACTTTCTATTTTCACTGACTGTTCTATTCTACTCTTCATGTTTCCTTCTGTTCGGTTAAATTGACCTATAATCGTTTCCAATTGTATTCAAGAACCTTTAATCGGTCTCTTGCATTTCCTATTCGTCTACACCCGATGTCCTGAGTTCATGACGTCTGATGCTTCAAAATGTTCTATATCTATTCAAATGCTAAAAAGAAAAATCTCGACAATTGCATTTACTCACCACTTGGTAGCATACTTCCATTTCTTTTCAATCACTACCAAGTAGATTCATCAAGCGAGAATCTGTTACTATCTGAAAGGAAATATATTAATTTGAAATGATTCATAACTTATTCAAAACCCGGTCTCTTGGAACTAATAATCATTTTGTTGTCCTATCAATTTAGATATTAATACGAACTTTGATGCTCACAACGTTTCATACCGAAGTCAACATCAATCATCTGCATTAATACCACCTTTGATATACAACAACAAAGTAAGTATGAGCATAACCCAGAAGATGGATTAAAACTTATTCTTCAATTTCTAACTTTTCCAATTCTTTTAACCATTTCTCAACAATCTTAATGGTATTTACCCTTTTATTTCTATTTGAAACATCTATTCCTAAATGGACCTTTCCTGTTTGGAGTTAACCACACACTGGAGCTCATAATCCATTATACCCAGAATTCATATCTTTGAAGCTAAGAATGCAGCTGCTATTTTCTAGCTCTTCGCAAGCATATCTTCAGTCGTTCGACTTAGTTTTCCTTAGTCCTTGAATTGGCGAGGATGTTATCAATAAATACGATCACTCTATCTCAATACTCCTGGTACATTGTGTTCACTTAACCTTCAAACTTACAATTTCTGATAATCAACGCGTAACCTCATATATCTATTTTCTTTTTCCATAACCACTTTTGTGCTTAGCGAAAAATACTTTTTATTTCTTTATTCTTACATTTCACAGTTCTGAGGTTTTCCTTCACATATTATTTCATCCCTATTGAGTTAGACGATATGGGGCCTTTGTCACCAGCTTGACTCTGTGCAGTAATCGACGAGAAATCCTCACCTCATTCCTTGAGGTAATCTTGATAAAGCATTCATTCGAACCTCCAGGACTTCACTTTAGTTCTAAAGAATTCCATTTTGAGATTCATTGCAACGCGCTTCTCCAATTGTTTGCCATTAATTCCTTTGTTTAATCATTCCTGTTTACACGCATTCCTTGAATGAAATTCCTATCTCCAACTATCGACGTTTCCAACTTGCATATTTTCTGGATTACTTTATAAAATTCCTTTATCATCCTTTTGATTCCACTTTTTGTCGTGATTAGTTCTTCATTCTCATTATTCATTATCTTCTTCATACATAACGAATTTCTTTTTTTTTAGTAATATTACTCTGTTTATTATTGGATAGGTCATTTCTGGAGTTCACACTGGAATGAAGTCTTTTATTTGTACTATTTAAATTCTCACTAACAGAGTTATCAAATTTCCTCGGTAGCTATTTCCTTAGCCCTGCTTGACATATCACATATCGCTTGTTTGACTTTCCTTCATTGACCATCATCTCGGACTTCATTAATCTTCGTCTTTCATTGGGTGTTTGAATTTGCGAGCTTTCCATTATTCTACAGCAACTTCCATTCAATTGCCGTTCAATAGAAATGTACCTTTAAATATTTCATTAATTCATCATTTGATATTGGTATACATCCAAGTTCTTCCTGGAATGCTATTGCAGATGATATAATCCCTTTAATTTATCTTGAACCTTCAGTTCCTAAAAATATTATTCTTACTAGCGTGTACCAGTAGCTTCATGTTCCTCTTACTCATCGAAAAGAGCATATTCTTCTGAATCAAACCTTGCATCTGATTACAAGAACATCACACTAATTGAACTAAGCCCTCAATTTTCGTTAACGCCATTATTTTTTCCAAATTTCTTATTACTTTGATTTCGGAGCTGGAAATCATGTTAGGGCTTGACTCAATCTAATTGGAATCAGTCTCCATTTATCTAACCATTAGTTGGTAAAGTTGATCAATTAACTCCTTTAACTGATCACTTAAACCAAGTACTGACTAGCTAAATGGAATCAAGGACCAATTATATAAAGTCAGTTTGGTCATAACAACTTTCTTAAGAACCGAGATCGCAATTATTTGGAATGCTGACAAGAATGACAATATATTTCTTTGTCCTTAACTATAATTTATGAAAATTTGGGGCAGCACTTCCCCTACACCATTGACTACCAGTCGGACTCACGCCGACACCATCAATCAACCAAATTCATCCATTCAACACAGTTCAGGTTATATCGCTTTGATCAACATATGTACTATCAATTGGCATAATATATATCTAGGAAATTGAGTCTTATACCAACAATGATTAATATAACCATACCCTTCTCAGTCCATTCAGAATATTACGAATTGTTATTAATGAACTTAAGGTTTGATTTCATAATTCTTTTAATTTATTTCTGACCATTATTAATTGATTTATCTTTGAATAACTGCGCATGGTCTTCAGTATTACCGTCACAATCTCGTAGATTCTCAATCGTTAGATCATTATTTCTTGAAAAAAAAAAAATTCACAATCGAGTCACCATTGCTTCATCTCCACTTATGGCTTCGCATCGAACTTTCGTCACTGACCCGGGTATGATCATTGAATTCACAATCACTTATTTACGCAAGTTAGAGAACTTCACAATTCCTTAAAGAAGACGTCCAAAATTCGATTACATTTAAGATTTCTTCCATCTGGAATCTTTACGACAAATATCTTCCTGCGATGAAGGAATGCTTTACATCGTAATTACATGTCTGAGTCATTGTTCAGAATTTCCTTGATCTTTGATCGTCGTCCCGATACTCGTTTGCTCCGTTTGAGCACACAACTTCATTTCCCTATTTCGTAATTAATGTACGATTCGCTAACCATTCATTGCGCGTCGAAACCCTCTGGTTTGAAATGCATTCCGTTAACGCAATCTACCATGCTAATGAGATGCTCGCAACATAAACAACTGTCTGACTTGATATCTTCGCCATGTCCACATTTGTCGGTGCATCCATTTTTCTTTGCTCGCAGATGTCCACCATTTGTCGATTTGCAGTCATATTTATGTTCGTTGTATGGTTCCACGTATCACACTATTTCATTTCTTATGAAATCGTCAGTGATCAGACTTTGTGCAAAAGGAGAGTTTGTGAATATGATTTTGATTGAAAAATGAAATAAGGAATAACAATGCAACATCCGATTGAAAGAATTTATAAATCAGAAAATTGAAGGAAGAAAAATGAGTGAGGAATGAGACAACCATATTCGTACTTAAGATGGTCAGTCTTTCATACTATATGGCATACAGCACATGATTAGGTGGCGTCCCACCCGACTCTTCGTCATTTCGACAAAGCATCATACCACAACACTGTTGTCTCAATCAGAAATCAAGAAATTGGAGAAGAGAAACAATTCAAAAGGAATATAGGAAATTTTCTTTCATTTTTGCCTCATATAATTTATCAACAGAAGAAGCTCATACATATTCAAAACTCGGGAAGAACACATGCTATCGTATTTGTAAAAGAATAACATTGTAAATCACCATGGGTCACCGTCCACGCTCCATTTACGTATGCCTCCAGGGACCATTCGGATGAGATTCACCGTCACGTTATAACTTCGGAATGTCTTCTGGAAATGCCTCCATATCCAAAATTGTAATGATTTGACCATAATTGCGTTCTTACGAAATTTATAACCATTGCTTCAGATTCCATTTATTCCGTATAAAATACCCATCGATCACGCAACGCCTCGGTTTTGTCGATAAAATATGATTCTCCTGCCCATCATCTAGAAGATTCTACCATTTCCTTCAATCATCCTCTAACCGTTCTAATCACGAATTTCATTAAATTTTTAATAATTCCATAAATTGGGTAAATAATATTTTAATATGTTGATTCAATTATTGATTTTATTAAACAACGTTTACTTCATTTTCACAGCAAACTTTAAATCTTTTCCCTGCTGGTGGGTCTACTTGGCCCTTTGAATTAACAATACTGAATCTAATTCTATTCTTCTTTTTAGGTCATTTTCTGTTTATAATAACAAGAACTTAAGTAGTACCTCGACAACCAAATTTTAAAACTTATTTCATGCAAAATCTTTCAAAAGTTGATTAAGGAAATCTTTTCCAAAATCTCATTTTTAAAGTTTTGAAAAATCAATTATTTGGTCGTCATTACTATATAAGTTACTTGCTATTTTCTGGATTTACCAGTGAAATATCTAATTAAAAGAATGCCCATATAAGGGTCTTTCCACTTCGGTACCTCTTCCACTATTCCTTGGATTC
This sequence comes from Apium graveolens, assembly GCF_009905375.1. NCBI lineage: Eukaryota > Viridiplantae > Streptophyta > Magnoliopsida > Apiales > Apiaceae > Apium > Apium graveolens. The sequence continues at coordinate 241,683,764 of NC_133651.1, forward strand.
CGCTCACACTTATTAGTTAACGAGACTTCATTGGCCGTCGTATATCATTTTATTCACAATTCCACCGCAACGCTGACATTTAGTACTGTCTTTGACATTCTTGTCATCGTTCTTGACGTTATGCTCACAACCACACATGCGATTCGATGTTCTATCTGTAGATAGGGTCGTACCTCCTTGCTAGACTTTCCTATACCCAATAAGATAAATACCATTCCTTACGCAGCTCCCGATAAGTGATAAGAATCTTCTCGCAACGGTGGTGCCTTCGAAACGCGCAACGTTATTTCTTTATCAGCTTCCATCAACTGGTTGCCTTTGACGTGGAACTCGTCCTAATACCTAAGTTAAATCGTAGCTTCTCTTACACAAATTCTCATGAAATCGACCGCATTTCCTTCAAAACCACATGAAGAGTAGGGTAACATACCCAGTCTCCATCGATCCGTCGATTTCTCATTATTGTATGATCCGAGGTTTCAATATACCTATGATGTTGTGATATTCTCCTTACACTTTCTCAACGATCCTATCTTAGAAACTCCATCTCGGATCTACTAACCCCAATTCGCACTCAACTCAATTTATCCTGAAAATGCCTAGGGTCTTTCCTATCTTGTATGATCTATCATTCTTATCTTACTCTCACCTATTCTCATTTCAGTGACCAATAACCTACAGCTCTGATACCAAACTGTAACACCCCAAATCCGGGGTCAAGATTTGGTGTCACTAAATAATCTTTACATAAAATAAAGAAATAAATAAAGAACCCCTTGAATCCGGATCGTTTACAGGTTATGGTATGAAACAAGAATCTAACCTTCTACAACTCACTTCAACTATAATACAAGTATAAAACCTTTAAACTAATGCTCTTGTCACATTCTTCTCACACCTTCAACTTCTCGCAACGGAAATTTCTCTAACTTCTGCTGTTTATCGAAGCTATTCACTTTAATCCTTATCTGTTTCTGGAAGAAATAAAACTTTACAAAGCAAGAGTGAGCCAAAAATGTCCATCAAGTATATATTTTGAGTTTCAAACATTAATATCAAAGAAAACTTTCGGACAAAATCTTAAAACATTTTAAACAATTCTATTCTTTTGAGTGAGTTGAGCGAATAAACGTTGGCTGTCACTAGCCTTTAACTATAAATTTAAAATTGACAAGCAATTCCCCGATTCATCTCCTGGATCAGGGTTCTGTCCGGTTTTTTTGGAATCATGAAAACCATACGAGAGAGAATGTCGTTAATGGCGATCAACAACAAATTATATTGGACACTAGTTCACATCTATATTCTGTTGATCAGTCAGAATATAATGCAGATCTATATCTCAATATACAGATCTAGTCGAGTCCCCAGGTACTACGGCCCATCTTGAGGCACCAGTCATCCCGGTCCTCAGGATTAAGTAAAACTCAATCCCTAAAATATCATTATCCAGCCCATAGAGTGTTTTGATGTCAAATCATTTTGAATTCAAAACATCCTAATTCAGAGTTCGCAAATAACCCGGAAGAATGGGTATTTGTTCACGAGAGCAATCGAATTATAGGAACAATAATGAAAGGAACATGCATAATCAGAGTAATTGCAGCGAAATGTAAAACAGTTAACTATTCTGAATTTAGAATATGAGCCAATAATATTTGCAGTATTTAAAAGAAAATTTAAGAATACTTGCAGTATTTAAAAGAAAAATCCAGAATACTTGCAGTATTTAAAAGAAAATCACGAATACTTGCCTCAATAAGCTTTAACCGCTATTGACTTTGGTTCGACTTTGATCGTTCGGCTTTAAAGTCAAACTACTATCCTATTCTGGATACGATCCCAACATTCATACCCTTTTGTTGGAACTTCGTTGATCTTGACGTCTAATCACTAGATCATTCCTAGTCCGAGGTCAAATCTCGGGTCTTCCGTCTAAAACCTACATGGTTGAAATACCCTAATTCAGATAACCACTTAAGCTTAACATCAAATCGTTACTTTATTCTACCCATACGATTTCATAAACGGATTCATATTTATACGTATTATCGAAATACAAATAGCAATTATGGTTCACATTTTCGAAAATCGATTCGGTATTTAATTTCGGAAAATACGTATATTTGTCATTTTGAAATATAGGGTAATCGATTATTCACAAAATATCTTGTCACGTCACGCAAATTGGTTTCATAAAGTTCAATTATATCCTTGTTCGACGTTACCGACAATTACAGGTTACGTTCCCGTATTTTCGGAATTTATTTTCCCAAAAATCGGGCAGCGTTTCCTCTATTTATCGGCCTACCCGTCGAAATCAAATCGACATCAAATCACAACAACAGCCACAACATAATTCAATCCATATCAACAATCCGATCACCACAACCACACCCAACACCATTCGCAATCCCAATCACCGACACAACTCAGTTATTAATTATTTTTATTCATATTTTTATTCGTATTTTTCATTTCGCAATTTATTTTATCACCTAATTTTTATTTGATTATAATTTGGGACTCAGATAAAAATCATCATCGCCCACCGTTGGCTCGCCAAGGCTCATCGCCGGCGGCGGTAAAATTCGTCGGTACCCGTTAAATTCGGGTTTCCTTACGAATTCCACCGATTAAATAATTTCAGAATAATCAGAAATTTAATTTCGAAAATCAAGGATGTTTCAGTCGAAATTTTTTTCCATAAAATCGCGTAATAATTCGAACCATCAAAAGAAAGGATCGAATTAATCACAGAATTCCGGACCACGCGCCCACGCGCGGCCGGAAAAAGGCAGGAACCAGGCAGTCACGGGAAAAACAGCAACCAACGCAAACAATCCACATAACAACACATCCAGTCCAACCAATATATACATATATATAAACGTATACACACATATATACTTATACCAGTTAAACAGAACGGACTGAAGCAAGGAACGATGGCTGGAAAATCGAAGCGGCGGCCGAAATAGTCGACCATAACAGCGAGAAGAACAGGGGAGGAAGAAGAAAGAGGTGGGAGAGATTAGAGAGATAGAGACGAGAGTGAGACAGGAGGCGAAGAAGAGAGAGAGAGAGAGCGAGAGAGAATTGAAGAGAGGGAGAGGAGAGATTAGAGATCGATGAGAGAGACAGGGCTGAAAAATAAGACGGGTTGAACCCGATTTTAAACCCTGTGCCCCCCTTTTGTTTTTCTTTTATTAATCAGAATACGACCCTGCCATTAACATTTCAACGAACAATTAACGAGTAAAATAACCCTAAAATTTATTAAAATAGTTTCTAAAATCTTCGGGACAATTTAAAACTACTAAAACAAAGTTTCCGAAATTTTTACAGTATTTTTTAAAACGCGTTACGTACCCGCATTTTACAATTTAACGAACAAACGTTGGGTTAAATAAAAGCCAGAAAACCGCCGAAATAATTTTAAAATTCTTAAAATATTTAAAAGTTAATAAAATAAAATTTTCATAATTTTTGAAACATTCTAGAATTAAATACTGATTTTACAATTAAGTGCAATTCAGAAAATCTCTTAAAAATAATTAATCAATCAAATATTGATTTCTTAATTTTATAAACTCCTGAAAATAATAGATAAAATTACAAAACAACAAAAATAATTTTAGGAGCAATTTTAGCATTTATGAGAATAAATATTCAATAAAATCATTTTAAGACGAATTAAATTCATACAACTCGATAATTAATTAGAGAATTAATCTTTGCGTCCAACAAATCACAAACAATTAACAATACAGACACATGTAGCCGACAGACCCATCACATATTTTATTTATTGAATAATTCGATAATTACATTTACAGATCGGTTCCGAAAATAGGTTACTTAGCCGCTAAGTAACTGAAAAGACGATACAATTTTAATACCAAATTTGGATAATTATCAAAACAGAGGCTCTTATAAAATACTTTATACAAAAATGAGGTAATAATATATCGCCTTTTGGGAATACGGATTTTTATCGATCTATAAAATGATTTGCGTATCGGAAATTTCACACCGGGACTCATACAGGTCAAACCGTACCCCGGATCGAGAAAGTCAAAACATGAAAAGTGTTCAGAATTATCAGATTAGGTTAGAAAGGAGTTTTCGGAAGAGTTTCGGGTTGTAAAAACGCAAAAACGAATGAAGTGGGACGATTTCTGATTCTAAAAAGTAATTTTATAATTATGTAAAAATAATCATTATTAATTCTATAAATCCTTATAAAATCATATGGTAATCCAAAAATTACCAGAAAAATACCAAATTATCTGCATTTAATTCTGGATAATTGGAAATTAGAATATCTAAATTTTATCAGAAATAAACATTCAATTATTATTATCCATCATCAAATAATTCACCAAAAATTCACACAAAACTCACATAATAATTATTTACTGATAACAATAATTACATAATATTTCCCGGGCGTTACAGTGCATCTAAGGCCCTATTGGCTGATGAAATTCTTGGATGATAAGGGAGTTAGAAGATTCTTCAGACTAGAGGTCCAGCTAAGCATCTCTAGCAATGAGACTCTACTGGAAATGCAAGAAATGTTAGATCTGTCAGAAGCTGATGAACTTGAATTCTACAGACAACTCCAAAATAAGATAGAAGAAAACAACAGGAAGCTTGGAAAGAAATCCATACCATCAAGGAAATAGATCAATCTGCTCAGACTAGAGGAGCACCTTGAAAATGACTGTAAGCAAATCTTTGTACACTTTGTCTTGTAAATTCTTCAGTAAATATTGCAGCACTTTTTAGTTTGATCTACTACCTTTTAAATTTGTATTTTTAGGGTGTTTTTGTTATCATCAAGTTTCTCTTAATTTATGACTACAATTCTAGTAGGCATAAATTGAGGGAGATTGTTAGGAATATGTTGTGAACTTGATGATTACATTAACAAAATACCTTAGTAGATTTAACTTAGTGAAAAATGTAGCACCCGACGGATGATTCAACATAGTCCCGACGGATGACTAATTGATATCCATCGGGTGAGTAGCTTATGTAACAATAAGTCATGTAGCACATTTCTGCAAACATCTTTGTATAGATTCTGTAGTAGCTTATGAGTCATGTAGACTGCTAGTAGATGTGCAGAATAGGTTGATTAAATTTAAATATAAGATGTCTTGTAATTCTGCACAAATGAAATGGAGTCAAGTAATAAATGACTACCCGACGGATGATTACCAAAGCTACCCGACGGATGATCAACAAGGCAACCCGACGGATGACAAGCATGTACACGACGGATGATCAATTCAAACATTTGTTGACAATGACAACACAATCACATGCGTTAGGTATTTGCAAAAGGAATGTGGCAGCCTGTTTAACGGGAAATGAAGAACAAAGAAGCATTACCATTTCCATGCAAGATTAAGAAGATTTTCAAAGATGCTGGAATAGAGTAGTGAAGCGGCATGGAGTTTGACTTGATAGTTTTGCTTTATTATCCTTTTTAATTACCATGTAAACTTGGTGGTATATAAAACAAGTGTAGCTAGTAGAACAAATAATTAAGCAAACACTTTTAGAAGAGAAATAAAAATAGCTGTAACTGTTAAGAATTTCTCTGTAGTTTGTTTGTTCACTTGTAAAGCAGCTGTGAGACAATTTTTTCTTCACAGAGTTCTTAATTCGATATATATATATAGTGGATACTTTCAAATCCACCAGAAAGTTTTAAAGACTTGTGTTTTTATTACTTTGTGTTTTTAATTTATTTAACTTGTGATTCCGCACATTGCAAATCAAAACAATTATATATATAGTTTGAGTTCGAACATTTTATAGTTCAAGAAAAAGTTTACTAGAATTACATTCAACCCCCCCTTCTGTAATTCTTGCTGCATTGTTAGGGACTAACGAATGAGCTAGTCAAGAAAGAATTGGTTAGAGGTATTCCTCAAGTGGAGTTTTCAAAGGATGGATTGTGTGATGCCTGCCAGAAAAGAAAGCATATTAAAGCATCATTCAGAACGAAGCTTGAATCATCTATTGAAGAACCATTACAGCTACTTCACATGGACTTGTTTGGACCAGTAAATGTGTTATCTATTTCAAAGAAGAGATATTGCCTGATAATTGTGTATGATTTTTCAAACTTCTCTTGGACATATTTTCTAAAGTTTAAAGATGAGGCTAGTGAAATTATTACCAATCACATAAGGCAATTAACAATCATCCTGACTTAAAGGTTAGAAGAATCAGGAGTGATAATGGAACCGAGTTCAAAAATTCTGTGATGAAAGTATTTTGTGAAGAGTATGGAATCATGCATGAGTTTTCTGCAGCATGAACTCCACAATAAAATGGAGTGGTGGAAAGGAAGAATAGATCACTTATTGACGCTGTAAGAACTATGCTTGAAGAATCAAGGCTGCCCACTTACTTTTGGGCAGAATCTGTGAATACAACATGTTATACTCAGAATATCTCCTTGATCAATCAAGCAAAAGGCATGACTCCATATCAGATATTCAAGAATAGGAAGCCAACTTTAAATTTTTTTCATGTCTTTGGATGTAAATGCTACATTCTAAGGAATCAAACTGAACAACATAGAAAGTTTGATGCTAAAGCAGATGAAGGAATTTTTGTTGGATATGTTGTTGGAAAAGCATACGGAGTCTACAATCTCAGAACAAACGTTGTCATGGAATCTGTACATGTTGTGTTTGATGATAAGAAGATTGAAGGACTAAAAGATGAAGGTTTCCATGATAGCCTCAAATTTGATAATATTGAGATGATTAGTGATGACAGTGATGATGATAGTGATCAAGAAATAGTGGTTAAGGATAATGCATAAAAGACTATTTCCAATGATGCACAAAATTCAGCATCAGTTGAGTTACAAAGTGCATCATCCGTCGAAACAATGAGAGAAGCTGAGAGTCAAAACAGATCACTTACAGAAAGAACTCATTCTTCAAATCAAAGATTCACAAACTTAAGGGGAGTTTCTTCTAATCAAAACTCAGTCACACATCAATACAATGATGAGGCCTCTTCATCTAGAGCTAATCTACCACAACAGAGAAAATGGACTAGAGATCACCCTTTTGAGCTCATTATTGGTGATGCATCTTCTAGAGTTCAAACAAGGAAAACAACTCAAGAAGAATGTCTGTAGAGCAGCTTTCTCTCAAAGGAAGAACCAAAGAAGGTGGAAAAAGCTCTATTGGACCCTAATTAGGTTCTAGCTATGCAAGAGGAGCTAAACCAATTTGAAAGGAACAAGGTATGGAAGCTGGTACCCAAGCCTAAAGGAAAGAATCCAATTGACACCAAGTGGGTATTCAAAAACAAGATGGATAAAAATAGCATAGTTGTCAGGAACAAATCTAGATTGGTTGCTAAGGGCTACTGTCAACAAGAAGAAATAGATTTTGATGAAACTTTTGCTCCTGTTGCAAGACTTGAAGCAATCAGAATTTTTTTAGCCTATGCAGCCCATGCCAATTTCAAGGTCTATCAAATGGATGTCAAAAGTGCATTTCTGAATGGAGATTTGGAGGAGGAAGTCTATGTCAGTCAGCCTCTTGGTTTTGAAGATCCAAATTTTCCAGAATATGTCTACTATCTTTTGAAAGCACTTTATGGACTGAAGCAAGCACCTAGACCTAGTATGATACTTTGTCAAAGTTTCTCTTAGAAAATCACTTCACAAGAGCTACTGTTGACAAAACTTTATTCTTTAGAAATGTTAATGGCTCTAGTATACTTGTTCAAATTTATGTAGATGATATTATATTTGGCTCTATAGATGAAAAACTTTGCAAAAAATTTGCCAAATTGATGCAAAGTAAGTATGAAATGAGCATGATGGGAGAACTAACTTACTTTCTTGGTTTACAAGTTAAGCAAGTTAGTGATGGAATATTCATTAGTCAAACCAAATATATTTATGATCTTTTAAAGAAGTTTAATCTAATGAATTGCACATCTGCAAAAACTCCCATGGCCACTGCAACTAAACTTGAATTAAACACTACTGAAAAGTCTGTGGATATTTCAAGCTATAGAGGCATGGTTGGCTCACTTTTGTACTTGTTAGGGTGAAAACATGTGCTAATATTCACGCAAGTATACGCATTCGCAAGTAGTATAAGATATAAATCAGATTCGTTCCCACAGAGACTGGTTTAGGTTAAGTTCAAATTATGCACCTATGCAACAATGTATGGTTATCGCTCAATGCTAAAACAAATAACAAATTGGGTTTTGATTAAACTAAGAGATTATACTAAATAACATTAATTAAGAGAATTGAGGTTGAATTACTATATATGACAAACATGGGATTCTAACTTCATTAAATACTTCATTCAATAGCCTTATTGTTCTTAACCTTAGCATATAATGGTGATGACACTAATCAGATAACACGAAACTAGTAAACGCCAACTTTCGTTGTACGAATACCCTACTACCAAGCATCCATAAAAGAGATAGAAGTTGAATAGACACCAATTATACTTAGTCCTTATGTGTCTATAAGAATTGAAAACATAACGGTTTAATGCGCAAGTTATCTATCGTGATTACATAGGGCAAGTAAGATGGTTAAAATTTCCTACGAATCATGCATAACAAATACATGAACCTATGCTAGCATGACAAGTTCTAAACCTCTATATTCACTATCGCTTCAATAGAGATTAACACGCTATCTTATATGTTAGCTACACACATAAGACGAATAAGTACAACCAATACTACGATAAGTTCTACTCGTCATAATTAGGCGATTCAACTGCCCACGCGAAGCTAATGAGACTCTCTACAACTTGATAATGGCCTAAGCTTCCAATTCTGATCACTTTTTATCATATTTCCTTTAAAAGCTCATTTCTTCATATAACTGATAACTGAAATGCAATAATACAAAAACATATCAAAATACCAACAACTTGAGTCCAAAACACCAATTTAAGCTTGTAATGAAGCGTTCCAAGTGGATATAAAATCCACTTATCACACCCCCAAACTTGAATTGATGATTGTTCTCAAGCATAAGCATACTCAAAACTATAAAATAAACCTAATGCATGAATGCAACTACGTGAATGCAACTAAATGATAATGCAATCGATCCCCTCAGAATAACCATAACCAAATGAATAAGCCAATGCCTCTAAGAATGCAATGACTTAAAACAGAGTTCAAATAAATCCCATAAACCAACTCACAAACCAGAATCGTGCATGTGTGGAATGCTTAACAGATATCTCTCGATACTAGATCAATAACCATAACTTGTCTATCATCGAAACAATAAAAAGTTTATAAAAAGAATAGACAATAAACAAATTATGACTCATAACACCTCCTTTCTACTAGAGTTATACAAGGATTCACACTATTATTGAACACATAACAAAGATGCTTATTTGACCGTGCAATGAATGAGGTCCCAAAAGACTTATGCAATAATACCCATGTAGCGAGTGTTAGGTTAGCGGATCCCAGACTATAAAAGCCTTAGGTCACTAGGCACAAAGTCCCCTAGAACTTAATAACTCGAGTATTAAAGAGTTCACTCTTGATCAATTATGCATAAACACATACTTTTTTTCTTTTTTTCTTTTTTTTCAATAATTTCTGAATGAGTGTGTTTCACTCCATCTCATTCAACCCTAGACTACTCATAAAAATATGAGCCGGCTACTAGCCATTTGACGCCTAGCCTTACAACAACTAGCAATAAAATCTAAGTTTTTCTCCAGATAAAAAAAATCAGTGTTTTTACGTCATTACGAGAATATCACAAATTCTAAATATAACCAAGTGATTAAATCTTAACAACAAACAAGTATGATCATGATCTAGATCAAAAGCAACCCTATAAGACTTTGTGAAAATATTTCTTTCTGGCATGCAAATCAATTCATTAGGACTTAAACATCCCTTTATTCATCATCACCACACTCAAATCAACATCAACTTATCAAATATCATAGTTCATCTTAAGGGATCATGCTAAATATGCATGCAAATGCAACTATATGAAATCACATAAAAATAAACAAATATGTCCTAAATGAACAATCATGCAAAAATATGAATGAACTACAACTAAACATGCAATATGAATCTATATGAATCTATATGGACACACACTACTAATCCTTACATTATCACCCCCAAACTTAAAATTTTCAATGTCCTCATTGAAGGTAATTGTAAGGATTTCAGGCATACCTAATTAGCGGGAGAGTCACCCTCGTCGGGTGGAGGATCAGGTGGCCAATCAACCTCGCCACCAGTGTCTCGAACAACAGTACCGAAAGCGTATGTCAAATCTTCAGCAAAATATCGGTGGATGACATGCATGGCCTCCATACGCCTAGTCAATCTTCTATACTAGGCATCACCAATACCAGTCCTATCAACTACCTGTTGCACATGAGAAGAACCCTCTATAGGCACGGGAATATCCGTCCAGCCACTCTCTTCATCATCAAAAATATATCCCAACTCCTTATAATGGGGTGCACCTAAGAATGAATAACTCAAGTGATCTGGCATTTGGTTGAGCTCAAGTGTGGGAGCTTCTTGAATAAATGGTTCAAAACGCTCCTGAGAAATTTTCAGCTTTGCTAACCCAATAGAATCAAATGGCAAATCTAACTTCCTCATCCACGGAGGTGCATTCAAATCCTGCAGTTACTCTGCTCCTTCTTCATCTTCAATAACTGATTCCCCTATTAAGGATCTCTCTAAGGTATCTGACTTTGCCAATTGCTCAAGCTCTGAATTTACTACAGAGTCGAACCACTCTACTTTAAAGCACGTCTTTAGCTGTGGGTAACTTTATTTCCTTGAACATATTAAAAGTGACCTTTTGATCGTAAACCTTCATCGAAAGCTCTCCTTTTTGCACATCGATCATAGTTCGGCCAGTAGCCAAGAATGGTCTTCCCAAGATGATGGGAATCTTCTTATCTTCCTCAAAATCAAGAATTATAAAGTCAACAGGGAAGAAGAGTTTATCCACCTTGACCAAGACATCCTCCACTATACCTCGTGGATAAGCGATGTAACGGTCAGCTAGTTGCAATGACATGTATGTTGGTTTTGGATCAGGCAGACCAAGCTTCTTGAAGATAGATAAGGGAATCCGATTGATGCTAGCTCCTAAATCACATAAACTTTTGTCGAACGACAAGTTTCCGATGGTGCAAGGAATAGTGAAGCTTCCAGGATCTTTAAGCTTTGGAGGCAACTTATGTTGCAGCACAACACTGCATTCCTCCGTTAGAGCAACGGTCTCTAAGTCATCGAGCTTCACTTTCCGAGAGAGAATACCTTTCATAAACCTCGTATAGCTAGGCATCTTTTCAAGAGCTTCAGCGAAAGGTATGTTGATATGAAGTTTCTCGAACACCTCCAAAAGCTTCTCAAACTGCTTATCCAGCTTTTTCTTCTGCAGCCTCTTAGGAAAAGGAGGTGGAGGATCGATCTATTTCTCCCCTGTATTACCCTCAGGAGGAGTGTACTCAACAGTAGTCTTCCTTGATTCCACTTCCGCTTCCTTCTGCACTTCTTCTTCAGCCACAAATGCATTTTCTGAAACTTGAGATTTTTCAGGATATTCGTCTTGCTAAATTTGGGGGCTTGCGACCTTTCCAGACCTTAAGGTGATGGCGTTCACCTGTTCTTCAACTTCCCTCTTGCCTGGATTTGACTCTGTATCACTAGGAAGCGTTCCTGGTGGTCGATTCAATAAGGCATTAGCAATTTGCCCTATTTGGTTCTCCAGAGTCTTGATAGAAATAACCTGGCTTTGGCATATTAGAGCCTGGTTTTTTCACATAAGCCGCAACTCCTCTAATTCAGATTCTTCATTTGAAGATAGACATGCACCAAGAGTTTATTGTTTTGGTGTAATTTGTTGTTGAAAACCAGGAGGGTTGAATAGCTTATTTCTAACCTGCTGGAATGGCTGTTGCATCGCATTCTGATTGTTGCTCTAGCTGAAGTTAGGATGATTCCAGTTGTCAGGATGAAAAGTGTCTGGAACTGGTTGCTGCAATCTCTGAAAGTTTCTCATAAACTGAGCTGATTCACTAGATATAACGCATTGCTCCGTCGCATGCGAACCTGCACATAGCTCACAAACACTGGTTATCTGATTAACACCATAGTTAGCCAGAAAATCGATCTTCATAGACAACGCCTTTAGTTGAGCAGTGATAGCCGTAGCTGTATCCACTTCAAGAACTCCTGCTACCTTGCCCTGTGGACATCTATGGGTTGGATTCTGATATTTATTAGCATCCATCAGTTTAATTAGATCATAAGCTTCCTCATAGCTCTTTGCCCATAATGCTCTGCCTGATGGTGCATCGAGCATGGGTCTGGACTGTGCTTCCAAACCGTTATAGAAGTAATTGATGATCATCCAACTAGGCATTTCATGATGAGGACACTTCCTAAGCATCTCCTTGTAGCGCTCCCAAGCTTCACACAAAGATTCTCCCGTTTGCTGCGCAAATTGAGTAAGAGCATTCCATATTGCAGCTGTCTTCGCCATAAGGAAGAATTTAGTAAGAAATTTATGAGCAAGATCTTCCCAAGTAGTAATCGAGTAGCTGGTAGAGAGTGTAACCAGCTCTTAGCCTTGTCCCTCAGAGAGTGGGAACAGTCTCAGCTTCACAGCATCTTCAGAAACACCGTTGAACTTGAAGGTGTCGCAGATCTCAATGAAATCCCTAATATGCATATTGGGATCTTCAGTTGGAGAACCCCCAAACTGGATTGAATTCTGCACCCATTGAATTATGCCAGGCTTCATCTCAAAGGTATTAGCTGTGATAGATGGTCGAACAATGCTAGATTGAATGCCATTGATCTTGGGTTGAGAAAAATCCATCAAGGCTTTCATTCGTGCTGCTGGATCTCCCATTGTAATGAGTACCTGAAACACAAACAAATAAACCGTGAAAGTAAAAGAATCCAAGTCAGTGAACTTTAACGACCACTGATGACAAGCATATAAACTAAAAATTAACACCGAATCCCCGGCCGCGGTGCCAAAAACTTGTTAGGGTAAAAACACGTGCTAATATTCATGCAAGTATACGCCTTCACAAGTAGTATAAGATATAAATCAGATTCGTTCCCACTGAGACTGGTTTAGGTTAAGTTCAAATTATGCACCTATGCAACAATGTATGGTTATCGCTCAATGCTAAGACAAATAACAAATTGGGTTTTGATTAAACTAAGAGATTATACTAAATAACATTAACTAAGAGAATTGAGGTTGAATTACTATATATGACAAACATGGGATTCTAACTTCATTAAATACTTCATTCAATAGCCTTATTGTTCTTAACCTTAGCATGTAATGGTGATGACACTAATCAGATAACACAAAACTAGTAAACGCCAACTTTCATTGTACGAATACCCTACTACCAAGCATCCACAAAAGAGATAGAAGTTGAATAGACACCAATTATGCTTAGTCTGTATATGTCTATAAGAATTGAAAACATAACGGTTTAATGCACAAGTTATATATCGTGATTACATAGGGCAAGTAAGATGGTTAAAATTACCTACGAATCATGCATAACAAATACATGAACCTATGCTAGCATGACAAGTTCTAAACCTCTATATTCACTATCGCTTCAATAGAGATTAACACGCTATCTTATATGTTAGCTACACACATAAGACGAATAAGTACAACCAATACTACGATATCAATCAATCACCATACACCAAGATATCAAAACAATTAACTATTGAAATCCATAAGTAAATCCGCTAGAACCCCATGACAACGATTAGTTCATAATCGAACTCATCGTCATCATGGGTTCCAATGAAAGCATGGTATAAAACAAGGTCTTATTAAACTAAATAATCATTAAAGTACGAAATAACGAGATCTAGGTTCAACAAGAATGAAAACGAGCATCCAAAGTTACAACTAATTCAAAGAATCACAAGTAGAAAACAAGATCTTCTTTTTCGGAGTTGTTTGGTGCTTCTAGGTCTTCTCCTTGGTATCGCAATCTTCCCCGAATGATGAAAACCCTTTTTTTTAAGTATATATAAGCCTATATTTGACCTGGACCTTTAAAATCGTCAAATTCCACTCAAAAAAGGTTTTTTCAACGAAATCAGCGAAGTCAGCCGTGCATCAGCACGCGGCCGCGCGGCACCAGCAGGCGGGCGCCTGACACCAGCAGGCGGATGCCTGCAGCCTTTCTGGAAAATTCTGATGAATTTTATTTTTCCCATAAGTTGAGTTATACTCGTCAGAATTAGGCGATTCAACTACCCACGCGAAGCTAACGAGATTCTCTACAACTTGAAAATGGCTAAGGCTTCCAATTCTGATAAATTTTTATCATATTTCCTTTAAAATCTCATTTCTTCATATAAGTGATACCTAAAATGCAATAACACAAAAACACATCAAAATACCAACAACTTGAGTCCAAAACACCAATTTAAGCTTGTAATGAAATGTTCCAAGTGGATATAAAATCCACTTATCAGTACTTAACAGCTAGTAGGCCAGATATAATATTTGCTACTTATCTTTGTGCTAGATTTCAGGCTGATGCTAGAGAATCTCATTTAATAGCTATAAAGAGAATTTTTAGATATCTCAAGAGAATACCAAAACTTGGCATTTGGTACCCTAGAGATTCTGGTTTTGATCTAACTGGTTATTCAGATGCAGACTATGTAGGGTGCAAGATTGATAGAAAAAGCACAACAGGAACATGTCAATTTCTAGGAAACAAGCTAGTATCCTGGTTCAGTAAAAAGTAAAATTCAGTCTTTACTTCTACTGCTGAAGCTGAATATATTGCTGCTGGTAGTTGCTGTGCACAGATTCTATGGATGAAAAACCAATTATTGGACTATGGTTTGCAAGTGGACATAATTCCTATTTTCTGTGATAACACAAGTGTAATTGCCATTACTGAAAATCTTGTACAGCATTAAAGAACAAAGCACATAGACATCAAATACCACTTCATTAGGGAACATGTAATGAATGGTACTGTGAAACTTCATTTTGTTCCAAGTGAGAAGCAACTTGCAGATATCTTTACCAAGCCACTTGATGAATCCACCTTTACTAGGTTGGTAAGTGAGTTCGGTATGCTTAATTTTTCTTAAATTATTTCTGATAATTTTGCAAGTTGTAATGTAGTCATAAACTTAATTGATTTTTCTGTTTTAGATTAAATTTTGGTTAAGTCAAAATTTACATCCTGACGGATGTTTCATTATCCATCGAATTTGATCATCCGTCGAAATAGAAGATCTTGATAAAACTCAATTACTTTTCTGGATTATTTTAAACCCGATGGATAATTACTTTATTCTCATCCGTCGAATTTTCTACATCTTAGCCGTTAAAATTCTGAACATTATCCATCGGATATACTTACAGTCTGTAAGTATATCACGACGGATAATTGACAGAATTTTGACAGTTTATTTTACTTTTAAACAGCTATTTTGGGTAATTCTCATTGGGTCTTTAATTTTTACCTTTAATTTTTATTCCATTTTATTTGAGAATACATAAAAGCCTTACTTCAAGTTAATTTTAGCTTTTATCTTTCTCTATTGCAATTAACTGCTCTCTTCTTCCTCAAAGCAAAATTCTCTTTCTTTCTGCAAATTTTCTTGCTTTAACAATGGCACCAGTAGTCAAGATCATGTCTCAGTCAGGATTCATTTATGAGAAGAACAATTTCGTAGCTCTTGTGAACAAAGAAATTCCATCCTCTGAGGATTATCACAAAATGATGGATTTTGTGAAGGGATGCAAACTTAGTTATGCCATGCTGGAATCACCCATAATCTACTATGAAGTTGTGGAGGAGATGTGGACTACCGCTCTCTATCAATAACTGACAAAACTATAACTCTCACAATTAAAGGTAAGGAATTTTGTATTAACAGTGATACTATCCAAGCATGCTTTAAAATTCTTGATAACACTACTACTAAACCACACAGAGATGATGATTTAGTTAGCTTACTTAATTCTCTTGGTTATGCACTTCCTACCACTAAGTTAAGTGATATTAGAAGGCTAGGTCTTAGGAAAGAGTGGAGTTATCTGTGTGATGTAGTTATCAAGGTGTTTTCTGGTAAGATAAGAAATTTTGATTCTATCAACACTACCATGCTCAACATGCTCTACATGCTACTTACTGATAATTACTATAATTTTAGTGATGCTATCATGTTTGAGTTAGGTACAAGTTAGGGGAGATCAAAAAGAGATCTAAAAATGTTTATTATGCTAGATTCTTTATGATTTGCTAACCATATTTGTGAGAATCTTGTCATTGAGAACCCAACCAACAAACTGGATTATTGGGTTCAAGAAAGGAGAATAATTGCAGATTTAAACAGAGCAAATCACCACAAGGAGGTGCCCCTTGTTTATTTACCTATCATGGAGGGCCCTCAGGTAAGTGAGGTAAATACTTATATCTCTACTCCTTCTGCCTCCCAAATTTCTTTGCAATTGACTGTGGTTATGACATCTGTGTCAATGACCCAACATATGCCTACCTAACCCACAAAATCCAAATCTTCAAAATCCAAATCAAAGAAACCACACTCTGGTGTCTCTCAAAAGATGCCAGTTTCAAAAGCCACTAAAACCAAAGAGGGGAGTGTGAAGGCGGGTAAGATTGGTGAGGGATAGGGTGAACATAAAAGAAACCCTAAGAATAAGGATGGTGAGGTGAGTGTACCCAAACCTAGCCACACCACAGATTCCCAAGAAACCATGGTGCTTAATAAGGAAATTAGCAAAACTCTAGTTTCATTCTCCCAAAAGGATGCTACTATTGAAATAAGCTCCCAACCAGGAGCACAGGCCAAAAGGGTTAGGGACACAGATTCACCCCAAACTTATAAAAGAAAGAAGAAAGCTAGAAAACTTGGGGATGCACAGGGATCATATACAGTGCAAACTCCAACTAAAGACTCAGTTACTGCACCATCTCAAATTCAGCTTGATGTGGCTCCAATAAATGTGGAGTCACAACCAAAATCTTTAACAATAGAAGTACGAAACACACAAAACTCCCCCACCAATTCTCTGGATATGGATATGATTCACACATCAATCCCCGATTCTCCTTCTTTAACTCTATTGGAGAAGCCAAAATTCAGTGCAAGTGAGCATCATCTTCTAGATGATTTGTTGGCTCACTTGCCAATTCTTTCAGGAATTGTTGAGACTTTTGTGCCTAAATTATCATCAATCTGCACAGAGTCCACAATAGTTTCAACTCCAAACTCTATCATTTCCTCTGTTTCGGTGGATATGGTTCATTCGTCGGCCAATTATTGTATCCCGACGGATGTGCCTAACAGCAGTCATCCATCGGCTATCCTAACTACTACCCCGATGGATGTTCCTCATCCATCGGTACTCACTACACTAGATGATTATTCAAAAATTGTTACAAGTGTAGATGAGTTAGTAGTTGTACAATCACTCCTAGGATTGAGGGAAGGGAGTGAACAGAGTGAGTGACTGAGTTGCTCTCAGGCAAAATGAGAGGAAAAAAGAAAAATTATGCAGGCTATTTCTTCCAGCCTGGCAAAAGTGAGTGAGGGGAGTTCCACCTTAGTAGGTGAAGGTGAGGGTGTGAGGGTGGTGAGCCAAGGGGAGCCCTTGATGCAAGAAAACAGAGAAAATGAGAGAAATGCAGGTACATGAGATATAAGGATGCAAGCCATTGCCAGTGAGTCAATGAATGTCAGTGATGCAGAAAAGGAGAGACTATTTCAGCAAGAATATCAAGCTGTCATAGATTCTATCTCCTTGGATGCTGAGACATTTACTTATCCTGTTTCAGCTTATCAAACTCTAGCTGGAAAGGGCAATGAGGATGCTAAAAGGATGCTTAACTTGGTGCACACTACTGCTTCTATGCAAAGGGCCATAGATGCCATCTCAGCCATGCCACCCACAACTGGTGATGATATTGATTATGGAACTGGTGGTTCTGAGGGTATATTTGGTGATGAAGCTGATGATGAATGAGATTCAATTGGACATAGGGGGAGATGTCAGCCCTAGCTCAAGATCCAGCATGCCATCTTGGGCATTTTCTAAAGAATGTGATGAGCAACATTTTAAGTCTGCTCTCTTTCATATCATCCAAAAAACTCAGACAACTCTTCAAGCTACAACCAATGCCAACACCAAGAAGCTACTTCAAGCACATCTCAATTCTCTTCAACTGCACCAAATTCAATCTCTTCAACATAATTTGGATGTCACTTTAATTAAAACAGAGACTGATCAAGTCAAGAAGGATGTCCCTAAGAGATTGGATGCTAAATTTCCTAACACAGCCCTGCTTGACATCAACACACAACTAAGGAAAAACTATTATCTTGCCAGCAAGATGGACTCTTTGGATATGAGACTCAAAACATTGGAAGTTTCCATCATTAGAATTCATTTATATCAAGCCCAACAAACTCAGTTGCTTCAAAAGTTAGTGGCTGCACAAACTTCTACCTCCACTCAACTTGATGCTAACAAAAAGGGGGAGAAAGACTCACTTATCCCAGTTAGTCAAGGAGAGCCAATCAGTGAGGGGGAGATTGTGCTAAACATACAAATTAGTCAAGTAATTGTTCCAGAAATTACTTATCCTAAGCCACCAGTCTTGGACATCATTGATCTGATCCATATAGCAGCTGCTAAGTTTGATTCAAAGACAAATTTCATGAAGCTTGATGTTGCAGCAGTTGAGAAGGAATTGGATGACAAATGGAGGAAGATTGATAAAGAAATCACAAAGAAATTTGGTCCAATTGAGAAACCAAACAAGACCTTTCATCACTTCTCTCATGTCAAGCTGCTATTGTAGCCATGCTTCAAGCTGTGAAAACTACAACTGAGATTTCTGAGAAACAACCTAAGGTAGCTGAAGATCAAGATCAGAAAATGCACAAGGAATTTCAACAGAAAAGGAAGTTCAGATACAAAATCCTTCCCAAAAGAATGTTGAATTTTGATGATGACAAGATGGAAGATTACATTCCCAACCAGTCTACATTTACAACTCAAACATCCAAGCCCTCAGTAGTGCATGAGGAATTTAAGGTGGATACTACAAAGAATTTTCATGATGAGCCTATAGTTCCCAAGGATGAGCCAATAGACTGGGAAAGTTTGCCTCATCCTGAACTTAATTTACCAATTTTCAACAAAGCAAAGAAGGTAAAGATAAGAGTAATCAAGAAGGTCAAGCCTGTGACGCTCAAAACCAAAACCTTAGCCAAAGCTCAACCAACTGTCAACAAGGGAGATCTTCTATATATCTGTGACATCAAAGAATTTTCAGATATAAATATCTACTTGGATGAATTGGAAGAAATAAGAGGGATTGATGCTCATAGACATCTCCCTGAAAGATTGGTATTCAAATACAAAGGTGGTAGAGAGATCATATGGCCCCTTCACAGAATTCTCCAAAAAAATTGTAATGTTTTGATAAAGATCTTCTCATCTTTCAAGAAGAATTTTGGATTCAATGTGACATCCAAGAAATTGGTTCTAAAGAAGATTGAAGAACTGAGGAGCAGAAAAGCCTCAAATGCACTTTCAAGAACTCTAACAATTCCCTTCACATGAAGTACAGTACACTTGAGGCCTTACTGGCTGATGGAATTCATGGATGACAAAGGTGTTAGAAGATTCTTCAGATTGGATGACCAATTGAGCATCTCAAGCAATGAAACTCTATTGGAAATGCAAGAAAAGCTGGATCTATCAAATGTTGAGGAATTTGAATTTCACAGACAGCTTCAAAATCAAATAGATGAAAACAACTGGAAGCTTGGAAAGAAATCCATACAATCAAGGAAATAGAAAACATCTGCTCGGTCTAGAGGAGCACCTTGATAATGATTGGGAGAACTCTTTATACACTTTACTTTGTTCAATTTTCAAATAAATTACAGTACTTTCTAGTTTTATCTACTATATTTCAATCTGTACATTTAGGGTGTTTTGTTATCATCAAGTTTCTCTTAATTTATGGCTACAATTCCAGTAGACATAAATTGGGGGAGATTGTTAGGAATATGTTGTGAACTTGATGATAAGTTGAACAAAACACCTTAGTAGATTTAACTTAGTGTTTGTAGCTTTCAATGGATGATCATTTTCAATATCCGTTGAAAGAGTAGCTTATGTAAAATAAGATTAAGTTGCACATTTCTGCATACTTGAATAGCTTAGTGAACTAGATCTTTGCGAAAAGTTTAAGTCATGTTGACTACTAGATTGATATGCAAGATAGGTTGGTGAATTGTAAATATATGATGCCTTGTAATCTTCTATAAATGAAATGGAGTTAACTGTCAAGATAAGAGTCTCAACGGATAAGTTACAAAGCTTCAATGGATGATTAGTCAAGCTTCAACGGATGCTCAGATAAAGCTACAATAGATGCTCAGATAAAGCTTCAACAGATGATCTATAAAGCTTCAACGGATGATCAACCAAAGTATCAACGGATGATCAACTACAGCTTCAACGGATGATTCAATGAAGTCTCAACGGATGTTCAAATTCAAAAGAGCAGTTGATAGTGACTTGACAGTCACATGCGTTGATTGTATGCAAAAGGAATGTGGAAGCCTAATTACAGGTTTTAGAGAACAAAGAAGCATTACCATTTTCATGCAATTAAGAAGATATTCAAAGATGCTGGAATAGAGTAATGAAGCAACATGAAGTTTGACTAGATATAGTTTGTCTTATTATCTTGTCTTACTGTCATGTAACTTGGTAATATATAAACCAAGTGTAGCAAGTAGAACATTAACTAAGTAAGCATAATTTTCAGAGAGATAGAAAAAGCTGTATATGTTAAAAATTTCTCTATAAGTTTGTAAGTTCACTTGTAAGAAGATGTGTGCTATTCAAGCATCACAGAGTTCTCTACTATATATATATATATCTGGTGGATAATTTCAAATCCACCAGAAAGTTTTAAAGCCTTGTGTTTTATTACTTTGTGTTTGATTTCTAGTTTACTTTCATTCCGCACTTCCTGCAAAATCAAACACTTTTATATATTTAGTAAGAACAACTTTAAAATCATAAAAAGAAGCCATAATTACATTCAACCCCCCCTTTCTGTAATTCTTGTTGCATTGTTTGGGAATAACACATACTCTTCACAAAACACTCTTATCACAGAATTCTTGAACTCAGTTCCATTGTCACTCCTGATTCTTCTAACCTTGAAGTCAGGATTATTGTTTCCTTATATGATTGGTGATAATTTCACTAGCCTCATCTTTGGATTTTAGAAAATATATCCAAGAGAACTTTAAAAAATCATCCACAATTACTAGGTAATATCTCTTCTTTGAGATAGACAATACATTTACTGGTTCAAACAAGTCCATATGAAGTAATTGTAAAGGTTCTTCAATAGATGATTCAAGCTTTTTTTGAATGATGCTTTAATCTGCTTTCCTTTGTGGCAGGCATCACACAATCCATTCTTTGAAAACTCCACTTGAGGAATACCTCTAACCAAATCTTTCTTGACTAGCTCATTCATGGTCTTGAAGTTTAGATGGGACAACTTCTTATGCCATAACCAACTTTCATCTTGACTTGCTTTACTGAGAAGACAAGTTACAGATTCGGTATTTGTTGATTTGAAGTTAGCTAGATACACTTTGGCTTTTCTCACTCCAGTGAGAACCACTTTGTTGCTTTTCTAGTCAGTCACAACAAAGGCTTCTGCATTGAAATTAACTGAGTTGCCCCTATCACAAAGCTGAATGATACTCAACAAATTGTGCTTGAGACCATCCACTAGGGCAACTTCCTCAATGATGACATTATCCTTTGAAATCAAGCCATATCCCACAGTATAACCCTTGCTGTCATCTCCAAAAGTAATAATTGGGCCAGCTCTTTCTCTAAAACCAGTGAGTAGGGTAGAATCTCCAGTCATATGCCTTGAGCAACCACAATCCAGATACCAAAGATTCTTTCTGTTTCCTTGCACACATCAAAATCAAATCAAGTTAATTTTGGTACCCAAGTTTCCTTGGGTCCTGCCTTGTTAGCCTTTTTCTTTGGTTTCTTAGGTTTGACCTCATTTCACTTGGGTATTTCAGATTCATCCTTTGTCATTTGAGTTGGACCTTTGAAACCATTCACTGAAGCAGAATTGTCATGCACATTTTGATTAACATGAAAAGGCATGCTATTTGCAAACATGTTATTCCGCATGCTAAATGGCATTTGAGGCATACTAAATGCAGCATAATAAGGATTAGGTGCAAATGGCATATTAGCAAATTGTGCAGATTCTGTGCAGGCAAAACATTAACAGGCATTGCATGCATGTTAGGAAATGAAGGTGGTGTAGATATAGGAGCAGGCATAGCAAGTTTGCAATTAATAGACAAGTGATTAACACTACCACACTTAACACAGATTTTTCTTGGCGCATATTTATTAGGTGTGTAGTTGTTATGTTTGTTAATTCCTACTTTCCCATTTCTATTGTTTTTCTTTTTAGTCTTTGCTTTCACTTCAATTTTCTCCAATTTGTCATTCAATTGCTTGATAGACAGATGACCTATATTGACTCTTTTGTTCTGTTTCACTTAACTTGTTTCTCTTGGAACAAAGTTCTTAAAAACTGATCCATATTTTTCATTCAACTTAGCTAGCTTAGCTTTTCTAACTGGTTTGCTTACACTCAACGGATGTGGCTCATTGTCTTTCGACGGATAATTTTCATCATCCGTCGAATCCACATCCGTTGAAAGTCCTTCAACCAGATTGGAATCAAGCTTCTCCTTGTTCTTTTTCAGGCTACATCACAAAAAGATTCTATACCTTGAACTTTAGTATTTTGAGCATGGACATCTCTAGATGATTTCTATGCCTTAATTACTTCCTGTTCACGTTCAAGTTGCTTTCTTAAAATCTCCTCTTTCTTTAAGGATTCAGTTAGTTCATCCTTAGCAATCTTGCATTCTATTTTCAATTTCTCAAACTCAACAAATTAAGTTTCTAGCACATTGTTTCTTTCACTTAAAAACATATTGTTCTCTTTAATTTTATTATTTTCTTTAGTGAGAGACTTGAGTGTAACACACAGGTGATATAATTCAGTAGACATGTCATTTATGGCATCATTACACTCAGCTTTAGATAAATGAGTTAGGTTGGTAGTGATTACCTGATTGCTTGATGAACTTATTTCCGTTTAATCTGATTTGACCATAAGTGCTAGATTGACATAGCTTGTATCTTCATCATCTTCCAATCCATCTGCAGCCCAGTCATTTTCTTGTTTAATGAAAGCCCTTTCCTTTTGCTTGAGCAACTCAAAGTATTTCTGCTTATAATCAACAGACTCAAACTTCTTTTTACCAGAATCAGGATTTCTACACTCACTAGCAAAATGACCTGCCAAGCCATACTTGAAACATTTGAATTTGGACTTATCAACCATGTTTCTGTTTGACTTGGCTGCTCCAAAAATCTTCTTGAATTTGAGCTTGGAAAATCTCCTGGATAGAAAAGCAAGATGCTCATCTATGTCATCCATGTCATCTTGACTAAGCTAGTCTTCATGTTCAGCTACTAGTCCATTTCCTTTTCCTTCACAAACTCTAAAGTTTGGTGCAGATTCAATAGCTTCAACCTTTATCTCCTTCTCCTTTTCTTGCTCATCAACTAATACAATGGACCCTCCCTTCTTTTTTCCTTTCTCCATCTTCTCATCTTGCTCTATTTCAAGCTCATAGGTTTTTAGAATACCATATAGTCTATCTAAGGTGAACTCCTTGTAATCTTGAGAATTTCTTAATGAGAATGTCATTAGCTTCCATTCCTTTGACAGAGATCTAAGAAATTTGAGGTTTCGGTCTTTTGTTTGATAGACCTTTCCATGCAGTTTTAGAGCATTTAGTAGTTTTTGGAATCTACTGAAAATGTCAGCGAGTGACTCACCTTCTTCACTATGGAAATGCTCATATTTCTGAATCAAGAGTTGCATTTTGTACATATAACTTGAATTATGTCCCAGACATCCTTAGCAGTTTTACAATTTATGATGTTGTCACACATGTCACTGTCAACACCATTAAACAAAATGGTCATGGCCTTCTTATCCTTTTGAACTTGTTCTTTAACTGGATCTGACCATTCTGCTTGTGGCTTTGGGACTGATGCTTCATTTCCTGTAGCAGCTCTCATAGGGATATGTGGACCTTTCTCAATGCAGTCCACATATGCTTCATCTTGAGATAAGAGATGCACGTGCACCTTCACCTTCCAATGGTGATAGTTGTCTTTTTCCAGAAATGGAATCTTTACTCCAACATCTTTTATGTTCATCTTGTTAGTTGTTGTGATCTTTAAACTTTTTGTTTTTCAAGAGCTTGCTCCGATACCAATTGTTATTCCCAAACAATGTAACAAGAATTACAGGGGGGGTTGAATGTAATTCTGGTTTCTTTTTCCGATTTTAAAATTGTTCTTACTTAATAATTTTACTGTGCAGATTTTTCTATGTTGCGGAATGATAAAGATATGAAAATCAAACATAAAGAAATAAAACACAAGGCTTTAAAACTTTCTGGTGGATTTGAACTTATCCACCAGAGATATATATATTAAGATGAGAACTCTGTGATGCTTGAATAACACACAGCTGCTTACAAGTGAACTTACAGAATTACAAAGAGATGCTTAACATATACAACTTTTTCTATCTCTCTGAAAATAATGCTTACCTTCTTAGTCTTTTGTTCTACTTGCTACACTTGGTTTATATACTACCAAGTTACATGATAAAAAGAAAAAAAAGTAAAACAAAAATTATTCCTAGTCTAATTTCATGCTGCTTCATTACACTATCACGCATCTTTGAATATCTTCATGATTGCATGAAAATAGTAGTGCTTCTTTGTTCTCTAAATCCTGCACTTAGGCTGTCACATTCCATTTACAAACACCCGACGCATGTGAGTGTGTTGTCACTGTCAACTGTTCTTTTTAATATTATCATCCGTTGGGACTATATTGGTCATCCGTCGGATTCCTTGTTAATTATCTGTCGGGAGCCTTTGTAGATCATCCGTCGGGAGCCTTTCTGACACTTGACTCTATTTCACTTATACAGAATTACAAGACATATTATATATACAATTAGTCACCCTATTCTGCATATCAATCTAGTAGTCAACATGACTTAAAGAATCATACAACATCTACTTAACTAATATATTGTTGTTTGCAGACATGTGCTACAAGACTTATTATTACATAAGCTACACTCTCGATGGATGTTCAGTGGTCATCCGTCGCAACTATAAACTTCATCCGTCGGGACTATTGTAGAACATCCGTCGAGAGCTACAAAAACACTAATTTAAATCTACTAAGGTGTTTTGTTCAACTTATCATCAAATTCACAACATATTCCTAACAACATCCCTAGAAGATTTCCCGGATTTAATGACTTCTTGCTCACGTTCAAGCTGCTTTCTCAGAATTTCATCTTTCTTCAAAGACTCAGTAAACTCATCTTCAGCAACTTTACAATGAATTTTCAATTTCTCAAACTCAATGTTGAGTTTGCAACACAACATTTATATCACTCAAAAACTAATTATTCTCCTTAATTCTTGTGTTCTCTTTTATGAGTGATTTAAGTGTGATACACAAATCATACAATTTAGTAGACATATCATTAATATCATCATTGCATTTATCTGTAGAAAGATGTGAAAGGTTAGTAGTGATTACTTGATTGCTAGATGAGCTAACCTCTGTTTTATCTGACTTGGCCATGACAACAAGGTTGATATAATTCATGTCTTCATCTGCATCATCTCTATCAGCTGCCCAGTCATTATCTTGAGTTATGAAAGCCTTCTCATTCTATTTGAGCAACTCAAAATATCTCTTTTTGTAGTCAACAAGCTCAAATCTTTTCTTCTCGAAATTTGGCTTTCTGCACTAATTTACAAAATAACCACTC
Source organism: Apium graveolens (assembly GCF_009905375.1). NCBI lineage: Eukaryota > Viridiplantae > Streptophyta > Magnoliopsida > Apiales > Apiaceae > Apium > Apium graveolens. The sequence continues at coordinate 241,709,878 of NC_133651.1, forward strand.
AACCCACACTTGAATTTGGTTTTGTCAACCATATTTCTGTTAGACTTTGCAGCTCCAAAAATTTTCTTAAATTTGAGCTTTGCAAATCTTCTAAACATAAAGGCTAGATGCTCATCAACTTCATCCATGTTATCTTGGCTTTGACAATCTTCATCTTCAGCCATCAACCCTTTTCCCTTGCTCATTAGACCTGCCTTCACAAAAATTGCTTATTGGTGCAGCTTTAACAACTTCAACCTTTATACCCACCACTCTCTCTTGCTCAGCTACCAATGCCTTAGATCCACCTTTCTTCCTTTCTTTCTCTATCATCTCATCTTGTTCCATTTCAAATTCATAGGTCTTCAATAGTCATACAGTCTCTTAAGAGTAAAATTCTTGTACTCTTATGAATTTCTGAGAGAGAGGGTCACTGGCTTCCAATATTTTGTTAAAGACCTCGGAAATTTTAGGTTGGAATCCTTGGTTTGGTTGGCTCTTCCATAAAACTTAAGACCATTCAATAGTTTTTGAAATCTACTGAAAATGTCACTCAGTGACTCACCATCTTCAAAATGGAAGTGTTCATATTGTTGTATGAGAAGTTGCATTTTGTTTTCTCTTACTTGCTCAGTTCCCTCACATAGCACTTGAATAGTGTCCCAAACATCCATATGATATTGTCAAACATGTCTTGATCAAGACCATTGAATAGAATGTTCATGGCCTTTTTGTCTTTATGGACTGCTTCAATATCTTCATCAGTCCATTCTGATCTAGGCTTTGGAACAGTTTTCTCATTTCTTGTAGCTTCTTCAACATCGTTGCTACCCTGCGAAAAACATGAGGTCCATTTTCTATGTACTTGACATAGCTTTCATCTTGAGAGAGTAGATGAAGGTGCATATTCACTTTCCAGTGATGATAGTTGTCTTTGTCCAGAATTAGGATCTTCACACCAACATTCTTCCTGCTCATGTTGTTTGATTGCTTAAATCTTAAAACTCTTTGTAAGTTAAGAGCTTGCTCTGATACCAATTGTTATTGTCTAACAATGCAACAACAGAATTACATAAGGGGGGTTTAATGGAATTATGGTTTCTTTTTGCTTTCCTAAAAAATTCTTTAGTAGATATACAACTGTGTTTGAATATTCAAGAGTGCGGATAATGATTATAAAGTATTCAATCACACAAAGTAAATAAAACACAATTTTAAAAACTTTCTGGTGGATTTGTATTTCCACCAGAGATGTATATAAATTGAAGAAACCTCTATGATGCAAAGATGCAAACAGCTGCTTACAAGTATTACAACTTAGAACTTGAGAGTACTAAAAGATACAGCTTTCAAAGACTCCCTAGTTGATATTCTAAGTTATGATTTTCTAAGTTATTTTAAAATACTTGCTACACTTGGTTTATATATGCACCAAGTTATATGTGTAATAAGACTAGAAAATAATATTTCTATCAGCTAGGTCTATTCACATGTTTATTCATTTCTCTATCCAATGCAATCCAAGTTAGATACATCATCTTTGAATGAGCTTGTCTTGCATGGAAATGAAAGTGCTTCATTTTCTTCTAACACCTGTAATTAGGATCCCACATTTCTTTTTTTTACTATCAACCCATGTAACTCTGTCAGCTTCTTGTCAAGTCACTATCAATTGCTAACTTTGTTGATAATCCGTTGAAGCTTCATAGGTGTTATCCGTTGACACTATATCAGTGTCATTCATTGAAGGTTTACTGATAGCTTTATCCGTTGAAGGCTTGCCTGCTTATCCGTTGAAGGCATACTGAGTTATCCGTTGAAGCTTGTAGAGTCATCAGTTGAAGCTTTGCAGATTAGCAGTTGAAGTTGTTTCCATAGCAGTTGATACTCTTTCACTTATACAAAATTACAAGGAATTTTATATTTACAATTAACCCACCTATTTTGTATATCTTGCTAGTAGTCAACATGACTTACAAACTACTAAAACTACTAAATCCCCGAGCTATTCTAATGTACATAATATGCTGCATACTTATTCATCTAAGCTACTCCTTCAACGGATAGATAACAGTGGTTATCCGTTGAAAGCTACAAATGACACTAAATAAATCTACTTAAGGTGTTTTGGTGAATTATCATCAAGACTATAACACAATCCTAACACTTCTAATGAGTAATTGTTGAGAAGATGTATCATAAATCTTGAGAATCTGCCAACCTTGATATTCAGAAAGTGTCCACCTTTTGAAACCCTGCTCAATGCCCTTGCCTTGAGTTCATTAGATCTTTGTTCAAACATATCAATTTCTTTGGCATATTTTCCTTCCATTTCTTCTCTCTCATCCTTTTCCCTGACATGCCTTATGTTCCTTTCTCTCAACCTTTCAGCCAACCTTCCTCATTCTTGTACTTGAATCCTTAGCCTTCATCAAACTGATCACCCTCTTCAATTCTACAAGTAAAAATGTCTTTATTACTTCTCTATTCAGCAAAATGAAGGATCCATCCTTGTAGTAGATTCTGACTTTTCCCAGAGAAATAACTCAAACTTTTCCTATCTCATCAGCTAGTTATCGATGATAATCATCATCTGGTATGCTCCTTAAAATTGGTAGAAAGTCATCATGATTGAAACAGTTCCAGGTTGCACCAGCATTAGCTTGAATTTTACTTGATTTTCTTTCTGTAGTCTTGAAGTGAGTTTTGGTTGGAGGTTTGAGTGAAGAAGGTTTTAATATTTTATTTAAGGAGACTTGGATGGCTGTGATAGGTATCTTGAGTATGGAGTTTGCAGTTGCCTTGTAAAGGTACTTGGACTTTGAGGTCAGGATTGATTGTCTTTTTGGCTATGTTTAGGGGTTTGAGTTTAGTGAGTTTGTGATGTTTGAGTTCCTTGGACATTTTGTTGCTTTGTTACCCCTTGTCCATCCTTTCTTCTTTTCTTTCCATCATCTCTTCCCTTTTTTTCTTCCTTTTCTTTCTTATTGTCATCCACCTTGATACCAGTTATTTTTCTAGACTGACTTGGATTTGAGCCAGAAGATTTTTGCTCATCTTTCTTTTGCTCATCATCATCCAAGTCATCTTTTGTATTAATTTAAGCTCTAGGCAATATGGTTTCAACATTCTTCAGATATTTGCTCAGAATCTTGATCATCTCTTCATCTTCAAGGGTCTTGATCTTTTTGGTCTTCAAATCAGTCTTTAGAGTCATAATCAATCTCATGTTTCCCATGACACGGTGCTTAGAGATCATGAAGTGTTTGCACCTTTTGGCAGATGAACAGATGTAGGCCACTCCCTTGCTAGGTTAAAGTTAAGCTTCTCAAAATGCAGTTACTTGACCCTTTTTCAGTACATTTAGCAAGAGAGTGTCCCCTAGAATCACCTTATTGACTTTATTGATAAGGATGTCCAGCTCAGATGCTCTTCTTTATTGGAGATAAGAAAGAGACACCTGCATGCACATGTCCACTCCTGAGTCATTTATGTTGGCAACAATCCTCTTTTCTCTGAAGTTTCCATTGATCACCATTACCACCCTTAGAAAATTTATATTTCTATCCAAAACCTTCTTGTAAATGAAGTGATTTTTATTTAGAGAGATTCTGAAAGCTTTGAGGAGTTCATTAAATTCCTTGTCAAGACAAGGTCCCTTAGCTGCCTTTAAAAGTCTGTCTATTTATACAACATCCTTATTTTGAATTTGAGTTGTGGCTTGGCTTGATTTTAGCTATAGCTGAGACTCCATCTCCCCCTTAGTCTTGATAGCAGGCACAAGAGGTGTAGGAAGGGAGATTTGGGTCCTTATATCTTGAGTTGTTTCTAGTGGAGGTATCTACAAAGTTCCCATAATAGCTCCCAAATTTACTGAATTTTACATATGTAGATACTTATAAGAGTCTATTAAGGACTTGGTGTCTTGTTATTGGCTGGTGACCAAGGAAGTTAATTGGGAGACTTGAGCAGATAAAGAGTCATATAAAGTTTGTAGATTAGAGACTTGAGCTTGTAAATTTTGGATTTGAAGGTTGGTTGAGGTAGATGATAACGGTTGTGAACTTGATGCAGCTAAAGTGCCAAAAGAATTTTGAACAACATTCTTGATCTCCTCCATGACCAAAGCTGATGGTTCAAACCTAGCCTTGTATAATTGATCCAACTTGACCATGTAGTCATTATTTTGAGTTATCTGCTTCCGGATTACTTCACGCAAGGCTAAGAAAGAGTCTCTCAACTTGGATATATTTTATTCAACTGGTGTGAGAGAGAGACCTTGAAGTCTATCAAAAAACTTGTTGAACTTTGATTTGATATCTGTGAATTTAGGCATCAGTTCATCAATCCTATCATTGATTAATTTCTTGAATGCAGCTTGATGCTTGTTCAGTGTGTTTTCTATAGCTCTTCCAATATAAGGAAAAGCCTTCAATTGAGCTTTGTACACATCTGTCACAATATCATAAACCTTTTTTGGAGTGAGGACCTTAGCATTGCTTCCCAAAATGGTAATATACTCATCTTTAAATTTTTCTAAGGCCTCCTCCATGGTTGTGGTGAAGTCTTTTGAAAGCCATTCATCCACATTACCATCTGCTTCATCTGCAATCTTCTTATGTTGCTCCTAAACATCCTCATTTTTTGAGAGTAAAATAACTTGATAGTCTTGGTTGGACATATCAGTGGTATAGAGTTATTGGGTTATGTTGGCTAGGCCTGCAAGCTGGTCAACCAAAAGATCATTTATAGTTGCAGATGGGCTTAAACATCTTACAACCATTGGGGAATTAGGTGTTCAGGATTGGTTGGTATGGTTGAGGTTGATGGTTGGTCTCTTGGGTTTGAAGTGGATGGGATGGAGGTGGTAACTATGCATGTGACAGGGGTCACAGTTTGACTCACAACATGAGTTGTGGTTGTTATAGTGTGTTGTTCACCACTAGTGGGAACCTCCATTTAAATTGGAGGGGGATTTGACCAAGTTACTATAATGTACCATGGCCTCAAACCCTTGTTTCTCTTGCAAGGAGCTGACAATTAAATGTGCTATACTTGCCTCCTCAATGACTGGATCATTGGCAATTGTACTCCCAGATTTAATTGACAAAACAATTTCAGCCAAGGTTGTGAGGGGAGTTGTTCCTACTTGAGAAACCTCCAATTGAATTGGAGAGGATTTGAGTAGCTCCCCCTCAAGAGTACTACCCTCAAACCTAGCAGTATTGAAGACTGTGGTGTACATGAATATGCTATAGGAACATGACCAGGGTCTTCAGTAAAAACTGATAAAACCCCTATGTTTGTGATGGTATCCTCAAGGTCTACCCGGCATGTAGCTGAAAGAGATGTGTCCTAAGTCCAATTATGTATGATGATTTAGGAATAACTTTTATGTAATTTGTTTGATTTCAATTATATTAATAAAAGACTTGTTTTGTTTTTATTATGGGCTTTATCTATTTAAGTGTTTAAATAAGAAATGCCATAGTTTAGAGTAAAGCTTTTTATGAATTATGATGAGATCATAATAATAAGATCTAAAAGATGATAACTCTGAACTTAAATAGTTCCCGGTCGTAGGATTACTAATTGGTAATTAGTAATCCGCAAAGATCGGTACATACTATGTTTGCTTCATTATGAAGGATGTCTGTTCTCATAGACATTTGTGTGTTGACACTATAGCTAGTATGTAGGTGCTTATTATAGAATAAGTTCACTGAACCTGACTCGCACCGCTGAATAACTGATGGAGTTCACTCACGTGTCAGCAGTTGTTCACATAGTGATAGTTGTACAAGTGTCCTTAGACTTGAGGTCATCATAGTCATCTTGTGTACACCGAACTATACTTTGGTTTAGTTATTAGTCTCCCGGGACAATAATAAGGGCTCTTCTGGGTGCAGGAATTTGTACATGAAGATAATGAATGATCAATAAAGGATCTACCCCTTCTAGTGAAGGAAGAGAATGTTCTATGATGATCCTCTTATGCTAGTTGAGGAATCTCTGGCCGGAGTGAATGGAATTAGAAAGGAGTTTCTAGTTCACATTAATTAGAACTAAGCATAGTGAATGGGAAAGCATATGATTAATTAGATAGGCTTGACACGAGTTCCATGCCTTGTATTTAATCGAGATATTGCAAAATAGAAGGAATTGATTGTACGGTAACTATTCACTGAATAGGTTCTTGGTATTCTAAGCAGTGAATTCGTATTATCCGGATAGTCACGATATGCTGAGAAATATCCCTCACGGTGTAGAATAAATATGATTAATTTATTAATTAATCATATTTAATGAATTCGAGAATTTATATAAATAATGATAAAATAGCTTTATTATTATTTATTTCTACTACCGGCTTAATATTGAACCTACAGAGTCACACCATAACAGAGAATGATTTAATGGTGGAGGAATTAATTAATAATGGCTGGTAATTATTTATTTATGAAATAAATAATTAATTAGAAAATTTAATAATTGATTAAATGAGATTTAATTAATTATAAATTAATTAAGAAAAATTCTTAATTTTGGAAATTAAATCAAGTGAGAGAATTATTTTCTAAAGTGTTTAGAAAAGGGATTAATGATTAAAAGGTGTTTTAATTATTAGTAATCAATTAAAGGGTTTTTAATAATAATATTTTATGGGAAATTTTTCAGTTAAAATTTTTGCCTATAAATATACTATTATAAACCCTATTTGTCTCAACCAAAAAAAAAACAAAACCCTAATTTTCAAGAAGAAAAGAAAAGAAGGAAACCCTAATTCTCTCAACCTCTTCCTCCCTCCATTACTTCGATCTCTTGGTGGATACCGGTGGAGTGCTTCACACTTGAGGAGCAGCTGTTAGGGATCTCCGTTCATCATTCTTGGATCGCTTTTAATGGTTAGTAATCGATCCCTCGATTTATTCACGATTTGTATACGAATATATGGGTTTTATGCGTTTTAATTATATTCCACGCTTTCGTGTATGCATAAATCCCAATAATGGTATCAGAGCATAGGTTGTATGCATCTAGATTCATGATAAAAAATTCAGAATTATATTATGTTGTATGAATTTTTTATCGATTTTTTCGTGTTTGGGGCTATATTGATTTAATTGTGAATTAAATATGAATATGTTATAAAAATATTTTTTGATCCCATAATATGATTCTACAATTGTTGTAGATTAGTAGGATATTTTTTTCTGATTTTTTTCATATACAGATTATTTAATATTGATTTATTAAAGTGTTTTTAAATTGAAAAGTAATTAATCTGTGTATATATAATTATGTAATGATTATTGTAGTCATTACACGGATTTCCGTGTAAAGCAAAAAGAAATCAGAAAGTATAGGAGATTCAGATTTGTCAACGGCTGCTGCGTTTTTTGTTTTCTGTCAGCGGCTGGTGTGTTCGACACACGCAGCGCGCTGCAGCTCGTTGGTAGGTTTTTGTTTTGACTTGTACGGATGCGTCCGAACTTCGATTGAGACGTGTAATATACCATTGGATTCGTTTTTTTGCGACGCACCTGATGGGATTATTTAATATTTTTAATATATTTATTTGTAACTGATTATATCCCTTAAAGTGTATTTAATGCATTATTTGATAATATTAAATGCATGATTAATTCGTACATTTGTATATAATTGCGTTAAATATTATGACATGCCTAGATATATGTTCTTTTATATTTTTATATATGATATATGTTTGAGTTATCATGCGATGATAGATTTAGGTGAACTTAATTGACATAAGGCGTATGTTAGACGATTTAGGCTTAATGGAAGTGTTCCATGATAATAATATAAATATTATGAATACAGTCATTAGATTCTTGTGTTTGTGAAACACGTAATTAAATATGAATTTTCAATTTTGAGAGAAAGGATGGTTCTTTCAAAAGCGGATTTCGATCTGTAAGAAAGGGGTATTAAGTGACGCCTCTTGACAATGCTCCCCCCGATCTGGGAATCATCCAATTATCGATTATTGATTTAAAATATTTAACTTAAAAGGAAGAATCTCTTTATAATATGATTATGGTTGTAACATAATATAATCCCTCATAAAATAATATCAAGTAGTAAATTGGCCAATGACATAACGGGATTGTGTCGGTCATAGCCTTCCAGCATAATAGAAAGTAGAGTTCTTATTTTGAGACATTGTCATTTCGTGCTACAGCCGAGGGCTTTGTTTTGAGATTAAGAGATGCTTTTCTATCACATGAGATGTGTATGATAAATTTGGTTCCAATGATCGTTACATGCCACAACTGTGGGCTATTGAAAGTCTAATTTAATTATACAAGATGTTGGGTTTGACTTGACTTAAAATATTGAGTGAGTCGTGCTACAGCCGAGACTCAATGATTCAAGAGGCTAAAATATTATAGGGAATAACATGAGATGTAACTAACAAGAGTTGTCTACCTATAGAACATCACATTGTGTTTTGTGCTACAGCCGAGGTGATGTAGTGGAAAATAAGATCCTTATTCTCAGTAGTGTTATGAATGCTTAGTTATACACTTAGAGGGTTGTATAACATAAATTAAATAGTGGGAGCCACCAGTGGATAAAGACCCGATTCATATGATGGAGTAATAATTGAGTTTTTATGTGCTTATGTTGTTATGTGTTTTTATTTTCAGATTTTACAAATATCATGTCTTCTGCACTATCACTCCGTAGCATACTTGATGCTAACAAGTTGACTGGTCCCAACTTTGCTAATTGGCTTCGAAACTTGAGAAATGTTCTTAAGTCTGAGAAGATGGGCTATGTGCTAAACTCACCATTTCCTAAAGCCCCCGATGATGATGCAACTTGTCAAGAGCATCAAGAATATTATAATTGGATAGATGAGGGAAATGTTGCCCAATGTATTATGTTGGCATCTATGAACCCTGAGCTTCAGAAGCAACATGAGCACATGGATGCATACACTATCCTAGTGCATCTAAGAGAGTTGTATGATGTAGAGGGGAGGACAGCTCAATATGAGATATCAAAAGAGCTATTCCAAAATAAAATGGCAGAGGGGACATCTGTGAATGACCATGTGCTCAAAATGATTAATTTGATTGAAAGTTTGGGGCAACTTGGTTTTGCCATGGATGGGGAGCAGAGCCAAGACTTGGTCTTGCAATAACTTCCAGATTCATTCTTGTAGTTTGTTGTGAACTTTCACATTAATAAGATGGATGTCAGCTTGCCTGAACTTCATAACATGTTGAAAACTGCTGAGTCGAATTTTTCTTCGAATAAGAGTTATGTTCTTCTTATTGGAGAAGGCTCAACTTCCAAGAAAAGGAAGAGGACCTTTCCCAAGAAAAAGAAGAAGATTGGTGAGAGTAAGCCTATTCCAACAAAGGCTAAAGTAGACCCCAAAAGAAATGTTGTTTGCTTCCACTGTAACAAGGTGGGTCACTGGAAGAGAAACTGCAAGGCTTATCTTGCAGAGTTGAAAAAGAAGAAGGCTAGTGAGACTACCCCTTCTGATTCAGGTATGTTCATGATCGCAGTTAATATGTCACTAAGTCAAATTTCTACTTGGGTATTAGATACCGCCTGTGGTTTTCATATTTGTAATTCATTGCAGGGACTAAAGGGAAGTAGGACTCTTGAAGAAGATGAGGTGATTCTACGTATGGGCAATGAAGCAAGGGTTGCTGCCAGATCTGTAGGATCATTTAGTTTACATATGCCTACGGACAAGACTATTATTTTGAATAATTGTTATTACATTCTCTTTATTTGTGAGGAATATTGTTTCTATTCCTATGTTAGATTTGGATGGTTTTTCATTTATTATTAAGAATAATGAATGTTCTATTCTTAGAGATAATGTACTTTATGGATGTGGTACTTTAAATAATGGTTTGTATGTATGCGACTTAGGAAATGATTTACTTCAGATTGAACAAACTAATAAATGAAAACGAGATGATGAAAATCTGACCTATTTATGGCACTGTAGGCTATGTCATATTAGTGAGAAAAGATTACGCTCATTACACCAGGATGGGTTACTTGAACCATTTGATTTTGAATCATATCCGGTATGTGAATCTTGTCTCATGGGTAAGATGACCAAATCTCCATTTACTGGACATCGAGAGAGAGCTGCAGACGTGTTAGGCTTGGTACACACAGATGTATGTGGACCAATGTCAACACAAGCTATGGGAGGATTTTCATACTTCATTACTTTTACGGATGATAAATCCAGGTTTGGATATGTGTATTTAATGAAACACAAGTCTGAAGCTTTTAAAAAGTTCAAAGAGTACATATATGAAGTAGAGAAACAAACCAAAATGAGTATTAAAGTTCTTCGATCAGATCAATGAGGTGAATACTTAAGTGGGGAGTTTCTAAATTATCTCAAAGAAAATGGTATACTATCACAATGGACACCTCCTGCAACTCCACAATAAAACGGAGTTTCTGAAAGGATTGGACATGGTTCGGTCCATGATGAGCTATACAGATCTTCCAGTATCCCTTTGGGGTTATGCCTTAGAAACTTCAGCATATTTACTGAACAAGGTACCTTCTAAATCTGTTCCGAAAACACCATATGAAATATGGAAAAGAAGGAAGCCAAGTCTTAAACACATTAAGATTTGGGGATATCCAGCTTTTGTCAAGAAAGTTGAACCTGAAAAGCTGGAATCAAGATCCGTAAAATATAGGTTTATGGGATATCCAAAAGAGACTTTAGGATATTACTTTTACACTGAACAAAGGGTGTTTATTTCAATACACGCGACCTTCTTGGAGAAACAGTTTATCCTTGAAGGGAACAGTGAGAGCAAGGTTGAACTTAATGAAGTTCAAGAAGCACAACCTACAACGGTTCAAGAGGAAGTACCCATTCAGAAAGTATAACCTTCTGTAGAACAGCCTGTACGTAGGTCAAATAAGGTGTCTCGTCAACCTGAGAGGTATTATGGCCTTGTCATTGAGAATGACAATGACTTGTCACTTATTGATGGAGAAGACCCTATGACCTATGATGAGGCTATGAGTTGTAATGACTCAGAGAAATGGCAGAGTGCCATGAAATCCGAAATGGACTCCATGTATGCCAACCAAGTGTGGACTCTAGTTGAGGCGCCTAAAGGTGTTAAGCCTATTGGGTGCAAGTGGGTATATAAGAGAAAGATTGGAGCAGATGGCCAGGTGGAGACCTATAAGGCTAGGCTAGTGGAAAAAGGATTTAAACAAAGACAAGGGATTGACTTTGATGAAACCTATTCGCCGGTAGCCTTGCTTAAATCCATTCGGATTTTGCTTTCGATTGCGGCTTACTATGACTATGAGATCTGGAAAATGGACGTGAAAACGGCCTTCCTAAATGGGAAACTTGAAGAGGATGTGTATATGAAACAACCGGAAGGATTTGTTTCTAAAGGAAATGAACATCTAGTATGTAAGCTGAATCGATCCATATACGGACTGAGGCAAGCTTCTCGCACATGGAACGCCCGTTTTGATGAGACAATCAAAGATTTTGATTTCATCAAAAATATGGATGAACCATGCATCTACAAGAAGGTTAGTGGGAGCGCGGTAACATTCATAATATTGTATATGGATGACATACTTCTTATTGGGAATGATATACCGATGATTCAATCAGTCAAAGTGTGGCTATCTAAGAACTTCCTTTTTTACGATGAAGGACTTGGGAGAGGCATCTTACATTCTTGGAATGAAGATCTATAGAGATATATCAAAGAGAATGTACATAAATCGAAAAAGTACTAAAGAGATATAGCATGGAAAACTCCAAAAGAGGACTCATTCCCATGAGTCGTGGAGTTTCTCTTTCCAAGAAAATATCTCCAAAGACATCTGAGGAGAGAGAGCGTATGAGTAGGATTCCTTATGCTTCTACAATAGGATCTATCATGTAAGCCATGTATGTACTCGGCCTGATGTTTCTCACTCACTTAGTGTGACAAGCAGATTTCAGTCCGATCCAGGTGAAGAACACTGGAAATCGGTGAAAAACATCCTGAAGTACTTGAGAAGGACTAAGGAAATTTTTCTTGTTTATGGTGGTTCTGAGTTGAAAATTGAGCGGTATACAGACTCTAGTTTTCAGTCATAAATAGATGATAGTAAATCCATGTCAGGGTATATGTTTACCCTAAATGGTGGGGCAGTTAGTTGGAAGAGCTCCAAACAGTCAACGACGACTGACTCCACAGCGGAAGCAGAGTATATAGCTGCAAGTGAAGCTGCAAAAGAAGCTGTTTGGATAAAGAAATTTATTTCTGAGTTGGGAATTGTTCCTAGCATAGAAGAGCCAATAGTGTTGTATTGTGACAACAATGCGATAATAGCACAAGCTAAGGAACTAAGATCTCATAAGAATTCCAAGCATGTCCTGCGGCACTTTCATCAAATTAGGGAGATTGTTGTAAGAGGAGATGTCAATGTCAAGAGAGTTGACACACATAACAACATAGCAGACCCTTTAACAAAGCCACTTTCTCAAAGTCACTTTGATCGTCATAAAGACAAGATGGATATTAGATACCAGAGTGATTGGCTTTAGTACAAGTGGGAGATTGAAAGAGATGTGTCCTAAGTCCAATCATGTATGATGATTTAGGAATAACTTTTATGTAATTTGTTTGATTTCAATTATATTAATAAAAGACTTGTTTTATTTTAATTACGGGCTTTATCTATTTAAGTGTTTAAATAAGATATACCATAGTTTAGAGTAAAGCTTTTTATGGATTATGATGAGATCATAATAATGACACCTAAAAGATGATAACTCTGAACTTAAATAGTTCCTGGTCATAGGATTACTAATTGGTAATTAGTAATCCGCAAAGATCGGTACATACTATGTTTGCTTCATTATGAAGGATGTCTGTTCTCATAGACATTTGTGTAGTGACACTATAGCTAGTATGTAGGTGCTTATTATAGAATTAGTTCACTGAATATGACTCGCACAACTGAACAACTGATGTAGTTCACTAACGTGTCAGCAGTTGTTCATATAGTGATAGTTGTACAAGTGCCCTTAAACTTGAGGTCATCATAGTCATCTTGTGTACACCGATCTATACTTTGGTTTAGTTCTTAGTCTCCAGGGACAATAATAAGGGCTCTTCTGGGTGTAGGAATTTGTACACGGAGATAATGAATTATCAATAAAGGATCTACCCCTTCTAGTGAAGGAAGAGAATGTTCTATGATGATCCCCTTATGCTAGTTCAGGAATCTCTGGCCAGAGTGAATGGAATGAGAAAGGAGTTTCTAGTTCACATTAATTGGAACTAAGCATAGTGAATGGGAAAGCATATGATTAAATTAGATAGGCTTGACACGAGTTTCATGCCTTGTATTTAATCGAGACATTGCAGGATAGAAGGAATTGATTGTACGATAACTATTCACTGAATAGGTTCTTGGTATTCTAAGCAGTGAATTCGTATTATCCGGATAGTCGCGATATGCTGAGAAGTATCCCTCACGATGTTGAATAAATATGATTAATTTATTAATTAATCATATTTAATGAATTAGAGAATTTATATAAATAATGATAAAATAGTTTTATTATTATTTATTTCTACTACCGGCGTAATATTGAACCTACAGGGTCACACCATAAAAGAGAATGATTTAATGGTGGAGGAATTAATTAATAATGGCTGGTAATTATTTATTTCTGAAATAAATAATTAATTAGCAAATTTAATAATTGATTAAATGAGATTTAATTAATTATAAAATAATTAAGAAAAATTCTTAATATTATTAATTAAGAATTTAACTTTTGGAAATTAAATCAAGTGAGAGAATTATTTTCTAAAGTGTATAGAAAAGGGATTAACGATTAAAAGGTGTTTTAATTATTAGTAATCAATTAAAGGGTTATTAATAATAATATTTTATGGGAAAATTTTCAGCTGAAATTTTTGCCTATAAATATACTATTATAAACCCTATTTGCCTCAACAAAAAAAACCCTAATTTTCAAGAAGAAAAGAAAAGGAGGCAACCCTAATTCTCTCAAGCTCTTCCTCCCTCCATTACTTCGATCTCTTGGTGGATACCGGTGGAGTGCTTCACACTTGAGGAGTAGCTGCTAGGGATCTCCGTTCATCATTCTTGGATCGCTTTTAAAGGTTAGTAATCGATCCCTCGATTTATTCATGATTTATATTCAAATATATGGGTTTTATGCATTTTAATTGTATTCCACACTTCCGTGTATGCATAAATCCCAACAATAGTCTCTCACCATCTAAATGTTGTGTCCGAGTGGTGATTCACAGTTTCTTGAACTGTGTCACTTGAGTTGGGCATGACTTGAGAAATGGATTCAAGCCTTTCAGTATGAGAAAAAGAAATTTGGGAAAGAAGATTAGAGATTTCAGAATTGATGTTTGGCAACTCCCTCTGAATGGATGGGGGAGTTTCAACAGATGTGCTCTTATGGTGTGTGCCAACAAAATTACTTCTTTCAACCTCTTGAGAGTGCTCAAGAGGTGGTGCAAGCTCTGTACAAGGTGCATTGGGGAGAATGCTTTTAATAGTGACACCTTCTTGAGAAGGTGCCCCTAGAATCTGTTCATCCCCCTTTGTTATAACTGTATCTTTTTGAGAAGATGCAGATGTGGTTATTTGAGTGGTCAACTCAACCTTCCTTAACTTCTTTGGATTTCTGACCAGGTTTGACTCAGTGTTTGTTTGCTCCTCACCACTCTTAGTAACAAACTTTACAAGCTCAAGTCTCTAATCTACAAACTTTATATGACTCTTTATCTGCTCAAGTCTCCCAATTAACTTCCTTGGTCACCAGCCAACAACAAGACACCAAGTCCTTAATAGACTCTTATAAGTATCTACATATGTAAAATTCAGTAAATTTGGGAGCTATTATGGGAACTTTGTAGATACCTCCACTAGAAACAACTCAAGCTATAAGGACCCAAATCTCCCTTCCTACACCTCTTGTGCCTGCTATCAAGACTAAGGGGGAGATGGAGTCTCAGCTGCATCTAAAATCAAGCCAAGCCACAACTCAAATTCAAAAAAAGGATGTTGTTGAAATAGACAGACTTTTAAAGGCAGCTAAGGGACCTTGTCTTGACAATGGTGTTTATTTTTTCTTCTTTTTACTAACTACATCATATTGAGAGGATGAAGTAGTTGGTTTCCTAGCTTCTAATAATATTGAAGAAATGGTCTCTGGTATGGAAGACTCCTGTTGGTTATCCTATTTTTGTACTTCTACAGGTGCATGATCCATAATTGTACTAGAAATTGCACTAGACCTCATGTAAGGCATAGGATAAGGGTAGGTCTTAAATCTCTCCAACATAAAGTTAGAGACATTTAGAGCTACCTTTACCTGATTCTTTGTAATAAGTGACCCAAATAAATTGTTGGACACCTGTTTACAATTGCCTATTTTAGTTCTATCTATTCCTTCAAGTAAATGAATGTATGCAACTTTATAGTTTAAAATAGACATAACGAACCTAGACAAGAAAATTTCCTTACCTCTACTTATCAAGGGCATTTTTATCCTGGTGTTGAGCTCTTCCAGGATCAATAGACCAACATTGATGTGCTTGTTGTATTCCATGGAGAGCATAAGCTTTTGTACAATATTGGATATGTTGTCATATCCTGTCTTCCTACATGTAAAAGCACTAACAATGGAATCAAAGATAAAGGACCATTTGTGACTCCCTCCAAACCCGGGTCAAAAGTTTGGGGTCCACAACACACACACCCCATATATAAACTCATTTATATAATAATAATAATATATGCAATGACCCTACTTACCATAACCACGGATCGCAACAGTTCAAAGTATGTCCACAAGTCACAACCTTATTTATTACGATATATCAAATCCCAGTTTATTTATCTTACAACGAAAGTAAAACTTTATTACAAACTATCAACACAAACTAAGCCAAATATCATGTGCTAGCTTATTCCATTTCAACCTGGAAACCTAGCTCACGCACTTTTCTGGGGATCCTCGTTACCATCAATTTCCTTTTTTACTGGAAAAGAATATAAACAGATTTGCAAGAGTGAGCTAACTAGCTCAACAAGTCACAATGACAACACTGATATTTAAATAATGATCAACTGAAATGATATAAGGATTCAAGTTTCCTGATATGAAATGATCAGAATTAGATATTCACTTTTATTTTAAAAACCAAGGTTAGGCTGCTGATCAGTCACACACTAACCCCGAGCAAGACTCCCAGCTTTGCTCTATATACCGGATCTAAGGCACACATTGGCCTATTAAGACCACGAATCTGGTCCATATTTAAAAATAATCCAATTACAGAATCACAATATGAAGCAATATAATCAATACGCTGAATTATAAACAACATTTATCTTGAAGCATATGGTGATATATAATTTCTTAAAGGTATAACAAGGAAATCATAAAGATTGGATTTCAATCAAGGAAAGAATCAGAAAGTAAAAGACCGGGGGTTCAAGGGTTACAAGGGTTGTTCTTCTGTTATACAAGGCATAAGGGTTGGTATGTGACGCAATCTCATATCAAGAATCAGTATTTGGTAGATATGTATTTATGGAGTAGTATCATATAGGTGTGGTTTGTATCCAAGAATTCAATAATCAGTGGTTTACAAGAAATCAAGCTTGCGGCTCAAGATCAATAAGAATCAGGGTTTAGGGTTAAGTACTTCAAAGTACTTGTAATATAGAACAAGAACCATTAGGAATACTTGCAATTATATTATAAGGAAGAGCAAAAACACTTACCTTATCAATTCACTTTTACTTTACTCGGACTTGTCTACTGGTTTTCACTGCAAATACTTGCTTTCCCTTTCTACGTCTCACTTCCTATGTTAAACATCACATTTATTTATCAATACTACTTCCCATCTCGTTCTATTTATTACAAGCTTCTAACTACCCTTCGTTTCACCCAAATCCGGTATACGAATTGAAAGTTACAGCAAAAAGAGTCACACAATGCACGTACAATCATCGTATACAACAATCAGATCACATATAACATATAGCACGTAAGATATTTAATCCAAATAATTATTCAAAGAAAATTCGGGGTTAAAATGATTTTTCAGGTATTTAATAATATTTTTGAATATTTTTCGGAATTAAAATGGGTCTCCGAATCATTTTATAATTAAATAATAGGGTTCAAACACCCAAATCTGACTTTAAAATGATTTTATAATAATTATCGAGTTTTGAAAATAATTTAAAATAATATTTTAAAGCTCGAACTATTTTTCGGAATTTTTAAATCAAAAATAAATAATTAAATCCAATTAAATAATCAATTAAAATTAATTAATAACTAATTAAATTAATTAATAAATTAATATTTAAATTAATTTACTAATTAAATAATTAATTATCACCTAATATTATTTAATTAATTAGTTAAGATTTATTTTAGAATTGAAAACAATTTTCAGAATAATTAACTAATGAATTTTTGGAATTTAAACTAATTAAAAATAATTTTATGAAATAAAATTAATAGGAATATAATTTTTAGAATTTTTGAAAACAGAAATACAATTTTTGCAAGATTTCAAAACAGCAGGGACTGATTTATAACATTTTACAAACTGGGAGGGTATAACGTTAATTTTACCATCTCCTTCCTCCTTCCACCTCCGGCGGCCGACAACCATGGCCACCGCTTGGAGGTTTTCCGGCCACCCATCAAACAACCCAGAAACGCTCCAGATTAATAGGAAATGAAGTACAAGCTTCCAAGAACGTAATCATGCGAATTAAATCACCAGAAAATCAGTGAATCAGCAGGAAAACCCGACGGAAAATTCCCGCCGCCGGTGTTCTCATTTTCTGATCAAGGCTTTCCAGAAATCGGTTTTTAAATACAATTACACCATTAGATTTATGGTTAAACGATCTATTTAATCATGCAATCAATTTCAACTCATAACCCCTAAACAAAAAAACGCCTAAATTTCAATTAAGAACATTCAAAGCTATAAACCCTAATTTTTTAATTCGAAAATCAAACATCAATTTGAACATGTTATTGAACTCCAAATTAGCCATATAATATACCTAAATGACCAGGAAAAAAAGATCTACATGATTCAAGCATCAAATCACACAAACAACATCAAGAACAAAAATTCATATTTTAATCATTAAATAATTTGAATTAAAATAAATAAATAAGAATTTAACCTTGATTTCTGTACCAATAGTGTTGATTGATTAAGAAAGATCTTTTCGAGAACTTCGATTTGATATATATAACGCCTTCGAATCCCTCGTTTGATTATGAAGAACGTGACGTTTAATTAGGGTTTTCTCTGTATCTTACTGGATTTTACTATCTGATTATGATTATACGAATAAAATGAAATAAGAAAAGGGCTATTTAAATTTATGGAATATTAGTACGTGTTGGATCAAAAAATACGTTGCTTAGCCGCTAAGTAACTGTAAAAACGATCCATTTTGATACCCGTATTAGATAATTATCCAAACCGAGCTTCTAATAAAATACTTTATATGAAAATAATGTAATAATATCCCGTATTTCAAGAATACGGGTTTTGTCGATTTATCGAAATGAGTATCGTATCGAAAATTTTGTGCCGGGCCGCGCACGGGTCAAACAGTAATCCAGATTGAAAAAGTCAAAACATGGAAAATGTCCGGGATTCTCAGATTAGGTTATGAAGGAGTTTTCGGAAGAGTTTCGGGTTGAAAAATGTAAAAACGGTTGAAGTTGGACGAGTCCCAGCTTTATAAAATAGTTTTGTAATTATTTAGAAAATAATTAATAAATTAATAAATTATTTTTAAATCATATAACAATCCAAAAATTACCAGAAAATTATCATAATTATCTATATTTTATTCTGGACATAATAAAAATAACATACATATAATTTACCACATATAAACATCCACTTATCAATACCTCATCAGACAGTTCACCAAAAATTCACATAATAATCATATAATAATCATTTATTGATAAAAATAATTACACGCTATGTCCCGGGTATTACACCATTCCCTCCTTAGATGCTTCTTGTTCAGGCTGGCCAGGTTGATCTTCTTATTGTAGTGTATGAAATCCATAAACTTAGCCAGCTCGTGTGCTGTTGGTACCTCCACCATGCCATCTATAGAGATGCCCAAAGCCTTGTTGACATCATTGGCATCAAACTCCACAGGCTTACCCTGAATTGAGAAATTAACCACCAAGGAAACTGCCTTATTCTCATGCACAATAGTGTTCATAGCAGCTGAGTTCCAAAACATATTAAGGACATCCAAGTATAGTTCAGGATTGGCAGTCAAAGCTCCTGCAAGATAAGATTCAGATAAAAACTTGACAAATTACTTGAAACTTTAGGAGCTTGGTTTGCATCTGTAAATGCCAAGTAATTGGTACCATCCTTTGGGATAACAGCTCTATCATTGTTGGAAGCTATTGAAAGTGTTTGAGTTTGAATGAGTAAGATATTTAAGAAAGAAAGAGTTTGAAACGAGTGAGAGGAGTGGGAGCGTTGAAGATTTGCAAAAGTTAGGTCAATGGTGATCTTGAAAGAGTAAAGAGGGGTTATGTCGAGATGTCTGGGTATTTATAGGCTAGAAATATGACTTTTCAAGAAGTAGGAATAAACGGTTGATATTTTCTTATCAAGAAGTCACGTGAATTAGAAACTCATGTTGATTTGTCACTATCCCGACTCTTATCGAGAACTAGATAGTGACTTATCGTGGTGTAGAATAAATACTCAGTTTGTCCTAATTGGACTGAATTATTCCAATTTATATTGAATAAACCAACATAAAATTAAATTGATTTTGTTTTAAAAATATTTTACTAAAATAATTTATTAAATTAAATTATTTCAGTTCTAAGTTATTGAAAAGTGTAAAATTTGTACTTGTAGAGAACTCCATATATAAATATATGCCGAGATCTCTACAATACTTATTGAGAAGTCATAATGAGACTTTTCGAGAAGTCCATCGAGAAGTCATGAAAAAGACTTATCGAGAACTCTATCGAGAAGTCTTAAAATGACTTGTCGAGAAGTCATTTAGATTTATCAAGAACTCAGTTCGCTACATACTTTTGTTCTCCTTTAGTTCTGTCTTATATTAATTTCACATGTTAAGAATGTGAATTATGAATTAAACAGTTTTTCTTAGAATTTAAAAAATTCTAAGTTAAATTTTAATTTTGAAAAATAAATATACAGAGAATTCTGAAATATTTATAATCATATTTCAGTTAATTTCTAATTAATCAAATTAATTTTGATTTACCAGAAATTAATATGATATTAGCTAAGTTCTTGCCTTTAGGATGAAGAATTGAACATGCCAATTTCACTTACAAGTCTAGTGAAAGTTGCTTCATCCAAAGGTTTAATGAAAATATCAACTAAATTTTTTTTCTGTTGGAACAAAAATAAGCTCAATAGTATCATTTGGAGCATGTTTTTAATAAAATGGTACCTTACATCAACGTGCTTTATTCTAGAATGATTATTAACAACAATAGATATGGCACTGGCATTGTCACACTATTGGAATTTTGTGTAACACTAGGCCATAGTCCATTAATTGATTTCTAATCCAAAGCACTTTAGCACAACAACTTCCGGTAACTATGTATTCGGGCTCACCTATGGAGGTTGACACATATTGATGTTTCTTACTGTACCAAGATATAAATCTTTGACCAAGAAATTGACATCTTCCACCTGTACTCTTCCCATCTATCCTGCATTCAGCAAAATCTGCATCTGTGTATCCAACAGCTTCAAAACCAGTTCCCTTAGGATACCATAATCTCAAGTTTGGTGTCCCCTTCAAATATATGAAAATCCTTTTAACATCCATCACATGTGATTATTTAGGATTTTCTTGAAATCTAGCACACAGACATGTTGCAAACATGATATATCTGGTCTACTAGCAATTAAGTACAACAAAGATCGCCTTTGAATTGGATTAGCATTTGGAGACTTGGTGGACAAGTCTCAGATTTATAGTGGGCTTTAGAGTCCTATAATGCAGAAAATTGATTCCCTATTCCATGGGGTTTCTTGGAGGTCAATCTCCAAGGAATTATATCCCTATTTGGATTCCACTTATCAGATGTTTTACCAATATTAATTAATTACGAAATTAATTAACATTCGGGCTTTTGGGCCCTTTCAAATGGGCTTTATTTCCAGCCCAAACTAGACATAATTAATGCGATATTAATTATGCAACTAGGTTTTATTTTACTCTTTATCAATAATTATGTTAAATTCGGATGCCATACAAGCATGCAATTAATTTCATTAAGTTTCTGTATGTTAAACTCTGATTATGTGTATAAGCTCTGATATTGATCAAACCTTGTTTTGACTAATAGATCCTGATAGTAGTTGTTAAATTCTGACATTGGTCAAACTAGTGTTGACTGATAAATCCTGATAGTCGTGATTAAATACTGATGATAGTGAAACTTTGATTGACTATTATATTTCATTGATTATTTTGAATTTATTCGAAATAAATTTTTATTCAGTATTTTTAATTAACAGTGAGTTAGTGGAAAATCTTTTAATAAATTGCATGGGTTAGCTATTTCTGTAAGTAACTATCAAACACTTGAGTACTTACATTGGGAATAGGAATCTGAAGAGAGAGATTATTTTTATTTACTAGATACGCGTAATCGTGTATATATGCTGTGTTTAATTATTACATGGTTAATCAAAGAGTCTTTTCAGTTTCTATCTCCTCTGCTATAGATATATACCCTCCACTACCAAAACAAATCACTACTTTCTCACACACAACTCTTCATCCTCCCAAACCTTTTCATCCAAAACTCCTGCACTCTAAGATTTTATGGCTACAATCTATTATCTCAAACATGGAGTTTTCGACCAGTTCCGAATCCCGAACCAAGAAGGTTATATTTTGATCCCTTCCGTCTCAGGGTCATATTTGACGGTCAAGATTACCCTCTGACTGGTCTTTCACCGTTGATTTTTGATCATCTTAACTGGGTCGACACCCTATCACTGCATCTTTTTGGAATGGATGTTCACTTCGAGGAGATGCGAAGGGCTAATGAGGCTGAGCAGCACCGCCTCGAACGCTTGGCACTGCAAGAGAACATAATTTCTCTTACAAGTACCATATCTCGCATCTTCCATCACAGGGCGATGAAGGAGGAAGAGGATAAGAAGAAGAAGAAGACTGAGTAGCTTAGATTATGTTAGGATTTCATGTTTATAATTCTAAAATCTTGTACTCATCTTTTTAAATATTAATGAAATATCTTTTGCCTTCTTTGATTTCTTAGTTGAATGAATGTTTTGTTTGTGCTTAACTTACTATGATTGTTCATAGTCAAACTAGTACTGCGTGTTTAATTACAACAAATATTCAATAGTGCATGTGTATCCTAATCTTTGTTTGAATTACATATGTTCACTACAGTACAGTTTGAGCACAACATTACATGAAGCAACTGATAACACAGAAGAAATTGATAAAAGGTTTAATTCTGATCTTATGAGAATTATAATCTTTGAGTTTCTTTGTCTATCAAAATGTCTAAAAATATATATGTTTCAAAAGTGTGATATTATGGAACAGGACATACCATTTGAAACTTTCCTTTTCTTTCAAAAGAAGTTGTCAACACTCAATCTCAATATCATATATATTATATCTCAAATTTCTTCTTTAAAGTGAAACACTTGAATCCATTTCTCAAATGTTGCCAAAATCAAGTGACATGGTTCTTGAAACCATGCTCACCACTCAGAAATAACATTAAGTTGGTAAGAGACTGCATGCTGAGGTAAATCTTTATGACATCAAGAGAAACACAGGGGTTTCATCAGTTTTTACTGAAGACCCTGTGATAGCTTTCAATAACACATTCAAGGGTCAATTCTTTGCAAGAAGAACAAGGTTTGAGACCATGGTACATGACAGTAACCTGGTCAAATCCTATCCAATTCAAATGGAGGTTCTCATAATTGGTGAACAACACACTGTCATAACCACAGTTTTCACTGTGAGTTCAATTGTGATTCACAAGGTATAAGTACTGTTTTTACTCTATCAATATTTATTCTAAATACTGAATTGGTATTTTCAGCATTTATTATGCATGTTATAAATCCTATTGGTATGATTATTTCTAGACCTTATTTAAGGACTACATTTAGTTGTATGACGACAAACCACTTTTCTTTAGCCACCTTTTATTTTTGTAGGACAAATTATCTGAGCTTTTCTGGGAGTTGTGAGAAAAGATTTAGAGAAAAATAGAGGAGGACAAATTATCTAAGCTTTTCTGGGAGTTGTGAGAAAAGATTTAGAGAAAAACATAATTAAAGAGAGGCAAGATCCCTCTTGGCAAAAGGAGAGGTGTTGAGAGACAGGATTTAGTAATCCTTGTGTGGAAACCTTGACTATTAAAAGTTATGAGTAATGTGGTGTGGGGAGTAGTGAGACTACTTTAAAAGAATATAAATATTAAGTGATAATTATTATATTTTACAGGTGCACAGAGTACACAAGAAACAGTTATTGAAGAACAGTCTGTTGACCCTTTGATAAACTCTGATGTACTAAGTGCTGATAATCTCCATGCAGGTCTAAGTACTGATACTTTCTTGCAGTCCATTCAATCTACTATTCCACAACATGTAGTAATCCTTGTTTTTGCTGAAAATGGTCCATTCACTCTACTATTCCACCACCTGAAGTAATCCATGTTGTTGCACAAGATGTAGTAGCACAATAGTCCATTCATAAAGTTTCATCCATTACAGGGTCACCACAGCACTCTACAGGAACTGAGATTTTGGAAGTAAATTTAGAAGCTCCGGCTCATTTATCTATAATTCTTGAAGATGTGGAGTTAAATGTTGATGGTATTGAAGCTTCTGAAGCTGCTGGATCACATACTGCACCAATTCCTGATTCTATCTTATATGCTAAAGCTGGTGATGAAGTTCAACACATAGTTCAAGATCCAGTTGCGCATGAAGAATCTAATGATGGTGAAGAAGCTGATTTTTGAAGTGCTCTTATAGATCTTGAGGATGATCTTTTTTTCCCTGAAGATATGCCTACTCATGTGAGGCAACGGAAAATGAAGGAGTTAGATGCCAAGAAGGAACATGATTATTTTGATACCATTTGGAATGCTAAATGGAAAGATGATACATATCCTATTTCCAGAAAATGTTGTTAAACATCTGGAAACGAATGAACATAGAATTCAAAATCCAAATATGCTGACTCATCTGAAAGCATCTACTCTGGTTGTCAGATCCTTACATACAGCTCAAGAAATAACTACTTCTCAAATCAATCAGATCAAAAAATCATTGATTGCTTCAAGGTTGACTACTCATCACGAAATTCAGAAGCAAATTGCACCAATTGTTTCCAAACAAACTATAATTGAAGCCAATCAAGCTAGGATGGAAGCTAAGCAAGTTCAAATGTCTGAACAACTTATAGAGGTACATAATTCAATGGAGGTGATTCATTCTCTACGGCTTGACGATGATGCTAAAAAGGGGGAGAAAATTGTTCAATCTAAATGCAAGCAGCTGACATTGACAAATATTGATGATGAAAATCCTGATGGAGGTAATAAGGGGGACAAAAGGATAGTGAAAGGAGAAGAGGTGAAGAGCTAGTTGGAATTTGTGGTTTCTCAAAAGCAATCACTAGGTCTCAATCTAGACAAGGTGGAGAAAGTAAGAGAAGTGAAAGAAGAGTTGAAGAACTGACTGTGACTACAACAACTCAACAAACTTTAAAAGTCACAACTGCTGATGAAGACCAATGTATTCTGGAAATAGAAGTTGGTGCAGAAGCAAGTCAATAACTTCAAATTCTGAAAGTAAAAGGAAGAAAGACAACTCTATTCTATAAGGATCCAAATATTTAAGCATTTGACTCTGAGGTGAGTAGAAGAATCTTTGAGAAAAAAATCCTGGAGTTGATATAGAACAACTAAGGCAAATGGAGGAAGATTTTAAGAATTCCCAGAAGACAGTAAATACTGATACTACTGTTATGTCTCAAGATCCATATGAAGATGACTCTTCCATACCAACCAAAGGTGTAGTCATAAGGGAGGTGAGTCAGGCAGAGGTGTTAGGACGAAAACACACACTAAATTTACACGCAAGTATACGCGTTCACAAGTAATATAGAATTCTTTCTAGTTCTTTCATACAGAGACTGGTTTAGGTTAAGTTCAATTTATGCACTCATGCAACAATGATATGGCTATCGTTCAGTGCTAAGACAAATAACAAGTTGGGTTTTGAATAAACTAAAAGATTATACTAACTAACTTTAACTAAGAGAATTGAGGTTGAATTACTTGTATGAGACAAACATGGGATTCTAACTTCATTACTACTTCATTCAAAGTCATTGTTCTTAACATTAGTATGCAATGGTGATGACAACTAATCAGATAACACAAAACTAGTAAACGCCAACTTTCGTTGCATGAATACCTTACTACCATACATCCACAAAAGAGATAGAAGCTGAATAGACACCAATTATATTGAGACCCTATATGTCTATAGAATTTGACAACATAATGGTTTAATGTGCAAGTTATCTATCGTGATTATATAGGGCAAGTAAGATGGTTAAAATTACCTACGAATTATGCAATACAAATACATGAACCTATGCTAGCATGGCAAGCTCTAAACCCCTATATTCACTTTCGCTTCAATAGAGATTAACACGCTATCTTATAAGTTCACGACGCTCATAAGACGAATAAGCAGAACCAATACTAGGAAATCATACAATCACCATACACTAAGATGTCGAAATAAATTAACTATTGAAATCCATAAGTGATTCCACTAGAATCCTATGATAACGATTAGTTCATAACCGAACTCATCATCACCGTTGGTTCCGATGAAAGCATGGTGTAATAAACTAAGTCTTTATAAACTGAATAAATAATTAAAGTACGTAATCAAGAGTATTCGGTTCAATAAACAAGAAAACAAGCATCCAAGATTACAACTCAATCAAAGAATCACAAGTAAAAACAAGCTTTTCTTCTCCTTCGTTGTATTTGTGCTCCTAGGTCTTCTCCCCGTCTTCTCCTTAGTCTCTGTTTTGAAAAACATCTATAAGATGTCTTTAAATACCAGCCCAAAACAATCCAGAAGTCAAGCATATCAATATTCTAGTAGCAACAGGATTTTGAAAAGACGACCTGGCGCGACCGCTCTGTGAAGCGGCGCGGCCGCCCTGATAAACTGCAAACCGAGCGCGGCCTCTCTGTACTTGGGGGCGGCCGCCCTGTGTCTCTGAAAAAATTTATTTTCTTTACTTTCTTTTGCTGGTTTGTTCGCGCAATTATCCGAGGCTCCTTCCCTACACTCTTCCAAGCATAAAAATATTGTACAAACATTCCTTCTCCCGGTTATGCCCTGAAATGCAAAACACTATAAAAACACATCAAATACACAAATAACTTGAGTACAAAACACCAATTCAAGCCTTTACGAAGCATTGTAAGTGGATATAAATGCCACTTAACGCACCCCCAAACTTGAATCGATGTTTGTCCTCAAGTATAAACAGACTCAAAAACAAGAAATAAGAATGCAACTATCATTAATGCAACTATCCCCTCAGATTAACTAAAACCAACCAATGAGCAACATCTCAATAAATGTAATTACTCGCACAAAGTTCAATCAAATCTCACAAATCAACTCACAAACTAGAAATGTGTGTGTGTGCAATT
Organism: Apium graveolens; assembly: GCF_009905375.1. Lineage (NCBI taxonomy): Eukaryota > Viridiplantae > Streptophyta > Magnoliopsida > Apiales > Apiaceae > Apium > Apium graveolens. The sequence goes on from NC_133651.1 coordinate 241,736,750, forward strand.
GCTTAACAGATTTTGTAATATCCGAGATATCGCATGTAATTATTTTATCAATAAATGATTATTATATGATTATTATATGATTATTATATGACTTTTGGTGAATTATCTGTTGATTAATATTGATAAATAGAAGTATATATGTGATTAAATGTGAGTATGTTAATTTTAATATGTCCAGAATAAAATATAGATAATTATGATATTTTTCTGGTAATTTTTGGATCATTATATGATTTCATAATGAATTATAGATTTAATAATTATTTTCTGAATAATTACCGAGAATCGTCCAACCTCAACAATTTTCGATACAATAATTATTTCGATATATCGACCATTTTTGCAGTTACTTAGCGGCTAAGCAACTAATTTATCTATCCAAAACGATCCAACACGAACCAATATTCCATAAATATATATAGCCCTTTTATTATTTCATTTTAGTCGCATAATCACAATCTGTCAATTACAACCAGTAAAATACAGAGAAAAACCCTAAAAACGGTACGTTCTTGAAGATCAAACGCATGAACGAAGGCATTATCGAATTCCGATTCAAGTGTGCTATATATCAAATCGACGCTCTCGAAAAACTCTTTCTGAATCAATCAACTATTTTGGTGCAGAAATCAAGGTATTTTTCTTATTTAATTGTTTTATTGAATTTATTAAAGATTAAATTCTGAAAATTTGTTCTTGATATTGTTGATATGATTTGATGATTCCATCGTGTAGATAATCTTTTTCGGATCATTTTGGTATATTATATGTCAAAAATAGAGTTCAATAACATATAGAAATTGACGTTTGATTCTGTAAAATTAAAATTAGGGTTTTAATAGTTTGAATGTTCTAAATCGAAATTGGGGGTTTTGATTTCCTTGATTCTGGGTAAAAACGATTACCACCACTGTATTCAGGACATTCCCAGGATTCGAGTCATCATTTTTATTTTATTTAAGGAATTGTATTTCGTTCAGATCGGAAAGTTAAACCAGGTGGTGGCGGAAAATTCCGATGAATTTTCCAGCCGATTCATTGATCGTTTGAGTGATCTGTTACTACAGATGTGGTTCTGGGAAGCTGGGCATCGTTTTCTGTGATTTTGGTGTCGGTCTGAGCTGGTTGAAGGGTGGCCGAAAAAGCTTTAGTCGCCATTAATGGAGACTGGCCAACGACAACCGGAGAAGACAACCGGAGGGGGGAAATTATAGTTTAACCCCCGGTTGTTTTCAAAAAATTGCAAATTCAGTATTTTATTTTAAAAGAATTTCAAAACTTTGATTTATGTTTTTAAAATGTGCAAATAATGGATTTCTGTTTTATTATTTTCAGAAAGTATATTTTCTTTTTATAATATTTTCAGAAATTAATTTTTATTATTTTAAAAATTCCAAAAACTCATTATTTATTTCTGAAAATTATTTTTAATTCTAAAATAAATCTAAATTAAATAATCAATTAATTTTAGTTGATAATTAATTATTTAATTAGTAAATTAATTTAAATATTAATTAATTAATTAATTTAATTAGTTATTAATTAATTTTAATTAATTATTTAATTGAATTTAATTATTTATTTTGATTTAAAAATTCTGAAAAATAGATTCGAGCATTAAAATATTATTTAAAATTATTTTCAAAGCTCGATAATTAGTATTGAATTGTTTTAAAGTCTGATTCAGGTGTTCAAACCCCGTTATTTATTTATAAATTGATTCAGAGACCCGCATTAATTCTGAAAAATGTTCAAAAATTCGTATTAAATACTTGGAAAATCATTTTAACCCCTAAACTTCTTTGAAAAATTATTGTGATCGAATATCTTATGTACTATGTGTTATATGTGATCAAATTGCTGCATAATATGACTATACGTGCATTGTTTGACTGTTTTATTCCTAACTTTCAATCCGTACGTCGGATTTGGGTGAAACGAAGGGTAGTTAGAAGCTCGTAATGATAGAACGAGATGAGAATGAGAATTGATAAGTAAATGTGATGTTTAACGGAGGAAGCGAGATGTAGAAAGGGAAAGCAAGTGATTGATGACTGGGAACCAACTGACAAGTGTTAGTAAAGTAAAAGCGGATTGATAAGGCAAGTGTTCCTATTCTTCTTGGTTATATTACCAATATTTTGAACTCTCGTCATGATGTTGCAATTATTCCAAATAGTTCATATTCTATATTGCAAGTACTTTGAAGTACTTAACCCTAAACCCTGATTCTTATTGATCTTGAGCCACAAGCCTGAATTCTTGTAAACCATTGATTGTTGAATTATTGAATACGAACCACACATATACGATACTACTCCATAAAATACATATCTACCATATACTGATTCTTGATATGAGATTGCTTAACATACCAACCCTTATGTCTTGTATAATAGAAGACCAATTCTTGCAACTCTTGAACCCTTGGGTCTTCTACTTTCTGATTCTTTCCTTGATTGAAACCCAACCTTTATGATTTCCTTGTTATACCTTCATGGAATTACATATCATCCTATGCTTCGAGATAAGTGTTGTTTATGATTCAACTATTGATTTACATTGCTTTTCATACTGTGATTCTGGAATTGGATTATTTTTAAATATGGACCAGATTCATGCTCGGACCAGATTCGTGGTCATAATAGGCCAATGTGTGCCTTGGATCCAGTATATAGAGCAAAGCTGGGAGCCTTGATCGGGGTTAGTGCGTGATTGATCAACAGCCTAACCTTGGTTTTTAAAATAAAAGTGAATATCCAATTCTAATCATTACTTATCAGAAACTCGATTCCTTATATCATTTCAATTGATCATTGTTTAATCTCAGTGTTGTCATTGTGACTTGCTGAGCTAGTTAGCTCACTCTTACAAATATGTTTATATTCTTTCCAGTGAAAAAGGAGACTGGTGGCAGCGAGGATCCCCAGACAAGCATGTGAGCTAGGTATCCAAGTTGAAGTAGGATAAGCTCGAAGAGGATTTTTGTACTAGTTTGTGTTGATAGTGGTTTGTAATAAAGGTTACTTCCGTTGTAAGATAAATAAACTGGGTTTTGCAACGTTGTAATATAAATAAGGTTGTGGCTTGTGGGCATACTTTAAACTGCTTTGATCCATGGATAATGGTAAGTAGGGTCATTGTATATATATTATTATATTCATAAACAGGTTTAAACATGGTGTGTGTGTGTGTTGTGGACCCCAAACTTTTGACCCGGGTTTGGAGAGCGTTACAGGTTTGGTATCAAAGCTAAGGTTTAAAGTCACTACCACAAGCCTAGATTGTCGTGATTGGGTAGAGGGTAAAGATTAGTATTAGAAAATAAGGAAATAGAACGTCGAGAGGTTGAGTGTGACTAAATAGTAGGTTTTAGTATGATTCGTGACGAGATTAGAGATTCTTATCTAGCAACGTGATTTTCAGATAGCAGCGATGGTAGATTCCTTTATTTCGATATCGTCTGATCATTCAGAGCCTTCAGTTGGAAGACCGTCATCTGATCCACAATCTGCTCTTCCACCAGTGTTAGCTATAATGCCTGTTGCGATGGTTGCACTAACGCGAGCTATTCCACCTCCAGGTGTGAGACCATCTATTCGAGGACCTCCACCTGCTGATTCTGACTCTACCAGACATTCGGTTATGGGTGCATCTTTCTAGTTTATTCCACACCCTATTCCATACTAATGTATGAGGCTTTTCTTTTGAAGTGAGAAGCCCTGTTAGCACAGATCCAGGAGCTACAACATATTATAAGGACTATAGATGTTGACAGGAAAGTGAAAGAACTTTGGAATGAGATTCTGGTGACCCGGAGAATACTTGAGGCAAGACTTCATGGAGCTACTTATGAGTATGCAGCTCCAGATGCTCTTATGAGATGGGCTAGAGAGGTATTGGAGGATTTTGAGAGGCTTGGTGGATCAAAATTTCCTTGAAGCTAGACGATAAAAGATTATGTGACAGCCGATATTTGTGTAATAGTGTGTAATGTGTATCATCAGACTTTTGGTGGGCATATAAGTAAACTAGACTTGCGGAATAATGGATAGGCCTGTTGTAACTTTGCCTTAATAAAATGTTTCGTACTTGTACCACCAAACTTTGTTATATACCTGTAACACCCCAAATCCGCGGTCAAGATTTGGTGTCACTAAACAATCTTTACATAAAACAAAATAATAAACAAATAACCCCTTGAATCCGGATCGTTTACAGGTTATGGTATGAAACAAGAATCTAATCTTCTACAACTTTCAACAACTAAAATACAATTGTAAATACCTTTGAACTAATGCTCGTAACACATTCTTCTAACTTCTTCAACCTCTCGTAGTGGAGATTTCTCGAACTTCTGCTGTCTATCTAAGCTATTCATTTTTATCCTTATCTGTTTCTGGAAGAAATAAGAATTGACAAAGCAAGAGTGAGCCAAAAATGCCCAGCAAATATATAATTTGAGTTTCAAACATTAATATCAAAGAAAACTTCCGGACCAAATCTCTGAAATATTTTGAAGAGCGAAACACGAAATCATTTAAAGGATATATTTCATTATCTTAAAAATCAATTTGATTTACATTGCTATAAATCACATAGGAAATAATGACATTTTATAAGAGCTTCAGAGATCGCGTGTTTTTAAAATAGCTTCTGGTAACACTTCATACTTGAGCAACGAATGTAACAACTATTCATAAAATGACGTTCAAGAAATTCCTAACTATTCAGTATCCATCATTATCGACTAAGTTTTCATAGACTTGGCCTGCTAAACCAGCTTGCTAAGGACGGGTTGAATAATTAAGAAGATCTCAATTCATTCAAGATTCTAACTATCATTGAGCAACTAATGTTGCAGCAACAATCTGAACCTCGAATTTATTTAGAAACATTATAATTTTTCCGAAACTGAGTGCTAAGAAAGAATAACTTTAATCCATAATCACATTTTTCTTTCAAGAAGGAATGTCATTAAGGGCGATCAACAACAAATTAGATTGGACACTAGTTTACACTTATATCCTGCTGATCAGTCAGGATACAGTGCAGATCTATACTTACCCGTATAGATCCAGTCGGGTCCCCAGGCACTACGGCCCATGTCAAGGCACCGATTATGTTTCGGTCCTTAGGATTAAGTAAAACTTAATCCCCAAAGTATCACTATCCAGCTCGTAGAGTGTTTTGATGTCAAACCGTTTTGAAGTCAAAACTTCCCAATTCAGAGTTCGCAAATAACCCAAAAGAATGGGTATCTGCTCAAGAGAGCAATCGAATTACAGGAACAATAATGAAAGGAACGTGCATAATCAGAGTAACTGCGGCGAAATATAAAACAGTTAATTATTCTGAACTTAGAATAAGAATGAATAATATTTACAGTATTTAAAAGAAATTCAAGAATACTTGCAGTATTTAAAAGGAAAAATCCAGAATACTTGCCTCAATAAGCTTTAACCACTATTATCGGTTAATTTTGGTTCGACTTTAATCATTCGGCTTTATCGTCAAATTTATATCCTATTCTGGATACGATCCCAGCATTCAGACCCTTCGGTTGGAACTTCGTTGATCTCGACGTCTAATCATTAGATCGTTCCTAGTCCGATGTCACGTCTTGGGTCTTCCGTCTAAACCTACAGGGTTGAAATACCCTAATTCAGATAACCGCTTAAGCTTAACATCAAATCGTCATCCTATTCTACCCATACGATTTCATAACCGAATTCATATTTATATGTAATATCGAAATACACATAGCAATTATGGTTCCCATTTTTGAAACTCGGTTCGGTATTTAATTTCGGAAAATACGTATATTTGTCATTTTGAAAAATAGGGTAATCGATTATTCATAAAATATCTTGTCACGTCATGTAAATAGGTTTCATAAAGTTTAATTATATCCTTGTTCGACGATTCCGATAATTACAGGTTACGTTCCCGTATTTTCGGAATTAGTTTTCCCGAGAATCGGACATCGTTTCCTTTATTTATCGGCCTACCCGTCGAACATCCCGACATCAAATTCACAACACAACAACAACCAACAATCGTAATCATTCAACTCATAATCAATTACCAAGTCCCAACTCCGATTCGCTTAGTTATTATTACCATTCGTATTTTGCATCTTTATTCGCATTTTCATTTCGCAACTAACTTACCAAATATTTTTATTTAATTAATAACGTATGACTCAGATTAAAATCATCACGGTCCACCGTCGGCTCGCCGAAGCTCATCGCCGACGGCGATAAAATTCGTGGGTTTCCGTTTATTACGGACATCCGACACGAATTCCATCGATTAATTGATAATAATTCCCCTTTTCAAATAATTATTTTTATATCACAAGAAAATTAGTGAATTATATCCTGCAAAATCACATAATCACCAATCAATATCACGCAACCGGAATCAACACAGAATCAAAGAGGAAATAAGCCGGAAAAATAATCGAAACCAGGAACAAGATCGAACACAACACAGAGATACGCGCCTACGCGCTGCGTTACAGGGGAGGCTGCCTCGCCGAACTTGGGTCGGCGGCAACCGGAGAGAGACGGAAACGAAAAACACAAATCACAGTCTTTCAACCCACCCACACATACACGTATCACACACACACACAGAACATACACACCACACATATACATACAACCATATGCACCCGAAAGTACAGGGCACGCGCCACCGCCGTTGCCGGGCCGGTGCTCCGGCGGCAACAGGGCGGCCCAACACAGTAACGAAGACAATATGCTTACCAAAAACAGGAGTTTCGGTGGAGAATAGAAAAGAAATCATTGAGAAAAGAGTTTAAGAGTTGACAGAGAGATTGAATGGGAGAGACGAGAGAGAATTGAGGGGAGGGATAGGCGGTGATACCAACAGGGGGTAGGGGATTTAGGGATATATGTGTTTATTTTATTTTATTTTATTTTTCTTTCTTTTTTGTTGAAATTCTGGTTCGAATCGCGATTAAAGATCCGTAAATAAATAATCTACGAGTACTAATAATTCGAAATTTACCCGAACATATTTAAAAATTCTCGAAATATTCAAAAGTTAATAAAATAAAATTTTCATTATTTTTGAAATATTTTGGAATTAAATACTGATTTTACGATTTAATATAATCAGAAAATCGTTTAAAGATAAATAATTAATAAAATATTGATTTCTAAAATTTATAAATTCCTAAAATAATAAATAAAATTATAAAACAACAAAAATAATTTTAGGAGCAATTTTAGTATTTTAGGAATAAATATTCAATAAAATCACTTTAAAATGAATTAAATTCATACAGCTCAATAATTAATTATAAAATCAACCTTCGCGTCCAACAATTCACAAACGATTAATAACACAGCAACACATCACTAACAGGACCATCACCTATTTTATTTGTTTAATAATTCAATAATTACATTTACAGATCGGATCCGCAAATAGGTTACTTAGCCGCTAAGTAACTGAAAAGACGATACGATTTTAATACCAGAATTGAATAATTATCAAAACAGGGCTTCCTATAAAATAATGTATACGAAATTAAGGTAATAATGTCTCGCCTTTTGAGAATATGGGTTCCTATCGATATATAAAATGGTTTGCGTATCGCAAATTTCACACCGGGACTCGTACAGGTCAAACCGTACCCCGGATTGAAAAAGTCAAAACACGGAAAGTGTTCAGAATTATCATATTAGGTTAGAAAGGAGTTTTCGGAAGAGTTTCGGATTGTAAAAACACAAAAACGATTGAAGTGGGACGATTTCTTATTCTAAAATAAGTAATTTTATAATTATGTAAAAATAATCATTGTTAATTCTATAAATCCTTAAAAATCATATGATTATCCAAAAATTACCAGAAAAATACCAAAATTATCTAGATTTAATTCTGGATAATTGAAATTAAAATATCTAAATTTTATCAAAAATAAACATCCAAATATTATTGTCCATCATCAAATAATTCACCAAAATTCACATAAAAATCACATAATAATTATTTATTGATAAAAATAATTACATAATATTTCCCAGACGTTACATCCTTCCCCCCTTAAAAGGATTCTGTCCTCAGAATCATGCTAAGGAACATACACTGATACATTTCGAGTATCTTACTTCAAATTTTCCAAAACTCATCATTTTCACCACTACTCAACAGTCTTCTGCCAATATCAACATCTATCAGTTGCTCATGCAACCTAATTCAAATTTCTATTCCGTATATATATATATATATTGAGTTAAATTATTCTTCATGGTCATACACACATGAATGTTTTATGATCTTGTTATACCTGTGACCACAAGGCCAACTCATTCACAATCGTTCTATCTGTCTTACTGTTCAAATGACTAACTTAATTTACACTAACCTTCTTTTCTTTCCACTTTTAACAGTTCGTGTTCATGAACTTTCCATTTCCACTAACTGTTCTACTCTACTTTTCATGTCTCCTTCTGTTTGACTAGCCTGATATATGATCGTTTCCAATCATGTTCGAGAATTCTTATCAGCCTTTTGCATTTTCTATTCATCTGCGTCTGATATCCTGAGTTCATGACGTATGATATTTCGAAACATTCTACACTTAGTCAAAAGTTAAAAAGAAAATTCTCGGCAACTGCATCTACTCACCATTTGGTAGCATACTTCTATTTCTTTTCAATCACTATCAAGTATATTCATTGAGCGAGAACCTGTTACTATCTGGAAGGAAATATATCAATTTGAAACGGAATGAATCAAAACTTTATTCAAAACCCGGTCTTTTGGTACTAATACTCATTTTGTTGTCATATTAAATTAGATATCAATACAAACTTTGATGCTCACAACGTCCCATACTGAAGTCAACATCACTCATCTGCATTAATACCACCTTTGATATTCAACAACAAAGTAAGTATCAGCATAACCCAGAAGACAGATCAAAATCTATTCTTCAATTTCTAACTTTTTCAATTCTTTTAACCATTTCTCAACAATTTTAATGGTATTTCCTCTTTTCTTTCTATTTGGAACATCTGTTTCTAAATGGACCTCTCCGGTTTGATATTTACCCACACACTGGAGCTCATAACCAGAGTTCATATCTTTGAAGCTAAGAATGTAGCTGCTATTTTCCAGTTCTTCGCAAGCATATCTTCAGTCGTTCGACTTAGTTTTCCTTAGTCCTTGAATTGGTGAGGATGTTATCAATAAATACGATCACTCTATCTCAATACTCATTGTACATTGTGTTTACTTAACCTTCAAACTTACAATTTCTGATAATCGACGTGTAGTTTTATACCTTCATTCTCTATCTATGACCGCTTTTACGCATATCGCACAGTACCCTTTATTTCATTATTCTTTCATTCCACATTCCTGAAGTTTTTTTTTCTTTACTTATTATTTTGTCCCTATTGAGTTAGACGATACAGAGCTTTTGATACCAGTTTGACTCTGTGCAGTAACCGACGAGAAATCCTCACCTCATTCCTTGAGGTAATCTTGATAAGGTGTTCATTCGAATCTCCGGGACTTCACTTTACTTCTAAAGAATTCCATCTTGAGATTCATTGCAACGTGCTTTTCCGATCATTTGCCATTAATATCTTTGTTTAATCATTCCTGTTTACACGCATTTTTGGAACGAATTCCTATCTCCAACTATCGGTATTTCCCTTCATTCTCCAATCAGTTCTGGCACAACCGATGTTCACAACTTGCATATATTCTGGATTATTTTATAAAATTTATTTATCATCCTTTTGATTCCACTTCTTGTCTTGATTAGTTCTTCGTTCTCATTATTCATTATCTCTCTTAAAATAACGAATTTCTTTTTCTTAGTAATATTACTCTGTTTATTATTGGATAAGTCATTCCTGAAGTTCACGCTGGAATGAGGGCTTTTATTTGTACTACTCAAATTCTTACTAACAGAATTATCGAATTTCCTCGGTAGCTATTTTCTTAGCCTTGCTTGACGTATCACAGATCGCGTGTTTGACTTCTCTTCATTGACCATCATCTCTTTTCCCTGAGTTCACATGCGGACTTTATCAATCAACCAAATCGTCCATAATCATATCTGTCCATTTCCATCAACCACATCCATTCAACACAATTCAAATTATATCGTTTTGATCAACATATGTATTATTAATTGGCATAACATATATCTTTTTAATTGGGAAATTGGGTCTTATACCAATAATGATTAATATAACCATACCCTTCTCAGTCCATTCAGAATATTACGAGTTGTTATTAATGAACTTAAGGTTTGATTTCATGATTCTTTTGATTTATTTCTGACCATGATTAATCGGTTTATCTTCTAATAACTGCACATGGTCTTCATTATTACCGTCACAATCTGGTGGAAACTCAATCGTAAAATCATTATTCCTTGAAAAGTTTCGTAGTCGAGTCACCATTGCTTCATCTCTATTTATGGCTTTGCATCGAACTTTCGTCACTGACCCAGGTATGAGCATTGAATTCACAATCACTTATTTATGCAAGTTAGATAACTTCACACTTTCTTGAAACACATGTTCGAAGTTTGATTACATTTAAGATTTCCCTCATCTTGAATCTTCACGACAAGTATCTTCCAGCGACGAAGGGATGTTTCACGTCGTAATGGCATGTATGAGTCATTGTTCAGAATTTCCTTGATCTTTGATCGTCATCCCTATACTTGTTTGCTCCGTTTGAGCACACAACTTCACTTCCTTATTTCGTAATTAATGTACAATTCGCTAACCATTCATTTCGCGTCGAAATCCTCTAGTTTGAAGTGCATTACGTTAACACAATCTACCATACTTATGAGATTCTCGTAACATCAACAACTGTCTGACTTGATATCTTCGCCATGTCCACATTTGTCGGTGCATCCATTTTTCCTCACTCGCAGATGTCCACCATTTATCGATTTGCAATCGTCTCTATGTTCGTTGTATGGTTCCATGCATCACACTATTTCATTTCTTATGAAATCATCAGTGATCAAACTTTGTGCAAAAGGAGAGTTTCTGAATATGATTTTGATTGAAAAACGGAATAAGGAATAACAATGCAACATCCGATTGAAAAAATTTGTAAATCAGAAAATTGAAGGAAGAAAAATGAGTGAAGAATGAGACAACCATATTCGTACTTAAGATGGCCAGTCTTTCATACTATATGGCATACAGCACATGATTAGGTGGCGTCCCACCCGACTTTTCGTCATTTCGACAAAACGTCATATCACAACACTGTTGTCTCAATCAGAAATCAGTAGTTTGAGAAGAGAAACAATTCAGAAGGGATACAAGAATGTTCTTTCATTTTCGCCTCATATAATTTATCAACAGAAGAAGCTCCTACATATTCAAAAATCAAGAAAAACATATACTGTCGTATTAGAAGAAAGAATGTCAATGCCGATCACCTCCACGCTTCACTTACGTATGCCTTCAGGATCGTGCAGATACAGGTTCACGATTCAAGTCACATCATTGCTTCGGAATGCTTCCTGGAAATGCCTTCACCTCAATTACTTCAATAATTTAATCTTAATCGCGTCATTCCGAAGTTAAAATCACGGCTTCAGATTTCATCTATATCATGTAAAATACCCATTGATCACGTAATGCCTCTATTTCGTCGATAGAAATACGATTCTTCTCCAATCATCTGGAATATTCTGCCATTTCCTTCAATTACCCTCCGTCTATTCGAATCACGAATCTCGTTAAATTTTAATAATCTTATAAATTGGGTAAATAATATTTTAATACGTTGATTCAATTATTGATTTTATCAAACAACGCTTACTTTCATTTTTCACAGCAAACTTTAAACCTTCTCCCTGCGGGGGTTAACTTGGCCCTTCGAATTAACAACACTGAGTCTAAATCCATTATCTTTTAGGTCATTTTATGTTGGTAATAACAATAACATAAATATTAATTCAACAACCAATTTGTAAAACTCATTTCATGCTAAAAATCTTCTGAAAGTTGATTAAGAAAAACTTTTCCGAAATCTCATTTTAAAATTTTGGAAATCAAATATTTGGTCGTCATTACTATATAAGTTACTTTCTATTTTCCTGATTTACCAATGAAATGTCTAATTAAAAGAATGCTCATCTAAGGATCTCTCCACTTTGGTACCTCTTCCACTTTTCCTTGGATTCTGCTCGCACTTATTGATTGACGAAACTTCATTTATCATTATATATCATTTTATTTGCAATTCTACCACAATGCCGACATCTGGTAATATCTTTGACATTCTTGTCATCGTCCTTGACGTTATACTTACAATCACGCATGCGATTCGACTTTCTGTCTGTAGCTAGGGTCGCACCTTCTTGCTAAACTTACTTATATCTTAGGAAGGTAGATATCATTCCTCGCGCAGCTCTCGATAAGTGATAAGAATCCTCTCGTAACGGTGGTGCCTTCAAATCGCGCAACATTAGCTCTTTAGCAGCTTCCTTCAACTGGTTGCCTTTGACGTGGAACTCGACCTAATACCTAAGTTAAATCGTACCATCACTCACCTAGCTTCCCTTACACAAGTGCTTACGAAATCAACCGCATTTCCTTCAAACCACAAGGAAAGTAGGGTATCATATCCCGTCTCCGTCGATTCGTCGATTCCTCAATATTGTATACTCTAAGAACTCAATATACCTAAAATGTTATAATATTCGCCTTACACTTTCTCAACGATCCTATCTTAGCAACTCCAGATCGGATCCGCTAATCCTAATTCGCACTCCACTCAACTTAACCTGAGTATGCCTAGGGTCTTTCCTATCCTGTACGACCTATCATTCCTATCTTGCTCTTACCTATTCTTATTTCAGTGACCAATAACCTGTAGCTCTGATACCAAACTATAACACCCCAAATCCGGGGTCAAGATTTGGTGTCACTAAACAATCTTTACATAAAACAAAATAATAAACAAATAACCCCTTGAATCCGGATCGTTTACAGGTTATGGTATGAAACAAGAATCTAATCTTCTACAACTTTCAACAACTAAAATACAATTGTAAATACCTTTGAACTAATGCTCGTAACATATTCTTCTAACTTCTTCAACCTCTCGTAGTGGAGATTTCTCGAACTTCTGTTGTCTATCTAAGCTATTCATTTTTATCCTTATCTGTTTCTGGAAGAAATAAGAATTGACAAAGCAAGAGTGAGCCAAAAATGCCCAGCAAGTATATAATTTGAGTTTCAAACATTAATATCAAAGAAAACTTCCGGACCAAATCTCTGAAATATTTTGAAGAGCGAAACACGAAATCATTTAAAGGATATATTTCATTATCTTAAAAATCAATTTGATTTACATTACTATAAATCACATAGGAAATAATGACATTTTATAAGAGCTTCAGAGATCGCGTGTTTTTAAAATAGCTTCTGGTAACACTTCATACTTGAGCAACGAATGTAACAACTATTCATAAAATGACGTTCAAGAAATTCCTAACTATTCAGTATCCATCATTATCGACTAGGTTTCCATAGACTTAGCCTGCTAAACCAGCCTGCTAAGGACGGGTTGAATAATTAAGAAGATCTCAATTCATTCAAGATTCTAACTATCACTGAGCAACTAATGTTGCAGCAACAATCTGAACCTCGAATTTATTTAAAAACATTGTAATTTTTCCGAAACTGAGTGCTAAGAAAGAATAACTTTAATCCATAATCACATTTTTCTTTCAAGAAGGAATGCCATTAAGGGCGATCAACAACAAATTAGATTGGACACTAGTTCACACTTATATCCTGCTGATCAGTCAGGATACAGTGCAGATCTATACTTACCCGTATAGATCCAGTCGGGTCCCCAGGCACCACGGCCCATCTCAAGGCACCGATTATGTTTCGGTCCTTAGGATTAAGTAAAACTTAATCCCCAAAGTATCACTATCCAGCTCGTAGAGTGTTTTGATGTCAAACCGTTTTGAAGTCAAAACTTCCCAATTCAGAGTTCGCAAATAACCCAAAAGAATGGGTATATGCTCAAGAGAGCAATCGAATTACAGGAACAATAATGAAAGGAACGTGCATAATCAGAGTAATTGCGGCGAAATGTAAAACAGTTAATTATTCTGAACTTAGAATAAGAATGAATAATATTTACAGTATTTAAAAGAAATTCAAGAATACTTGCAGTATTTAAAAGGAAAAATCCAGAATACTTGCCTCAATAAGCTTTAACCACTATTATCGGTTAATTTTGGTTCGACTTTAATCATTCGGCTTTATCGTCAAATTTCTATCCTATTCTGGATACGATCCCAGCATTCAGACCCTTCGGTTGGAACTTCGTTGATCTCGATGTCTAATCATTAGATCGTTCCTAGTCCGATGTCACGTCTTGGGTCTTCCGTTTAAACCTACAGGGTTAAAATACCCTAATTCAGATAACCGCTTAAGCTTAACATCAAATCGTCATCCTATTCTACCCATACGATTTCATAACCGAATTCATATTTATATGTAATATCGAAATACACATAGCAATTATGGTTCCCATTTTCGAAACTCGGTTCGGTATTTAATTTCGGAAAATACGTATATTTTGAAAGGAATATGTCCTAAGTCCAATCATGTATTAGGATTTAGGAATAACTTTTATGTAATCTGTTTTGATTTCATTGATATTAATAAAGACTTATTTTGGTTTTATTACGGGCTTTATCTATTTAAGTGTTTAAATAAGATATACCATAGTTTAGAGTAAAGCTTTTTATAGATTATGATGAGATCATAATAGTGAGACCTAAAAAGATGATAACTCTAAACTTAAATAGTTCCTGGTCATAGGATTACTAACTGGTAATTAATAATCCGTAAAGATCGGTACATACTATGCTTGCTTCATTATGAAGGATGTCTGTTCTCATAGACATTTGTGTGGTGACACTATAGCTAGTATGTAGGTGCTTATTATGGAATAAGTTCACTGAACATGACTCGCACAACTGAACAACTGATGGAGTTCACTCACGTGTCAGAAGTTGTTCACCTAGTGATAGTTGTACAAGTATCCTTAGACTTGAGGTCATCATAGTCATCTTGTGTACACTGAACTATGCTTTGGTTTAGTTCTTAGTCTCCAGGGACAATTATTAGGGCTTTTCTGGGTATAGGAATTTGTACACGAAGATAGTGTATGATCAATAAAGGATCTACCCCTTCCAGTGAAGGAAGCGAATGTTCAAGGCTGATCCACTTATGCTAGTTCAGGAATCTCTGGCCAGAGTAAATGAAATTAGAAAGGAGTTTCTAATTTGCATAGAACTACACATAGTAAATGGTAAGCAAGTGATTGAATTAGATAGGCTTGACACGAGATCCATGCCTTGTATTTAATCGGGACATTGTAGGGTAGAAGGAGTTTATTGTACGGTAACTATTCACTGACAGGTTCTTGGTATTCTAAGCAGTGAATTCATATTATCCGGATAGTCGCGATATGTTGAGAAGCATCACTCACGATGTAGAATAAATGTGATTAATTAATTAATCATATTTAATAAATTAGAGAATTTATATAAATAATGATAAAATAGTTTTATTATTATTTATTTCTACTACCGGCTTAATATTGAACCTACAGGGTCACACCATAAAAAGAGAATGATTTTATGGTGGAGGAATTAATTAATAATGGCTAATAATTATTTATTTGTGAAATAAATAATTAATTGGCAAATTTAATAATTGATTAAATGAGATTTAATTGATTATAAATTAATTAAGAAAAGTTCTTAATATTATTAATTAAGGATTTAATTTTTGGAAATTAAATCAAGAGAGAGAATTATTTCTAAAGTGTTTAGAAAAAGGATTAATGATTAAAAGGTGTTTTAATTATTAATGAGAATAATAAATGGGATAATAATAATAATATTTATGGGAAAATTTCAGCTGAAAATTTTGCCTATAAATACACTATTATAGACCCTATTTTATTCTAACCCCAGAAACCCAAAAGTTTCAGAAAACCAAATTCTCTCCACCTCCTCCTAAAAGTCGTTTTCTTGGTGGATACCGGTGGAGTGCTTCACACTTGAGGAGCAACTGCTAAGGATCTCTGATCGTTGTCTCCGAATTAATTTTAAAGGTTAGATTCGATCCCTCGAATTTTTATTCACGATTTATATGCTTTTATTTGGATTTTGTATGTGTAAAAGTGTTTTCCCATGCCCCGCTGCATTTAAAAATCCAACAATGGTATCAGAGCATAGGTTGTATGCATATAGATCTGTGTTAAAAATTTCATAATTTTATGTGCTTGTATGAATTAATTATGATTTTTACAAGTTATATTATGGATTAATTTTGCCTGATGAGAAATCGTTTCTTAGAATAATTTTGAATATTGATCTGGGTTCTACAAGTGTTGTAGATCGTCTGGGTATTTTTTTCATAATTTTAGGATGTATAGATTTTTTATTATGAATTTTTGAAGTTGTTGAAATTAAATTCGTAATTAAATAAATCATATATACATATATATATGAATTGTTTGTATGTATATATCTGTGTTGTTGCTGCTGTTATTTTAAAAGAGAACAGACTATGTCTGCTGCACGGAAAAAGAAAGAGGTGGACGGCGGCACGCTGTTCAAGGAGAGAGAAAAACGGCGGCTGACTGTAACAGGAAGGACCGCGCGTCGACCACGTGCGCGTGGGGCTTACGCGCTGGCGTGCCACGCGCGGCGCGTGGAAGACACGCGCTGGTGACGTCATGCTGACGTCAGCATAGGGGTTAGGGGCGCGTGAGGCGCGTGGGCGCGCGTGGGGGAGGTCTGACACGCGCCTGACAGCGCGTGTGCGCGTGGCGGCGCGTGGGGCACCTTCTCGGGGCGCCTGAGGGCGCGTGGGAGCTCAGAATTGGGCGATTTTGGTGCCGTTGGATTTGTCTTTTCGAGACGCTTCTAATGTTATATTATATGATATTTTATGAAATTGTTTCGAACTGTTTATAGCTAACAGAAGTGTTTTTAAGTTGTTTTTAGTTGTTTAAATTGCTTTTAAATACTTCATGTGATACATAGAGATGTATATTGCTTAGACAAATGTGCTAGATGATATAGCATGCCTACCTTGATGTTTATTCATGTTTATATATGTGATATATGCTTAGTTTATCATGCGATGATAGATTTAGGTGAACTTGAATGAACATAAGGCGTTTGTTAGACAACCTAGTATAGTGAAATTGTTTCATAACTTTAATAATAATATTATGAATACAATCATGATATTCTTGTGTTTATGAAACACGTAATTGAATATGAATTTTCAATATGAGAGAAAGGATGATTCTGTCAACAACAGATTTCTATCTGTAAGAAAGGGTTATTAAGTGACGCCTCTTGACAATGCTCCACCCGATCTGGGAATCGTCTGATTATTGATTATTGATTTGAAATATTTAATTTAAAAGGAAGAATTTCTTTATAATATGATTATGATTGTAACATAATATAATCCCTCTAAAATTAAATAATATCAAGTAGTAATTGGCCAATGACACAACGGGCTTGTGTCGGTCATAGCCTTCCAACATGATAGAAAAATAGTTCTTATTTTTGAATCATTGTCGGTTCGTGCTACAGCTGAGGGCTTTGATTTCGAAATAAGAAATACTTGTCTATTACATAGAGATGTGTACATTGAATAAGAATCTAAAGGTCGGTACGTGCTACAGCCGTGGGCCTTTGGGGACTGATTCAACTGTACGGAATGTTAGGTTAGACTTGACTTAGAATATTGAGTTTGTCGTGCTACAGTCGAGACTCAATTATTCAAGAGGCTAAATTTTGATTAGGGAATAACATGAGATGTAATTGACAAGAGTTGTCTGCCTATTGAACATTGCATGGCGGTTCGTGCTACAGCCGGGGTTGTGTAATGGAATGTAGGATCCCTATTCCCACTAGCATTATGAATGCTTAATTTTTCACGTAGGGGGTTGAATAAATTAGGAAAACTAGTGGGAGCCACTTATGAATAAAGACCCGATTCATATAGTGTTTTGAAATGAAATCGAATATTTGCTAAGTGTTGTTATGTGTTTATCATTTACAGATTTACTTTGTACGTTATGTCTTCTGCACTATCACTCAGGAGCATACTAGATGCTCACAAATTGACTGGTCCTAATTATGCTGATTGGCTTCGAAACTTGAGAATTGTTCTCAGGATTGAGAAGCTGGAATACGTGATTGACTCACCTAAGCCTACTGAACCTGCTAGCGATGCGCATAATGATGAACATGTTGTGTATCGTAAGTGGATAGATGATGCAAATGTTGCTCAATGCATCATGCTAGCTTCCATGAACATTGAGCTACAGAAGCAACATGAGCATATGGATGCTCACACTATCCTCATGCATCTACAAGAGTTGTATGATGTGGCAGGGAGGACAGCTCGATATAAGATATCGAAGGAGCTGTTCGGTTGTAGGATGTCTGAGGGATCATCTGTGAATGACCATATACTTAAGATGATCAATTTGATTGAACGTCTTGGACAACTTGGTTTTGCCATGGATGGGGAGTTGAGCCAAGACTTGGTCTTGCAATCGCTTCCGAGTTTGTTCTCGCAGTTTGTTGTGAACTTTCACATGAATAAGTTGGATGTCAGCCTTCCTGAACTCCACAACATGTTGAAGACTGCGGAATCGAATTTTTCCCCTAAGAAGAGTTCTGTTCTTCTAATTGGTGAAGGTTCCAATCCTAAGAAAAGGAAGAGGAACTCTTCCAAGAAGAAGAAAGTAGGTGAGAAAACGCCGGTTCCACCAAAAGCTGAAGACTCCAAGAGCAAAGTTGTTTGCTTTCACTGTAACAAGGTGGGGCACTGGAAGAGGAACTGCAAGGTTTACCTTGCAGAATTGAAGAAGAAGGGTAGTGAGACTACCGCTTCTGATTCAGGTATGTTCATGATGGAAATGAATATGTCATTAAATCAAATTTCTACTTGGGTATTAGATACCGCCTGTGGTTCTCATATCTGCAATTTGTTGCAGGGACCAAGGAGAAGTAGGACTCTTGAGGAAGAGGAGGTGATTCTACTGATGGGAAATGGAGCAAGAGTTGCTGCTGAAGATGTAGATTCATTTCATTTACATATGCCAACGGGCAAGACTATTGTTTGAAATAATTGTTATTTTGTTCCCTCGATTGTGAGGAATATTATTCCCATGTTAGACTTGGCTGGATTTTTCATTTATTATTGAGAATAATGAATGTTCTATTCTTAGAGATAATATTCTTTATGGACGTGGTACTTTAAATAATGGTCTGAATATATGTGACATAATTTACTTCAGATTGAACAAACTAATAAAAGAAAAGGGATGATGAAAATCTCACTTTATAGTGGCACTGCAGTCTCCATTTAGTGGACATGGAGAGAGGGCTGCAAATTTGCTAGGAATGGTTCACACAGATGTATGTGGACCAATGTCTAAGCAAGCCATGGGTGGATTTTCATACTTCATTACTTTCATAGATGATAGATCTAGATTCGGATATGTGTTTGATGAAACACAAGTCTGAGGCATTTGAAAAGTTCAAAGAATATAAGTATGAAGTGGAGAAACAAACCAAACATAGTATTATAATTCTTCGATTAGATCGAGGTGGTGAATACTTTAATGGAGTGTTTCTAGATTATCTCAGAGTAAATGGTATAGTCTCCCAGTGGACTCCTCCAGATTGGTATCTGAAAGGAGAAATCGAACTTTGTTAGACATAGTTTGGTCCATGATGAGCTATGCAAATCTTCCAGTATTCCTATGGGGTTATGCATTGAAAACCTCAGCATATTACTGAATAAGGTGATTTCCAAAATCTGTTCCTCAAACTTCGTATGAGATATGAAAAGAAAGGAAACCGAGTCTTAAACACGTTAAGATTTGGGGATGTCCAGCTTATGTCAAGAAAGTTGACCCAGATAAGCTGGAATATCGATCCGGAAAATGTAGTTTTGTGGGATATCCTAAAGAGACTTTAGGGTATTACTTTTACACCGATCATCGGGTGTTTGTCTCCAGACATGCTACCTTCTTGGAAAAGGAGTTTATCCTTGAAGGAAACAGTGGGAGCAATGTTGAACTTGATGAAGTTCAAGAAGCACAAACTGCTACGGATCAAGTGGAAACACCTGTTCTGACTGAACAACCTTTTGTGGAACAGCCCATTCATAGATCAGGGAGAGTGTCTCGCCAACCTGAGAGGTATTATGGCCTTGTCATTGAGAATGACAATGAGTTGTCGATCATTGACGATGACGACCCTGTGACCTATAATGAGGCTATGAGTAGTGTTGACTCAGAGAAATGGCATAGTGCCATGAAATCCAGAATGGAATCTATGTATACGGTATACAAAAAGATAGATTATAGCAGATGGCCAGGTGGAGACCTATAAGGCCAGGCTTTTGGGAAAAGGATTCAAACAAAGGCAATGGATTGACTTTGATGAAACCTTTTACATGTAGCCCTGTTAAAATCAGTTCAGATTTTGCTTGCGATTAATGTGGTTTAAAGCAAGCTTCTCGAAAGATGGAACATTCGTTTTGATGAGATAATCAAAGAGTTTGATTTTATCAAAAACGTAGATGAACCATGCGTCTACAAAAGGGTTAGTGGGAGCGCGGTAACATTTCTTATATTGTATTGAATTAGAGTTGACACACACAACAACATAGCAGACCCACTCACAAAGCTACTTTTTGAAAGTCACTTTGATCGTTATAAAGATGAGATGGGTATTAGATACCAGAGTGATTGGCTTTAGTACAAGTGGGAGATTGAAAGGAATATGTCCTAAGTCCAATCATGTATTAGGATTTAGGAATAACTTTTATGTAATCTGTTTTGATTTCATTGATATTAATAAAGACTTATTTTGGTTTTATTACGGGCTTTATCTATTTAAGTGTTTAAATAAGATATACCATAGTTTAGAGTAAAGCTTTTTATGGATTATGATGAGATCATAATAGTGAGACCTAAAAAGATGATAACTCTAAACTTAAATAGTTCCTGGTCATAGGATTACTAACTGGTAATTAATAATCCGCAAAGATCGGTACATACTATGCTTGCTTCATTATGAAGGATGTCCGTTCTCATAGACATTTGTGTGGTGACACTATAGCTAGTATGTAGGTGCTTATTATGGAATAAGTTCACTGAACATGACTCGCACAGCTGAACAACTGATGGAGTTCACTCACGTGTCAGCAGTTGTTCACCTAGTGATAGTTGTACAAGTATCCTTAGACTTGAGGTCATCATAGTCATCTTGTGTACACTGAACTATGCTTTGGTTTAGTTCTTAGTCTCCAGGGACAATTATTAGGGCTTTTCTGGGTAAAGGGATTTGTACACGAAGATAGTGTATGATCAATAAAGGATCTACCCCTTCCAGTGAAGGAAGCGAATGTTCAAGGCTAATCCACTTATGCTAGTTCAGGAATCTCTGGCCAGAGTAAATGAAATTAGAAATGAGTTTCTAATTTGCATAGAACTACGCATAGTAAATGGTAAGCAAGTGATTGAATTAGATAGGCTTGACACGAGATCCATGCCTTGTATTTAATCGGGATATTGTAGGGTAGAAGGAGTTTATTGTACGGTAACTATTCACTGACAGGTTCTTGGTATTCTAAGTAGTGAATTCATATTATCCGGATAGTCGCGATATGTTGAGAAGCATCACTCACGATGTAGAATAAATGTGATTAATTAATTAATCATATTTAATAAATTAGAGAATTTATATAAATAATGATAAAATAGTTTTATTATAATTTATTTCTACTACCGGCTTAATATTGAACCTACAGGGTCACACCATAAAAAGAGAATGATTTTATGGTGGAGGAATTAATTAATAATGGCTAATAATTATTTATTTGTGAAATAAATAATTAATTGGCAAATTTAATAATTGATTAAATGAGATTTAATTGATTATAAATTAATTAAGAAAAGTTCTTAATATTATTAATTAAGGATTTAATTTTTGGAAATTAAATCAAGAGAGAGAATTATTTCTAAAGTGTTTAGAAAAAGGATTAATGATTAAAAGGTGTTTTAATTATTAATGAGAATAATAAATGGGATAATAATAATAATAATAATATTTATGGGAAAATTTCAGCTGAAAATTTTGCCTATAAATACACTATTATAGACCCTATTTTATTCTAACCCCAGAAACCGAAAAGTTTCAGAAAACCAAATTCTCTCCACCTCCTCCTCCTCCTCTTAAAAGTCGTTTTCTTGGTGGATACCGGTGGAGTGCTTCACACTTGAGGAGCAACTGCTAAGGATCTCTGATCGTTGTCTCCGAATTAATTTTAAAGGTTAGATTCGATCCCTCGAATTTTTATTCACGATTTATATGCTATTATTTGGATTTTATATGTGTAAAAGTGTTTTGCCATGCCCCGCTGCGTTTAAAAATCCAACATATTTGTCATTTTGAAAAATAGGGTAATCGATTATTCATAAAATATCTTGTCACGTCACGTAAATAGGTTTCATAAAGTTTAATTATATCCTTGTTCGACAATTCCGATAATTACAGGTTACGTTCCCGTATTTTCGGAATTAGTTTTCCCGAGAATCGGGCATCGTTTCCTTTATTTATCGGCCTACCCGTCGAACATCCCGACGTCAAATTCACAACACAACAACAACCAACAATCGCAATCATTCAACTCATAATCAATTACCAAGTCCCAACTCCGATTCGCTTAGTTATTATTACCATTCGTATTTTGCATCTTTATTCGCATTTTCATTTCGCAACTAACTTACCAAATATTTTTATTTAATTAATAACGTAGGATTCAGATTAAAATAATCACGGTCCACCGTCGGCTCGCCAAAGCTCATCGCCGACGGCGATAAAATTCGCGGACGGACATCTGACACGAATTCCATCGATTAATTGCTAATAATTCCCCTTTACAAATAATTATTTTTATATCACAAGAAAATCAGTGAATTATATCCTGCAAAATCACATAATCACCAATCAATATCACGCAACCGGAATCAACACAGAATCAAAGAGGAAATAAGCCGAAAAATAATCAAAACCAGGAACAAGATCGAACACAACACAAAGATACGCGCCTACGCGCTGCGTTACAGGGGAGGCTGCCTCGCCGGACTTGGGCCGGCGGCAACCGGAGAGAGACGGAAACGAAAAACACAAATCACAGTCTTTCAACCCACCCACACATACACGTATCACACACACAGAGAACATACACACCATACATATACATACAACCATATGCACCCAAAAGTACAGGGCACGCGCCACCGCCGTTGCCGGGCCGGTGCTCCGGCGGCAACAGGGCGGCCCAACACAGTAACGAAGACAATATGCTTACCAAAAACAGGAGTTTCGGTGGGGAATAGAAAAGAAATCATTGAGAAAAGAGTTTAAGAGTTGACAGTGAGATTGAATGGGAGAGACGAGAGAGAATTGAGGGGAGGGATAGGCGGTGATACCAACAGGGGGTAGGGGATTTAGGGATATATGTGTTTATTTTATTTTATTTTATTTTTCTTTCTTTTTCGTTGAAATTCTGGTTCGAATCGCGATTAAAGATCCGTAAATAAATAATCTACGAGTACTAATAATTCGAAATTTACCCGAACATATTTAAAAATTCTCGAAATATTCAAAAGTTAATAAAATAAAATTTTCATGATTTTTGAAATATTTTGGAATTAAATACTGATTTTACGATTTAATATAATCAGAAAATCGTTTAAAGATAAATAATTAATAAAATATTGATTTCTAAAATTTATAAATTTCTAAAATAATAAATAAAATTATAAAACAACAAAAATAATTTTAGGAGCAATTTTAGTATTTTAGGAATAAATATTCAATAAAATCACTTTAAAATGAATTAAATTCATACAGCTCAATAATTAATTATAAAATCAACCTTCGCGTCCAACAATTCACAAAGGATTAATAACACAACAACACATCACTAATAGGACCATCACCTATTTTATTTGTTTAATAATTCAATAATTACATTTACAGATCGGATCCGCAAATAGGTTACTTAGCCGCTAAGTAACTGAAAAGACGATACGATTTTAATACCAGAATTGGATAATTATCAAAACAGGGCTTCCTATAAAATAATGTATACGAAATTAAGGTAATAATGTCTCGCCTTTTGAGAATATGGGTTCCTATCGATATATAAAATGGTTTGCGTATCGCAAATTTCACACCGGGACTCGTACAGGTCAAACCGTACCCCGGATTGAAAAAGTCAAAACACGGAAAGTGTTCAGAATTATAATATTAGGTTAGAAAGGAGTTTTCGGAAGAGTTTCGGATTGTAAAAACGCAAAAACGATTGAAGTGGGACGATTTCTTGTTCTAAAATAAGTAATTTTATAATTATGTAAAAATAATCATTGTTAATTCTATAAATCCTTAAAAATCATATGATTATCCAAAAATTACCAGAAAAATACCAAAATTATGTAGATTTAATTCTGGATAATTGGAAATTAAAATATCTAAATTTTATCAGAAATAAACATCTAAATATTATTGTCCATCATCAAATAATTCACCAAAATTCACATAAAAATCACATAATAATTATTTATTGATAAAAATAATTACATAATATTTCCCAGGCGTTACAATACCAGTACCTTTTCTTTTCCAGCATTGTCATTTACCTTACCATACCTGTTTTATTTTACTCCAACTATAAAACTCTTGTGATAACATGTACCCTTTTTCCCTCAATCGTTTACATTCTGTAAAGAAGCATACAATTTACTTAGTTCAACGATTAAAAATGTTTTCAAAAAGAGATATTTTGTTTTACAAGAAAACTTTTCTTAAAAAAAGGATTTGTTTTAAAGGCTAAATAAATTATTTGATTCTTTATAGAAAATGCCTCCTAGAAGAAACACCCGTTCCACTAACCAAAGTGAAGAAACCAACAACAACAACAACAACAACACCCAAGACAACAATAACCAGAATGCAAATCCAGGTCCCATAGACCCAACTGTAGCCCAGATTCTTCAGATCTTGGCCCAATAGACAGTCCACCTGACTCAACAACAGCAGAGGCAGACTAATCCTCGGGTAACCTTTAAGACCTTTCAGGCGGTGAACCCACCAGAGTTTAAAGGTTCTGTAGATCAGATTGAGGCAAGGGTCTGGTTAAGGAGATTGAGAAGGCATTTGCCTTAGTCAAGGTGAGAGAGAAGCAGAAGACTGAGTTTGCGAGTTACTACCTGAAGAATGAAGCCACCGACTGAAGGGAAACTGTTAAAGTGTTGGAAGGTACAGATGATGTTACGTGGGAGAGATTTAAGGAATTGTTTCTTGAGAAGTATTTCCCTCAGTTTATTCTGGATCAAATGGAAATGAAATTTCTAGAGCTCAAGCAAGGGAATATGTCAGTGGCAGATTATGAAAGTAAGTTTGAGTAATTGTCCAGGTTTGTGCCATTCTATTTGGAAACTGATAGGAAGAAGGCTAAGAGGTTTCACCAAGGACTCAAGCCATGGATCCATGGGAAGGTGGCCATATTTAAATTGGAAATGTATGCGGGAGTTGTGCAGAAGGCTATGATCGCGGAGACAGAAAGTGAAATGTCTCAGAAAGATAAAGAAAGTAAGAAGAGGAAGTTTGAAGAGAGTGAAGGACAGTCTCAAGCAGGGAAGTTTCGAAATTTCAATCAGAGGAAGGGCAAGTTCCAGCTTGGGAGTAATTTCAATAGGCAAAATAAAGGCAGCGGAGGCCAAGGTAACCGTCCAACCCTGGGAATTAGCTAACCCAGCAGAGGCCAGCTATACCAGATAGCCAAGTCTACGGGAAGAAGCATGGTGGAATTTGCAAGAAGTTGTATGTGGTCTGCTATAGATGCAACCAGAGGGGGCACAATTCAAGGGAGTGCCGTAATCAGCCAGCCAGGGAGCCAGTCAACAAGGATCAGCCTACCAGGAATTAGGCAGGCAAAGTTCCAGCAATGGGGTATACCTGTTTCAAGTGCAGAAAGTCAGGACACATAGCCAGGAATTGCAAAGCACTAGTTCCAGTCAATAATACACTTCGAATCATGGGAGCTACTCCAACAGTGAATGAACCTCCCAGAGCTAGAGTTTATGACATGTATGTGAAGGATGTTATCATGGACACTGATGTTGTGGCAGGTACGCTTACTGTGAATTCTTTATGTGCTAAAGTGCTAATAGATTCGGGAGTAACTCGATCATTTATTTCTCTAGATTTTGTTAATAAGCTGAATTACCCAATTGAATTGCTAAATAAGATTATGATGGTAGAATTAGCAAATCAGGAGCGTGTACCGGTTAACCAAGTGTGTAAGAACTGTGAGATTGAGATTTCTGGTAATAAGTTTGATGTTGACTTGATACCCTTTAAGTTAGGAGAATTTGACGTTATTCTAGGAATGAACTGGCTATCTAAGCACGATGCTCAGATAGACTGTCGTATAAAGAAGATAATCCTGAAAATGCTAGACGAGAAAGTGGTGACGTCTAAAGGCCAGAAGCAAGCAAAGAAGTTCTTGATGATAACTCAAGCCAAGAAGTTATTGTAACAAGGATGCGAGCACTTCATTGCGTATGTGATAGATAGAAGTTAGGAGCCAGCAAAACTGGAAGACATTTCAGTGGTAAATGAATTTCCTGACGTATTCCCAGATGAATGACCAGGACTCCTTCCAGAAATAGAAATTGAGTTTGCAATCGACTTAGCACCTGGAACGGAACCGGTATCTAAAGCTCCGTATAGAATGCGCCAGTTGAAATGAAAGAATTGGCAAAGTAATTATAAGAATTGTTAGAAAAAGGAGTGATTCAACCCAGTGTATCCCAATGGGGTGCACCGATACTATTTGTTAAGAAGAAAGACGGAAGCATAAAGTTATGCATCGACTATCGAGAACTCAACAAACTTACGATCAAGAACAAGTATCCATTACCTCGAATAGATGATTTGTTTGATCAGCTGAAGGGAGCCAAGTATTTATCTAAGATTGATTTAAGATCCAGATATCACAAATTAAAGATTAACCTGAAGATATACCAAAGACAGCTTTCAGAACACGGTAAGGTCATTATTAATTTTTAGTGATGTCTTTTGGATTAACCAATGCCCCAGTTGCATTTATGAACTTGATGAACATAATTTTCAAGAAATATCTGGATAAGTTTGTAATTATATTTATCGATGATATTTCGATCTACTCAAAGTCAACGGAAGATCATGCAGAGCATCTGAGGATATCTCTGGAAATTTTAAGAAAGAAAAAGTTGTATGCCAAGTTTTCAAAGTGCGGATTTTGGTTACAAGAAGTTCAATTCTTAGGACACGTAGTAAGTAATGAAGGGATCAAAGTGGACCCAGCAAAGATTGAAGCCGTCATGAATTGGGAAAGGCCAAAAACATCAATAGAAGTGAGAAGTTTCTTTGGATTAGCGGGATATTATCGACGATTTGTTCAATATTTCTCGAAGATTGTGACGCCTTTGACAAAGCTCACCAGGAAAAATGAGAAGTTTATATGGAATGAGAAGTGCGAAGAAAGTTTTCAAGAATTAAAGAAGAGATTGATCACGACACCTGTTTTGTCACTTCCAGATGATCAAGGAAATTTTGTAATTTGTAATGATGCTTCTCATAAGGGATTAGGTTGTGTTTTGACGTAGCATGATAAATTTATTGCATATGCGTCTAGACAACTGAAACCTCATGAGCAGAAGTATCCTACTCATGATTTGGAGCTAGCGAAAATAGTATTCGCCTTAAAGATTTAGAGACATTATCTATATGGAGAAAAATACGAGATTTATATGGACCATAAAAGTCTAAAGTACATATTCACGCAAAAAGAACTTAACATGGGACAGAGAAGATGGTTGGAGATGATCAAAGACTCTGACTGCACAATTAACTATCATCCAGGAAAAGCGAATATGGTGGCAGATGCGTTAAGAAGAAAAGAAAGACTGAACGTGTTAACGATACCTGAAGAATTATACAAGGAATTTCAGAAATTGGAATTGGATGTCAGAATTTGTAAGCCTGATGAAGCAAAGATGTATAGTATGACTTTTCATCCAGAATTGTTAAAAAGGATAAGAAGATGCCAAGAGAAAATAATGGATCAAGATACCAATCGCTTGGTTGGAAAAGAGTTATGCACTCAGAAAGATGATCAAGGTATTCTCAGGTTTTCTTCCATAATTTGGATTCCACCAGTAACAGAATTGAAGAATGAAATTCTACAAGAAGCTCACAACTCAAGGTATTTCATCCATCCAGGAAGTACCAAGATGTACAGAGATTTGAAAGAGAATTATTGATGGCCAGACATGAAAAGAAAAATTACGGAATGGGTTAGCAAATATTACACGTGTCAGAGAGTTAAGGCGGAGCACCAGAGACCCAGCGGATTATTCAAACCACTAGAGATTCCAGAATGGAAGTGGGAGCACATTGCTATCGATTTTATAGTTGGCTTACCAAGGAAGTAAGCAAACCACAATGCTATTTGGTTTATAGTGGGCAGACTAACCAATTCAGTGCAAATCTTGCCTATCAATGAAAGATTTTCACTAGATAAGTTGGTTCACATGTATTTGAAGGAAATAGTAGTTCGTCATGGAGTCCCCGTGTCTATTGTATCTGATCGAGATCCACGATTCAATTCAAGATTTTGGAGAAGTTTTCAAGAACGCTTGGGAAATAAGTTAAATATGAGTATGGCTTATCATCCGCAGACGGACGGCCAGAGCGAAAGAACAATCCAAATAATTGAAGACATGTTACGTGTTTGTGCCATTGATTTTAAAGGAAATTGGGACGAGCATTTACCCTTAGTAGAATTTGCTTACAATAACAGTTATCATACTAGTATCGGAATGCCTCCCTATGAAGCTCTTTATGGACGCAAATGTCGATCACCAGTGTATTGGGACAAAGTTGGAGAACGTAAGATACTTGGACCCGAATTGGTGCAACAGATAAAAGAAGTTGTGGTAGTCATCCAGAAAAGGCTAATTGCAGCACATGATCGTCAAAGGAAATACGCAAATCAATCAAGAAAAGACATGGAACTCAAAGAAGGAGATCTGGTGTTACTAAAAGTGTCACTATGGAAAGGATTGACAAGGTTTGAAAAGAAAGGAAAGTTAAGTCCTAGATACGTTGGACCTTTTGAAATTTTGAGACGTGTCAGAAAGGTAGCATACGAGTTGGTGTTACCCCCGTACATGGAACATATTTATAATGTTTTTCACGTATCGATGCTTAAGAAGTATAATCCAGATTCTAGGCATGTAATTGAGTATGAGCCGATAGAACTTCAGGCAGATTTATCGTATGTAGAGAATATAATAGAGATTCTAGAAAAGAGAGAAAATGTATTGAGAAATAAAATTGTAAATTTAATAAGAGTACTGTGGAGAAACCCAAAGGTTGAAGAGTCAACCTGGGAATTAGAAAATGATATGAGAAAAAAGTACCCTCATTTGTTTATTTAGATGATTCTGAGGACATAATCCTTTTAAGGGGGGAAGGATTTAGTATCCGGGATATCACGTGTAATTATTTTATCAATAAATGATTATTATATGATTATTATGTGACTTTTGGTGAATTATCTGTTTATTGATATTGATAAATAGAAGTATATATGTGATTAATTGTGAGTATATTAATTTTAAAATGTCCAGAATAAAATATAGATATTTGTGACATTTTTCTGATAATTTTTGGATCATTATATGATTTTATAATGAATTATAAATTTAATAATTATTTTCTGAATAATTACCGTGAATCGTCCAACCTCAACCGTTTTTACGTTTTTACAACCCGAAACTCTTCGAAAAACTCCTTCCTAACCTAATCTGGTAATTCCGGACATTTTCCGTGTTTCGACTTTTTCGATCCGGATTACCGTTTGACCCGTGCGCGTCCCGACGCACAATTTTCGATACCATAATTATTTCCATATATCTACAAAACCCGTATTCTCAAAAGATGGGATAATATTACATTATTTTCGTATAAATTGTTTTATAAGAAGCCCTGTGTGGATAATTATCTAGTACGGGTACTAATCGGATCATTTTTGCAGTTACCTAGCGGCTAAGCAACTAATTTATCGATCCAAAAAGATCAAACACGAATCAATATTCCATAAATATATATAGCCCTTTTATTATTTCATTTTAGTCGTATAATCACAATCTGTCAGTTACAACCAGTAAAATACAGAGAAAACCCCTAAAAACGTTACATTCTTGAAGATCAAACGCACGAACGAAGGCGTTATCGAATTCCGATTCAAGCGTGCTATATATCAAATCGAAGCTCTTGAAAAACTCTTTTTGAATCAATCAACTATTTTTTGCAGAAATCAAGATATTTTTCTTATTTAATTGTTTTATTTCAAATTTATTAAAGATTAAATTCTGAAAATTTATTCTTGATGTTGTTGATATGATTTGATGATTCCATCGTGTAGACTATCTCTTTCTGGTCATTTTGATATATTATATGTCAAAAATAGAGTTCAATAACATATAGAAATTGACGTTTGATTCTAGAAAATTAAAATTTGGGTTTTAATAGTTTGAATGTTCTAAATCGAAATTGGGGGTTTTAATTTCGTTGATTCTGGGTGTAAACGGTTACCACCACTGCATTCAGGACATTTCCAGGAGTCAAGTCATAATTTTTATTTGATTTAAGGAATTGTATTTCGTTAAGATCGGAAAGTTGAACCAAACGGCGGCGGAAAATTCCGATGAATTTTCCGACCGATTCATTGATCGTTTGAGTGATCTGTTACTGCAGATGTGGTTCTGGGAAGCTGGGCATCATTTTCTGTGATTTTGGTGTCGATCTGGGCTGGTTGAAGGGTGGCCGGAAAAGCTCCAGTCGCCGTTAATGGCAACTGGCTAGCGGCAACCGGAGAAGACAACCGGAGGGGGGAAATTACAGTTTAACCCCCGGTTGTTTTCAAAAGTTGTAAATTCAGTATTTTATTTTAAAAGTATTTCAAAACTTGGATTTATGTTTTTAAAATGTGCGAATAATGGATTTCTGTTTTATTATTTTCAGAAAGTATATTTTCTTTATATAATATTTTTAGAAATTGATTTTTATTATTTTAAAAATTCCAAAAACTCATTATTTATTTCTGAAAATTATTTTTAATTCTAAAATAAATATAAATTAATTAATTAATTAATTTTAGTTGATAATTAATTATATAATTAGTCAATTAATTTAAATATTAATTGATTAATTAATATAATTAGTTATTAATTAAATTTATTATTTATTCATTTAGATTTAATTATTTATTTTGATTTAAAAATTTCCAAAAATAGTTTCGAGTTTTAAAATATTATTTAAAATTATTTTCAAAGCTCGATAATTAGTATTAAATTGTTTTAAAGTCAGATTCGGGTGTTCGAACCCTGTTTTTTAATTAAAAATTGATTCGGAGACCCGCTTTAATTCCGAAAAATGTTTAAAAATTCGTATTAAATACCCAAAAATCATTTTAACCCCAAAACTTCTTTGAAAAATTATTGTGATCGAATATCTTATGTGCTATGTGTTATATGTGATCTAATTGCTGCATAATATGACTGTACGTGCATTGTTTGACTGTTTTATTCATAACCTTCAATTCGTACGTCGGATTTGGGTAAAACAAAGGGTAGTTAGAAGCTTGTAAAGAATAGAACGAGATGAGAATAAGTATTGATAAGTAATTGTGATGTTTAACAGAGGAAGCGAGACGTAGAAAGGGAAAGCAAGTGATTGACGAGTGGGAACCAACTGAAAAGTGTTAGTGAAGTAAAAGCGTATTGATAAGGCAAGTGTTCATATTCTTCTTGATTATATTACCAATATTTTGAACTCTCGTCATGATGTTGCAATTATTCCAAATAGTTCATATTCTATATTGCAAGTACTTTGAAGTACTTAACTCTAAACCTTGATTCTTATTGATCTTGATTCACAAGCATGATTTCTTGTAAACCATTGATTGTTGAATTCTTGAATACGAACCACACCTATACGATACTACTCCACAAAATACATATCTACCACATACCAATTCTTGATACGAGATTGCTTAACATACCAACCCTTATGTCTTGTATAATAGAAGACCAATTCTTGCAACTCTTGAACCCTTGGGTCTTCTGCTTTCTGATTCTTTCCTTGATTAAAACCCAACCTTTATGATTTCCTTGTTATACCTTCATGGAATTACATATCATCCTATGCTTCGAGATAAGTGTTGTTTATGATTCAACCATTGATTTACATTACTTTTCATACTGTGATTCTGGAATTGGATTATTCCGGGGTCGGGGATCCGGGTTGTCACGAGTTCCATTTCCCTTAATAACACCCAATCTTAATAAACAATCAACTACTCTCTACTGTGACCCCACAATAAACACACACACCACAAGTTATAGTCTCAGAGATGAATATCCAAAAATAACACGAGTCATTTTATTCCACAATTATAAACCATTTCACCTCAACAGGGGTTTCTGAATAATTTACATATTCCTTGCCATTATTACAATTCATATTATACATAAGTTTGGTTCATCAATAGTTAAAAACCTTGCCTATTGGTAGCTCCTACCTCAGCTACGGTGGCATCAATGCTTTCAGAAAACTGCGGAACGTTTTCTAACCACTTGCGAATTGGAAGCTTGGTCTTGTTCATCTTTTCTATCTGTTGTTGTGTGATGAAAGAAGAAAGCAAGGGTGAGCAACAAGCCCACCAAAATAATGTGTATAATGATTAACAATATATGAGCATTCTCATAGTACTCATGAAAATCTTGGTCAAGAAGAAATGAACCAAGCTGATATCTTAACGCGACCAAGTCGTAAAATATTCAGTATATATATACATATACTTTTCACAATCTTTGAAATCCTCTGACATGTATAATATACACAGAGTTCCAGTTTATAACTGTATAAAAAAATATCGTTGCAAGGTGATCTCATATATCTAACCTTGTCTCAACGTTTTTCAGAAAATCTTTGACATGCACAAGATAATCATTTACTAGATATAAGTTTAAAAGATGAAGTTACAAGATACTTCAATATACTTATATCTTTTCTGAATACTACTTGAACTACCACCGTTAAATGTATAAATAGTTCATCCCATAGATTAAGCTACGAGACAAAACTTGTATAGAATCAATCTTTAAAATATCATCAAAATAAAATGAAGTTATGAGATACTTCATTTAATGCAAACATCATTTTGAAAACTTGACCCTGCCAACACTCAACAATCGCCCAACCGTAGCCTTTCTATCGAAGTGCTCTGGGTAGTGTTGCAGAAATATCCAATTGGATGATGAACTCATTACGGGCATTTACCGCGCCAGGAAGACCACTTACGATGATCAGTCGTAGTAGTGCAACCCCACCATTTTCTACATGTAGAGGAGAACCTGTCGAATTTACTTGTCAACCGAACACTGGACTCCTAAGGAATGTACCGTCTTGCGGAACTTCCAGGCCATTTGGGCCAATATAATAAGGCTGGGCCGGCGCCACTCGACCACTTACGCCACTCCTAGTTCAGATGAAATCCATGACTCTGAAACGTAAAGCTCGTTCCCCCTTTCCCCAAGTAGAAACTTGTTGATACGACTCCACCAAGAAGACGTATCTAGTTGGAAAGGAGAACTCACCGATATTTCCTAGGCGATGCCTGTTAATGGATTAACTTGTTCCAAGAATTTTACTTCCCGAGTGTTGGGTAAGTAATCAAAAATTCTTTTATCAAAATAGCAACCTTGTTGCGAATTTACAATACACCACAGAGCCGGATCCCTCAGGTTTTGAGCGAGTATTTAAATCCGCTTCGAAAGGAGGATCTTAAATATAAAAATGAGTTTTGGGATCCACTCTAACTTTTAAAATCATTTTGAAGACTCGCAAAACATTTTTAAGAATGTTTGGAGTGATGCTGATTTAATAAAATAAATCAGTCCCAATATATTAGAAAATATCTGAATATTATTATTTAAATAATATTCCCATAAAGAATAATCTTTATAAAAATAATTGAAGTAGAAGTTGTAAAACTTATACTTGAAATGAATATTAAATAACCAAAGATATACTTATACGAAAGTAATATCTTTATTTGAATAATCAAAAGTAAGTTTGATCATCGACACATTATTCCTTAATAAAATAAAGAATAATAATTAGTAGTTAATCGGAGTCATAAGTCCTCGAATGAATATTCAAATAATAATGTTCATTATTAAAATAAACGGAGTCATAAGCCCTCGAATGAATATTCAAAATAATATTCAATAATAAAATAACGGGGTCATAAGCCCTCTAATGAATATTTAAAATAATATTCATTAATAAAATAACGGGGTCATAAGCCCTTGAATGAATATTCAAAATAATATTCATTAAAAAAATAAGGTTATCGAATAAACCTTATTTGATTCATTGTTTTAAAAACTATTCATATATATATATATATAAATATATATATATATAAATATATATATATATATTATACTCGGGAGCATCGACTCCCGGTTTTAGGAAAAAAAATTCACCTTTGGGTCCCCTATACTAAGGGTATATGCAAATTACCGCTTATCTCTAGCATAGGTATTATGCAACTATAAGCATTGAAATCAACAGATAGATAACCAGATTACGAAACAGACATGCATATATATACCATCTCAGCATGCTTCAATATATCGTAAAATTTGCTAATTAACCAACATACATCTATCACAAGATAATGCATATACATATATACATCACCACAACAGTATAACAGGTAGAAAACTTGCCTGAGCGACTGGGGGTTATAAATGGCTTGGGATGAGTCTGGTAACCTATAAACAACATATAAGTTGGAATTAAACCAAAGTCACTTATAAATCTATACTTTAACCAATTTAGACTCTAACGCTCGCTTTGCGCTTACTGATTCTCTTAAGTCGCTCGAGTACCCTCGGCTCCACCATTTTTAATAAATTAACCATTACGAGTTTTAAGGCGATTCTTTTGCGA
Organism: Apium graveolens; assembly: GCF_009905375.1. NCBI lineage: Eukaryota > Viridiplantae > Streptophyta > Magnoliopsida > Apiales > Apiaceae > Apium > Apium graveolens. The sequence goes on from NC_133651.1 coordinate 241,772,001, forward strand.
GTGTCTTACCAACTGCCTAACACACTTTACATAAATGTTTCATACTCCAATTAGTCCTTTTAGGTCTTTAACCTATGTTTCAAAGTAAGGCGAGGGGTAATGATTCGTTCGCGAAACGTCGTTACTTAAAACGGCCGTTTCTCCTAAACCGTACATCGGAATCAAACGAACTACATATCAAAACGAAGCTCGTAACATGAACTATCTAATCATGGCAATAGTGAAAACCTAGCAGTGAGTTCACGGGTCCTAATGTTAAGAACAAAAACAGTCTAAAGTAAATCGGACATTACGACGGCTATGTTTACGCGATTACCCAAATTTAAAACACTCCAATTCAACCCACAATCAATCCACAATCACAACCCAATCAAAACTCCATCCATAATACATCATAACAGCCCCAACAACTCAACATTAACAATTTATACTTATTCTTAAACTTGAATTTAACTACACTTAAGTTCATTAATCAACAATCCAAGAATTACCACTCCAAAACTTCACAAAACTAACTAATCTCTACATTCACAATAAGCAAGCCTCCCATGAATTAAAATCAACAAAACTAAACCTAATTACTCAAATAAAGTTAGGGTTTGGAGGGGTTATACCTTCCTTGGAGAGTGGAGAATCAAGAGAATGGCTTGGAATCACCCTTAAAGTCCTTATCCAAGCTTAAACTAAACAAAACTTCAAGAACAAAAATTTTAGTTCTTGAAAAACACTATTCACCATCTTCTTCCATGATTTTTAGGAAGAGATTGTGAATGATTTAGGAACTCAAACTTATAGGATATCCATAACTATGCATAAGGAGTCTTAGATAATTACCTTGTGATTTAACAATGCTTGGAACTTGATTTTTGATTTTCTTGCTTTGAAAAAGAAGAAAAAGCCGAGAGCATGGAAGAAGAAAGGTGAGAAAATGTTGTGTTTTTGGTGAAAATGAATTGTTGGCTTGGTTGGTTGATTTTTTGATTTGTTTTGTTTTGTTTTATTACCTTTTTACCATGGTAACTTTTGTGTGGTTCTAATTCAACCAACAACACACTTGCTAGGTCATGCTTATGTCACCATGTGATGTCACCCTCCCTCCTTTGTCCTCTTCTCATTGGTTTGATGACATCATCCCCACCAATCTCTTTGATTAGCTTTTAATTATTTGGCTAATGACCGCTGATCTGTTATACGGTTCGCTTAACTTTTGTTTTCGTTTATCGTTTGAGGAATCATACCCGGGATCTTATTACTTAGGTTCCCTAACCTTTCTCAATACATTATATTCCTTTTTATGATCCTCTATTAAAATCCTTGAATTTAAATCCTTTTTATCCTGTTACCTTATACTCAATTCTTTCGATATCTGGTGGATTTTTGGGAAAAATCAAAAGGTTCAAATTTGGATTCTGACGATCTTTACATACACTTATATATCATATAGAGTACCAATAAAATCTCAGAATATCCATAAAAAACCCCTACATAGTGTGGCATGAACAGTTTTCTTATTCAGCATAATCAGCAAAACACTATTCATAAGGGTTTCAAAAATTCCAAAAATTGGGGTTATTACATTGGTGGACCAAAATTTCCTTGAAGCTAGACGATAAAAGATGATGTGACGGCCGATATTTGTGTAATAGTGTGTAATGTGTATCATCAGACTTTTGGTGGGCATATAAGTAAACTAGACTTGCGGAATAATGGATAGGCCTGTTGTAACTTTACCTTAATAAAACGTTTCGTGCTTGTACCACCAAACTTTGGTATATACAAGTACCTTTTTTTTCTAGCATTGTCATTTACCTTACCATACCTGTTTTATTTTACTCCACCAACTATAAAACTCTTGTGATAACATGTACCCTTTTTCCCCTAACCGTTTACATTCTGTAAAGAAGCATGCAATTTACTTAGTTCGACAGTTGAAAATGTTTTCATAAAGAGATATTTTATTTTACAAGAAAACTTTTCATAAAAAAAGGATTCGTTTTAAAGGCTAAATAAATTATTTGATTCTTTACAGAAAATGCCTCCTAGAAGAAACACCCGTTCCACCAACCAAAGTGAAGAAACCAACAACAACAACAACAACAACAACAACAACAACAACAACAACAACACCCAAGACAACAATAACCAGAATGCAAATCCAGGTCCCATAGACCCAACTATAGCCCAGATTCTTCAGATCTTGGCCCAACAGACAGTCCACCTGACTCAACAACAGGAGAGGCAGAATAATCCTCATGTAACCTTTAAGACCTTTCAGGCGGTTAACCCACCAAAGTTTAAAAGTTCTGTAGATCCGATTGAGGCAAGGGTCTGGTTAAGGAGATTGAGAAGGCATTTGCCTTAGTCAAGGTGAGAGAGAAGCAGAAGACTGAGTTTGCGAGTTACTACCTGAAGAATGAAGCCACCGACTGGAGGGAAACTGTTAAAGTGTTGGAAGGTACAGATGATTTTACATGGGAGAGATTCAAGGAATTATTTCTCGAGAAGTATTTCCTTCAGTTTGTTCAGGATCAAATGGAATTGAAATTTCTAGAGCTCAAGCAAGGGAATATGTCAGTGGCAGATTATGAAAGTAAGTTTGAGTAATTGTCCAGGTTTGTGCCATCCTATTTGGACACTGATAGGAAGAAGGCTAAGAGGTTTCACCAAGGACTCAAGCCATGGATCCGTGGGAAGGTGGCCATATTTGAATTGGAAATGTATGCGGGAGTTGTGCAGAAGGCTATGATCGCGGAGACAGAAAGTGAAATGTCTCAGAAAGATAAAGAAAGTAAGAAGAGGAAGTTTGAAGAGAGTGAAGGACAGTCTCAAGCAGGGAAGTTTCCAAATTTCAATCATAGGAAGGGAAAGTTCTAGCCCGGGAGGAATTTCAATAGGCAGAATACAGGCAACGGAGACAAAGGTAACTGTCCAGCCATGGAAATCAGCTAACCCAGCAGAGGCCAGCTATACTAGATTTCCAAGTCTACGGGAAGAAGCATGGTGGGATTTATAACAAGTTGAATGTGGTCTGCTATAGATGCAACCAGAGGGGGCACTATTCAAGGGAGTGTCGTAGTCAGCCAGTCAGGGAGCCAGTCACCAAGAATCAGCCTACCAGGAATCAGGCTGGCAAAGTTCCAGCAATGGGGTATATCTGTTTTAAGTGCGAAAAGCCAGGACATATAGACAGGGATTGCAAAGCACTAGTTCCAGTCAATAATACACATCGAATCATGGGAGCTACTCCAACAGTGAATGAACCTCCCAGAGCTAGAGTTTATGACAGGTCTGTGAAGGATGCTATCATGGACACTGATGTTGTGGCAGGTACGTTTACTGTGAATTCTTTATGTGCTAAAGTGCTAATAGATTCGAGAGCAACTCGATCATTTATTTCTCAAGATTTTGTTAATAAGCTGAATTGCCCAATTGAATTGCTAAATGAGATTATGACGGTAGAATTAGTAAATCAAGATCGTGTACCGGTTAACCAAGTGTGTAAGAGTTGTGAGATTGAGATTTCTGGTAATAAGTTTGATGCTGACTTGATACCCTTTAAGTTAGGAGAATTTGACGTTATTCTAGGAATGGACTGGCTATCTAAGCATGATGCTCAGATAGACTATCGTAACAAGAAGGTAATCTTGAAAATGCTAGACGAGAAAGTGGTTACGTTTAAAGGCCAGAAGCAAGCAAAGAAGTTCTTGACGATAACTCAAGCTAAGAAGTTATTAACAAGGATGCGAGCACTTCATTGTGTATGTGATAGATAAAAGTCAGGAGCCTGCAAAACTGAAAGACATTCCAGTGGTAAATGAATTTCCCGACGTATTCCCAGATGAATTACCAGGACTCCCTCCAGAAATAGAAATTGAGTTTGCAATTGACTTAGCACCTGGAACAGAACCAGTATCTAAAGCTCCGTAGAGAATGGCGCCAGTTGAAATGAAAGAATTGGAAAAACAATTACAAGAATTGTTAGAAAAAAAAGTGATTCGACCCAGTGTATCCCCATGGAGTGCACCGATACTATCTGTTAAGAAGAAAGACGGAAGCATGAGGTTATGCATCGATTATCGAGAACTCAACAAACTTACGATCAAGAACAAGTATCCATTACCTCGAATCGATGATTTGTTTGATCAGCTGAAGGGAGCCAAGTATTTCTCTAACATTGATTTAAAATCCGGTTATCACCAATTGAAGATTAAACCTGAAGATATACCAAAGACAGCTTTCAGAACAAGGTATGGTCATAAATTTTTAGTGATGTCTTTTGGATTAACCAATGCCCCAGCTGCATTTATGGACTTGATGAACAGAATTTTCAAGAAATATCTGGATAAGTTTGTAATTGTATTTATCGATGATATTTTGATCTATTCAAAGTCAACGAAAGATCATGCAGAGCATCTAAGGATATCTCTGGAAATTTTAAGAAAGAAAAAGTTGTATGCCAAGTTTTCAAAGTGCGGATTTTGGTTACAAGAAGTCCAATTCTTAGGACACGTAGTAAGTAATGAAGGGATCAAAGTGGACCCAGCAAAGATTGAAGCCGTCATGAATTGGGAAAAGCCCAAAACATCAACAGAAGTGAGAAGTTTCTTGGGATTAGCGGGATATTATTGACAATTTGTTCAATATTTCTCGAAGTTTGCGATGCCTTTGATACAGCTCACCAGGAAAATGAGAAGTTTATATGGAATAAAAAGTGCGAAGAAAGTTTTCAAGAATTAAAGAAGAGATTGATCACGGCACCTATTTTGTCACTTCCAGATGATCAAGGAAATTTTGTAATTTATAGTGATTCTTCTCATAAGGGATTAGGTTGTGGTTTGATGCAGCATGATAAAGTTATTGCATATGCGTCTAGACAACTGAAACCTCATGAGCAGAAGTATTCTACTCATGATTTGGAGCTAGCGGCAATAGTATTCGCCTTGAAGATTTGGAGACATTATCTATATGGAGAAAAATACGAGATTTATACGGAACATAAAAGTCTAAAGTACATATTCACGCAAAAGGAACTTCACATGAGACAGAGAAGATGGTTGGAGCTGATCAAAGACTATGACTGCACAATTAACTATCATCCAGGAAAAGCGAATGTGGTGGCAAATGCGTTAAGCAGAAAAGAAAGACTGAACGTGTTAACAGTACCTGAAGAATTATACAAGGAATTTCAGAAATTGGAATCGGAAGTCAGAATTTGTAAGCCTGATGAAGCAAAGATATATAGTATGACTTTTTATCCAGAATTGTTAAAAAGGATAAGAAGATGCCAAGAGAAAATAATGGATCAAGATATCAATCGCTTGGTTGGAGAAGAGTTATGCACTCAGAAAGACGATCAAGGTATTCTCAGGTTTTCTTCCAGAATTTGGATTCCACCAGTAACAGAATTGAAGAATGAAATTCTACAAGAAGCTCACAACTCAAGGTATTTCATCCATCCAGGAAGTACCAAGATGTACAGAGATTTGAAAGAGAATTATTGGTGGTCAGACATGAAAAGAGAAATTGCGGAATGGGTTAGCAAATGTTACACGTGTTAGAGAGTTAAGGTGGAGCACTAGAGACCCAGCGGATTATTAAAACCACTAGAGATTCCAGAATGGAAGTGGGAGCACATTGCTATGGATTTTATAGTTGGCTTACCAAGGATGAAAGCAAACCACAATGCTATTTGGGTTATAGTGGACAGACTAACCAATTCAGTGCATTTCTTGCCTATCAATGAAAGATTTTCATTGGATAAGTTGGTTCACATGTATTTGAAGGAAATAGTAGTTCATCACGGAATACCTGTGTCTATTGTAACTTATCGAAATCCACGATTCAATTCAAGATTTAGGAAAAGTTTTCAAGAATGCTTGGGAACTAAGTTAAATATGAGTACGACTTATCATCTGCAGACGGACGACCAGAGCGAAAGAACTATCCAAACAATCGAAGATATGTTACGTGTTTGTGCCATTGATTTCAAAGGAAATTGGGACGAGCATTTACCCTTAGTAGAATTTGCTTACAATAACAGTTATCATGCTAGTATCGGAATGCCTCCCTATAAAGCTCTTTATTGACGCAAATGTCGATCACCGGTGTATTGGGACAAAGTTGGAGAACGTAAGATACTTGGACCCGAATTGGTGCAATGGACAAAAGAAGTTATGGAAGTCATCCAGAAAAGGCTAATTGCAGCACATGATCGTCAAAGGAAATACGCAGATCAATCAAAAAAGACATGGAATTCAAAGAAGGAGATCTGGTGTTACTAAAAGTGTCACCACGGAAAGGATTGTCAAGGTTCGGAAAGAAAGGAAAGTTAAGTCCTAGATACGTTGGACCTTTTGAAATTTTGAGACGTGTCGGAAAGGTCGCATATGAGTTGGCGTTACCCCTGCACATGGAACACATTCATAATGTTTTTCACGTATCGATGCTTAAGAAGTATAATCCAAATTCTAGGCATGTAATTGAGTATGACCCGATAGAACTTCAGGCAGATTTATCGTATGTAGAGAATCCAATAGAGATTCTAGAAAAGAGAGAAAAGGTATTGAGAAATAAAATTGTAAATTTAGTAAGAATACTGTGGACTAAAGGTTGAAGAGTCAACCTGAGAATTAGAAACTGATATGAGAAAAAAGTGCCCTCATTTGTTTATTTAGGAGATTCTGAGGACAAAATCCTTTTAAGGGGGAAGGATGTAATATCCGGGATATCGTGTGTAATTATTTTATCAATAAATGATTATTATATTATTATTATGTGATTTTTGGTGAATTATCTATTGATTGATATTGATAAATAGAAGTATATATGTGATTAAATGTGAGTATATTAATGTTAATATGTTCAGAATAAAATATAGATAATTGTGACATTTTTTTGGTAATTTTTGGATCATTATATGATTTTTATAATGAATTATAGATTTAATAATTATTTTCTGAATAATTACCGGGAATCGTCCAATCTCAACCATTTTTACGTTTCTACAACCCGAAACTCTTCGGAAAACTCCTTCCTAACCTAATTTGGTAATTCCGGACAATTTTCGATACAATAATTATTTCGATATATCAACAAAACCCATATTCTCAAAAGATGGGATAATATTACATTATTTTCGTATTAAGTGTTTTATAAGAAGCCCCGTGTGGATAATTATCCAATACGGGTATTAAATCGGATCATTTTTGCAGTTACTTAGCGGCTAAGCAACTAATTTATCGATTCAAAATGATCAAACATGAACCAATATTTCATAAATATATATATATCCCTTTTATTATTTCATTTTAGTCGTATAATCACAATCTGTCAGTTACAACCCGTAAAATACAGAGAAAAACTCTAAAAACGTTACGTTCTTGAAGATCAAACGCACGAACGAAGGCGTTATCGAATTCCGATTCAAGTGTGCTATATATCAAATCAAAGCTCTTGAAAAACTCTTTCTGAATCAATCAACTATTTTGGTGCAAAAATCAAGGTATTTTTCTTATTTAATTGTTTTATTTTGAATTTATTAAAGATTAAATTCTAAAAATTTGTTCTTGATGATGTTGATATGATTTGATGATTCCATCGTGTAGATAATCTTTTTCTAGTCATTTTGGTATATTATATGTCAAAAATAGAGTTCAATAACATATAGAAATTGACGTTTGATTCTGGAAAATTTTAAATTAGGGTTTTTATAGTTTGAATGTTCTAAATCAAAATTGGGGGTTTTAATTTCGTTGATTCTGGGTAAAAATGGTTACCACCACTGCATTCAGGACATTCCCAGGAGTCAAGTCATAATTTTTATTTGATTTAAGGAATTATATTTCGTTCAGATCGGAAAGTTGAACCAGGCGGCGGCGGAAAATTTCGATGAATTTTTCGGCCAATTCATTGATCGTTTGAGTGATCTGTTACTGCAGATGTGGTTCTGGGAAGTTGGGCATCGTTTTTTGTGATTTTGGTGTCGATTTGGGCTGTTGAAGGGTGGCCGGGAAAGCTCCAGTCGCCGTTAATGGCGACTGGCCGGCGGCAACCAGAGGAGACAACCAAAGGTGGGGAAATTACAGTTTAACCCCAGTTGTTTTCAAAAGTTCCAAATTCAGTATTTTGTTTTAAAAGTATTTCAAAACTTGGATTTATGTTTTTTAAATGTGCACATAATGGATTTCTTTTTTATTATTTTCAGAAAGTATATTTTATATTTATAATATTTTCAGAAATTGATTTTTACTATTTTAAAAATTCCAAAAACTCAATATTTATTTCTGAAAATTATTTTTAATTCTAAAATAAATATAAATAAATAAATTAATTAATTTTAGTTCTGAATTAATTATATAATTAGTCAATTAATTTAAATATTAATTGATTAATTAATTTAATTGTATTATTTAATTGGATTTAATTATTTATTTTGATTTAAAAATTCTGAAAAATAGTTTCGAGCTTTAAAATATTATTTAAAATTATTTTCAAAACTTGATAATTAGTATTAAATTGTTTTAAAGTCAGATTCAGGTGTTCGAACCCTGTTATTTAATTATAAATTGATTCAGAGACCCGCTTTAATTCCGAAAAATGTTCAAAAATTCGTATTAAATACCCGGAAAATCATTTTAACCCCGAAACTTCTTTGAAAAATTATTGTGATGAAATATCTTATGTGCTATGTGTTATATGTGATCTGATTACTGCATAATACGACTGTACGTGCATTGTTTGACTATTTTATTCACAACTTTCAATCCGTACGTCGGATTTGGGTGAAACGAAGGGTAATTAGAAGTTTGTAACGAATAGAATGAGTTGAGAATGAGTATTGATAAGTAAATGTGATGTTTAACAGAGGAAGCGAGACGTAGAATGGGAAAGCAAGTGATTGACGAGTGGGAACCAACTGACAAGTGTCAGTAAAGTAAAAGCGGATTGATAAGGCAAGTATTCCTATTCTTCTTGATTATATTACCAATATTTTAAACTCTCGTCATGATGTTGCAATTATTCCAAATAGTTCCTATTCTATATTGCAAGTACTTTGAAATACTTAACCCTAAACCCTGATTCTTATTGATCTTGAACCACAAGCCTGTTTTCTTGTAAACCATTGGTTGTTGAATTCTTGAATATAAACCACACCTATACGATACTCCTCCACAAACAGATATCTACTACATACTGATTCTTGATACGAGATTGCTTAACATACCAACCCTTATGTCTTGTATAATAGAAGACCAATTCTTATAACTCTTGAACCCTTGGGTCTTCTACTTTCTGATTCTTTCCTTGATTGAAACCCAACCTTTATGATTTCCTTGTTATACCTTCATGGAATTACATATCATCCTATGCTTCGAGATAAATATTTTTTATGATTCAACTATTGATTTACATTGCTTATCATACTGTGATTCTGGAATTGGATTGTTTTTAAATATGGACCAGATTCGTGGCTGGACCAGATTTGTGGTCATAATTGGCCAATGTGTGCGTTGGATCTAGTATATAGAGCAAAGCTAGGAACCTTGCTCGGGGTTAGTGCGTGACTGATCAGTAGCCTAACCTTGGTTTTTAAAATAAAAGTGAATATCCAATTCTAATCATTGTTTATCAGAAACTTGATTCTTTATATCATTTCAATTGATCATTGTTTAATCTCAATGTTGTCATTGTGACTTGCTGAGCTAGTTAGCTCACTCTTGCAAATCTGTTTATATTCTTTCCAATGAAAAAGGAGACTGGTGGTACCGAGGATCCCCAGAGAAGCATGCGAGCTAGGTATCCAAGTTAAAATAGGATAAGCTAGCAGAGGATGTTTGTACTAGTTTGTATTGATAGTGGTTTGTAATAAAGTTTACTTAAGTTGTAAGATGAATAAACTGGGATTTGAAATATTGTAATAAAAATAAGGTTGTGGATTGTGGGCATACTTTAAACTACTTTGATCCATGGATAATGGTAAGTAGGGTCATTGCATATATATTATTATATTCATAAACAGGTTTAAATATGGTGTGTATTGTGGACCCCAAACTTCTGATCCGGCTTTGGAGGGCGTTACAAATTACTTTCGATACTATATCAATAATCATAACCCACCACTCATCAAGGCAATTACAAGGTTATAAATAAAACAAATGATAAACTCAAAATGACTGACAGCACTTCAATTTTATCGGAGTAAAACAAGGATTCATACTTTTATTAATAACAAATAACAAACACAAATATGCTTATTTGATCATGCAATGAGTGAGGTCCATAAAAGACTTATGCAATAATACCCATGTAGCGAGCGTTAGGTTAGTGTATCCTAGACTATAAAAGCCTTAGTTTACTAGGAACAAAGTCCCCTAGAACTTAATAACTCGAGTATTAAAGATCCCACTCGTGATCAATTATGCATAAGACATATTTTTTTCTCTTTTTATTTCTTTTTCTATTTTTTTAATAATTTCTGAACGAGTGTGTTTCGCTCCATCTCGCTCAACCCTAGACTACTCATATAAATATGAGCCGGCTACTAGCCATTTGACACTTGGCCACAACAACTAGCAATGAAATCCAATGTTTTTCTCCAATTTTAAAAATCCATGTTATTTTTTCACTAACAGAATATCCTAAATTCTAGATATAAACAAGTGATTAAACCTCAACAAACAAGAAGTCATGATCATGATCTAGCACTCAAGCAACCTATAAGACTTAGTAAAATTTTCTTATTTCTAGTATGCAAATCAATTCGATAAGAATTAACATTCCTCTATACTACATCACTATACTCGAATCAATATCACAAATTAATCAGAACAGTAACCTCAAGGATCAAGATAAAATGCACATGCAAATATATGCAACATACTAACATGCAAAATAAAAAAAAGTACATGATAAATATGCAACTATATGAACTAAACTAGCATGAATATGCAACTATATGGACTCAAACAAACATATTCCTTAACTACCACCCCCAAACTTAAAATTTTTACTGTCCTCAGTGAAGGTAATAGTAAGGAATAAAGGCATACCTACTCGAAATCATGATGTTCATCACCCTCCGTGGGTGGAGTGCCAGGAGGCGGGTACCCAACATTCTCACCAAAAACTGGCCACTGAATGTCAACTTCGGTGGCTCTGAAAGTTGTCCCCAATACATGGGTAAGATCCTGTGCAAACCTGCTATGAATGTTATGTATCGCATCCATCTGCCTCATCAAGCGCCTATACTATGCTGATCCTAAACCAGCACTATCCTCGACATCCTCTCGCTGATGCTGCTGTGAAAAACCGACCTCACCCATCTGATGTCCTCAAGCCGCTCTACGTGCCTGGGAAGAACCACCAGCATAAGTCTGATCGGCTGGCTGACCACCCGCAAGTGATCATAAGTGTAGCCAAGCCCCTTCTCATCAGCCTTCCCACCGTACCACTCCTGCATCACTGCGATCGCTGAACTGTCAATAGGGGCACTAGGAAACTGCAGCTGCTCATGTGCGGCAGTGCTAGCCAATGAACTTCAACTGCCACACACAGCTTCGTTACAATCAATGCAGACGGAATAGACCCCGTAGTGCTCTCACGCAGAAATCTCAGAATATCCTGATAAATAATGGAGCCAAGATCCACATAATCTCCCTATAATATCCCCCATAATGACCTTACACGATACACAGTAACATCATGCACATGTGAAAAGGCATGATGTTTGCACAGATAAAAGAGTTCAATGCACGGGCGAACCTGTTCATGCAAGAGGCAGGGAAAGCGGCATACTCATTTGAGCCCTTCTTGAACTTCCAGTGAGTGTTTGGGACACACAGCGTGGCAACAATCATGTCCAAGTCAAAATCCTCCCCGGTCTTAGTCACCCAATCCTTCTGAGCCGGCTGTCTCTCGGGTTGGTTAATCACCCGACAAATAGCCTCCGGCGTATAATCCACCGTCAATCCCCGAACCACCGAGTACCCGTTCTTATCCGCCTTCGCATTCGCATAAAACTCGTGAACAACACTCATTGGCATAGTAGCGGATGCCTCACAAAAAGCAACCCAACTCATCTCCAGAATCATCTCCAAAAGCTTACCATCCCTCCTCGATGGTAGAATACTCCTCTTCTTCGCTATGGGCTTCGATAGCAGCCTCGTATACTCCGCTTCAGTCTCCGAAGTAGAAAACCTAGGCCTCATACCCCCAACACTTGAAGAATCATCAGTACTGCTGCTAACTTGAGTCATTGCTCTCTTGGGTGCCATTGGATTTGAATAAGTTGAGAAAATATAAGTGTTTAAGAGAGATTTAGAGTTTGAGAATTGAAAAGTATGGTGGAGATGATTGTGTATAAGTGTATGTATATATAGGGATTAGAAATTAGGTAAGATATAATTGTGGGATAGTGGGGATAATGGGTTTGATTAGGAGAAGGAATTTGGGGAAATTGAGGAGGGAAAATCGGCTGGTGATTTAATTTTGTATTGAATTTTTGTTTTTCTATTTTTTTCTACAAGGGGTCAGCGCGGTCGTCCCGCAAGGCAGCACGGGCGCGCCGTGTCTTTGGAGTTCCAGCACGGCCGCCCCGCTTCCCAGCACGGGCGTACCGTGCTTTTGTACTTTCAGCACGGCTGCCCCGCCTGGCAGCGCGGACGCGCCGTGCTTTATGAAAAAACACCATGTTTTCTGTTTTTCTGATTTTTTTGTGTTTTCTTCTACTTTTTCTTCCTTCTAACTTCTACTAATGTACAACAAGCTTGGGTTGCCTCCCAAGAAGTGCTTGGTTTACGTCACTAGCTTGATGTAGAATCCTGAGATCAAGTGGACAATAAAACGACACTAACCACCTCACGGTTATCCGTATTTTTTATGCTTCAACCGCTGTCCATTCACCTTGAAAGCTTGGCCTGGATCACTCTCAAAAATTCCCACCGCTCCATGTGGAAACACAATTTTGATAACAAACGGCCCTGACCATCTCGACTTCAACTTTCCAGGAAAAAGACGGAGACGAGAATTGAACAAAAGAACTTGTTGCCTCGACAGAAATGATTTGAGCACTAGACCCCTATCGTGCCACCTCTTGAATTTTTCCTTATACATTTTGTTGTTCTCATACGCTTGAAGTTGAAACTTATCGAGTTCATTCAATTGAAGCATTCTTTGTTTACCAGCTACATCCATATCAAGGTTTAATTTCTTCAAAGCCCAATATGCCTTATGTTCTAGCTCCACAGGCAAATGACATCCCTTACCATAAACCAATTGAAATAGAGACATTCCTAGCGGAGTCTTGAATGTTGTTCGATATGCCCAAACAACTTCATCCAGCTTCAAAGACCAATCCTTCCTTGATGGACATACAACTTTCTTCAGAATACGTTTGATCTCTCTGTTAAACACCTCAGTTTGACCATTAGTTTGAGGATGGTAGGCTGTAGTAATGCGATGATTCATATTATATCTTTGCATCATAGCAGTGAACTTGCGATTGTAGAAATGCGATCCCCGTCACTGACTATGACTCTTGGAGTCCCAAATCTTGTGAATATCTGCTTATGAAGAAAATTTAAGCACTACCTTTGCATCATTTATCAACAAAGCTTTGACTTCAACCCATTTCGAGACATAATCAACCGCCAATAAGATATACTGATTATTGCAAGATGAGACAAATGGCACCATGAAGTCAATTCCCCAAGCATCGAAGACCTCAACCTCAAGAATCACATTAAGAGGCATCTTATCCCTCTTGGACATATTACCAACACGATGGCATTGATTACACTTCAAAACAAACTGATGCGCATCCTTAAACAATGTAGGCCAAAAGAATCCTGCTTGAACGATACGAGCTGCTGTCTTTTCTCCACCATAGTGGCCTCCATAAACAGTCGAATGACAATCTCCCAATATACCCTCTGTCTCGCTGTACGGAATACATCTCCTGATGATTTGGTCATCTCCTTGCCTAAAAAGAAACGGCTCATCCCACATGTACCACTTCACCTAATGAAGAAACTTCTTCCTTTGAGCAGACGACAAGTCTGGGGGTATAATGTTGCTCACAAGGTAGTTCACAATATCTGCGAACCACGGTTCTTCCTCTGGCACCCCAAACAACTGCTCATCGGGATAAGACTCATTTATCAATGTCTTATCCTGTAAAGTTGTACTTGGATCTTCTAACTGAGAGAGATAATCAGCAACTTGATTCTCAGTACCTTTCCTATCCTTGATCTCTAACTCAAACTCCTGAAGTAAAAGAACCCATCGAATCAATCCAGGATTCGAGTCCTTCTTCGAGACAAGATAGCGAATAATAGCATGATCAATGAAAACTATCACCTCCATCCCAAGAAAATAAGATCAAAACTTCTTAAAACCGTAGACAATGGCCAAGAGCTCCTTCTCAGTAGTAGTATAGTTCAGTTGAGCACCATTGAGGGTCTTACTAGCATAGTAGACTACATGAAATATATTGTTCTTCCTTTGCCCAAGAACTGCTCCAACTGCATAGTCACTTACATCGTACATCATTTCCAAAGGCTCATTCCAATCAGGTGCAGTTATGACAGGTGTCGTGATCAAACTCTTCTTTAAGCTCTCAAATGCAGCTCGACACTCATCATCAAACTTGAAAGGGACATCTTTCTCTAATAGATTGTACAACGGTTTAGAGATTTTAGAGAAGTCCTTGATGAACCGCCGATAGAAACCTGCATGACCAAGGAAACTGCGGATTCCCTTAACAGAAATTGGTGGCGGAAGGTTTTCAATGACCCCCACCTTGGCTTTTTTCAAATCAAGACCTTTACTAGAGACCTTGTGCTCCAAGAACGATGCCCTGTTGCATCATAAAGTGACATTTCTCCCAGTTGAGAACCAGATTGGTTTCAACACACCTTTTAAGAACTGCACCAAGATTTTGCAAGCACTCGTCGAAAGAATCCCCAAACATAGAAAAATCATCCATGAACACCTCCACATTCTGATCAATCATGTCAAAGAAAATGGCCATCATACATCTCTGAAATGTGGCAGGTGCACTAAACAACCCAAAAGAAACTCTTCTGAAGGCAAAAGTACCAAACGGATAAGTGAAGGTAGTCTTTTCCTGATCTTCTGGTGCGATGCAAATCTGATTATAAACCGAATAGCCATCCAGAAGACAATAATATTCATGCCAAGCCAACTTGTCAAGCATCTGATCAATAAAAGGAAGAGGGAATTGATCCTTCCTCGATGTTTTGTTAAGCTTCCTATAATCCATGCAAACTCTCCATCCCGTTACTTTTCGGGTAGGAATGAGCTCATTCTTTTCATTAGCAACCAATATGATACCTCCTTTCTTCGGCACACACTGAACTGGGCTCACCCAAGAACTGTCAGAAATAGGATAGATGATCCCTGCATCTAGCCATTTGAGAATTTCCTTCTTCACGACCTCTTTCATGATTGGATTTATCCTTCTTTATTGCTCAACAGTCGGCTTGCTCCCTTCCTCTAGAAGAATTTTATGCATGCAATAAGAAGGGCTGATTCCCTTGATATCTGCTATAATCCATCCAATTTCCGATTTGAACTCTCTCAGAATTCTCAAGAGCTTTTCCTCATCACTACCTAAAAGGTCAGATGCAATAATAACATGAAAAGTAAATGCATCACCTAAAAAAGTATATCTTAAGTGTTCAGCCAATAGTTTAAGCTCGAGTGTAGGAGCTTCCTCAATAGATGGCTTGAGATGCCCCTTAGCATTTTTGAGTTCTGAAATTCCCAGAGATTCAAAAGGCATATCTAACCTTCTCTTCCAAGGAGAAACATTCAAATACTGTAACTGCTCATCACCTTCATCATCTTCACTATCTGAATAATAAGGCTTTCTCTAAGGCATCAGACCTTAGCATTTGATCAAGTTCTGAAGTAACCACATAATTGACCAATTCCATTTTTAAACACTCATCATTATCAATAGGGAATTTTATGGCATTTATTACATTAAAAGTCACATCCTGATCCAATACTCGCATAGTGAGCTCACCCTTCTGCACATCAATCAAGGTTCGGCCAGTAGCCAAGAATGGTCTTCCCAAGATTATGGGAATCTTTTTATCCTACTCGAAATTAAGAATTACAAAGTCAGCAGGAAAGATGAGTTTGTCCACCTTAACCAAGACATCCTCCACAATGCCTCGTGGATATGTAATAGAACGATCTGTCAACTGCAAGGACATATATGTAGGCTTCAGATCAGGTAAATCCAACTTCTTGAAGACAGAAAAAGGCATCAGATTGATGCTAGCTCCCAAATCTCATAAACACTTGTCGAACGACAAGTTTCTAATAGTGCAAGGAATAGTGAAGCTTCCAGGATCTTTAAGCTTCGGAGGCAACTTTTGTTATGGCACATCACTGCATTCCTTCGTGAGAGCAACACTCTCTAAGTCATCGAGCTTTACTTTCCGAGAGAGAATACCTTTCATAAATTTCGCATAGCTAGGTATCTGTTCAAGAGCTTCAACGAAAGGTATGTTGATATGAAGTTTCTTGAACACCTCCAGAAACTTAGCAAATTGTTTATCTAACTTTTGCTTCTGCAGCCTCTTAGGAAAAGGAGGTGGAGGATAAATTTGTTTCTCCCCTGTATTACCCTCAGAAGGAGTGTGTTTCACAGTTTTCTTCCTTGGTTCAACTTCTGCTTCCTTCTGCACATCCTCTTCAGCCACAACTTCATCTTCTGGAACTTGAGATTTTTCGGGGTGTGCAACCTTCCCAGATCTCAATGTAATTGCCTAAACCTGCTCTTTTGCTTCCTTTTTGCCTGAAACTTCTGTGTGACTAGGGAGTGTACCAGGTTGTCGATTTAGCAAGGCATTAGTAATCTGCTCAATTTGATTTTCCAAGGTCTTAATAGAAACCGCTTGGCTCTTGCACATGAGCCTCAACTCCTCCAATTATGATTTTTCATTAGAATTTTGAAGTTGGAGTTGTTGTCTTGGTGCATATTGCGGTTGCTGAAAACCAGGAGGGTTGAATTGCTTTGCTGCATACTGTTGATAAGGTTGTTGCACCGCATTCTGAGTGTTGCTCCAGCTGAAGTTAGGATGATTGCAGTTATTAGGATGATAGATGGCTGGAACTGGTTGCTGCGACCTCTGAAAGTTGCTCACGAACTGAGTTAATTCACTAGAAATAGCACACTGCTCCGTGTCATGCACACCAGAATAAAGCTCATAAACACTAGTGATCTAATTAACTCCATAATTAGCCAAAGAATCCACCTTCATCGTTAAAGCCTTAAGCTGAGCAGCTATAGCAGTAGCTGCATCTACCTCCAGAATTCTTGCTACCTTGCCTTGAGGTAGTCTCTGAGAAGGGTTCTGGTATTCATTAGCAATCATCAGTTCAATCAACTCATAAGCTTCATCGTAGCTCTTAGCCCATAAGGCTCCACCTGATGCTGCATCAAGCATGGGTCTAGAAGTAGCACCCAATCCATTGTAGAAGCAGTTGATAATCATCCAATCAGGCATGCCATGACGAGGACACTTTCTAGGCATCTCCTTATAACGATCCCAAGCCTCACATAAAGATTTTCCCAATTGTTGCACAAATTGAGTAAGAGCATTTCTGATTGCAGCTGTCTTTGCCATAGGGAAGAATTTAGTAAGAAACTTTTGAGCAAGATCTTCCCAAGTAGTAATAGAGTGTAGTGGTAGAGAATGTAACTAACACTTAGCTTTATCCCTCAGAGAGAATGGGAAAAGCCTCAGCTTAACAACATCTTCAGAAACGTTGTTGAATTTGAAAGTGTCACAGATCTCGATGAAATCTCTAATATTCATGTTGGGATCTTCCGTTGGAGAACCCCCAAACTGGACTGAGTTCTGCACCATCTGAATCGTGCTGGCCTTGATTTCAAAAGTGTTAGCCGCGATGGCTGGTCTGACAATGCTAGACTGAATATAATTGATCTCCGGTTAAGAGTAATCCATCAAAGCTTTCAGATTTGCTACTGGTTCTCCCATTGCAACGATCGCTTCTTCTTCAACTTTCTCAACTAAGACCTCTTCTTTTACTTTCTCCTCAACAAGAACTTCTTTAACTACTTCCTCCGCTTTATCCGGTGTTCTCTTAGGAGATCGAGAATGCGTTAGCATACACGCTCTCTAGAGTACCTGAAAAAGCAACAAGAAAACAAGTAAGTAAAATATCTGAGTCAGTGAACTTTAATGACCACTGATGTCAAGCACATAAACTAAAAATTAACACCGATTCCCCGGCCGCTGCGCCAAAAACTTGTTAGGACGAAAACATACACTAAATATACAAGAAAGTATAAGCGTTCGCAAGTAATATAGAATTTTTTGTAGTTCGTTCCCACAGAGACTGGTTTAGGTTAAGTTCAATTCATGCACTCATGGGTTTAGGTTAAGTTCAATTTATGCACTCATGCACCAATGATATGGCTACCGTTCAATGCTAAGACAAATAACAAGTTGGTTTTTGATTAAACTAAGAAATTATAATAACTAACTTTAACTATGAGAATTGAGGGTGAATTACTTATATGAGACAAACATGGGATTCTAACTTCATTAGTACTTCCTTCAAAGTCATTGTTCTTAACCTTAGCATGCAATGGTGATGACAACTAATCAGATAACACGAAACTAGTAAACGCCAACTTTCATTGCACGAATACCCTACTACCAGACATCCACAAAAGAGATAGAAGTTGAATAGACACCAATTATATTGAGACCCTATATGTCTATAGAATTTGACAACATAACGGTTTAATGCGCAAGTTATCTATCGTGATTACAAAGGGCAAGTAAAATGATTAAAATTACCTACGAATCATGCAATATAAATACATGAACCTATGCTAGCATGGCAAGTTCTAAACCCCTATATTCACTTTCGCTTCAATAGAGATTAACATGTTATCTTATAAGTTCACGACGCTCATAAAATGAATAAGCAAAACCAATACCAGGAAATCATACAATAACCACACATTTAGATGTCGAAACAAATTAACTATTGAAATCCATAAGTAAATCTGCTAGAACCCTACGATAACGATTAGTTCATAACCGAACTCATCATCACTGTAGGTTACGATGAAAGCATGGTATAATAAACTGAGTCTTTATATACTGAATGAATAATTAAAGTAAGTAATCAAGAGTATTAGGTTCAATAAATAAGAAAACAAGCATCCAAGATTATAACTCAATCAAAGAATCACAACTAAAAACAAGCTTTTCTTCTCCTTCGTTGTATTTGTGCTCCTAGGCCTTCTCGCTGTCTTATCCTTAGTCTCTATTTTGAAAAACGTCTTTAAGATGTCTTTAAATACCAGCCCAAAACAATCCAGAAGTCCAGCAGATCAATATTCTAGTAGCAACAGGGTTCTGAAAAGCCGACATGGCGCGATCGCTCTATGAAGCGGCGCGGCCGCCCTTACAAACTGCAAACCGAGCCCGACCGCTCTGTACTTGGGCACGGATGCCCTGTATCTCTGGAATTTTTTTTTACTTTCTTTTGCTGGTTTCTTCGCGCAATCATCCGAGGCTCCTTCCCTACACTCTTCCAAACATAAATACATTGTACAACCATTTTCCCCCCCCGATTATGTCCTGAAATGCAAAACACTATAAAAACACATCAAATACACAAATAACTTGAGTACAAAAAACCAATCCGAGCCTTTACGAAGCATTCTAAGTGGATATAGATGCCGCTTAACAAGAGGTTAAAAGATCTATTAGGTCTCAAGCCATCTTAACTGCTTACAGGAAGCATAAAGGGAAAGAGAATATAAGAGAGAAGTCAAAGCCTTCAAAGCCTAAAGCCAAAGCTGTTGCAAAGAATTAATCAGTATCTAAGGCAATTTAATCACAAATACTGATAGATTCAATCTATACAGTTGTTCAATCTTTTAATACTGATGAAATTGCTGAAGAAGAAGAAGTCAGTCAAGCTCACCAAAGAAGGAAGATTCATGGAGATGACTGGGCTGAAAAACTGAAATTAACCTCTGATTTTGCTCAAGTTAATAAAGAAGAAGCTGTTATTTAACCGGTCACAAACTCTGATCCTACTCATGTTGATGATTTATCAAACCCAATTCAAGCTGTATTATTAAATCTTGATTCTGAAGACATAGTCTCTGATAAGCCAGAACTTACTCTTGAAGAGAATAAGAAGCTACTATGGGGAAGTAAGAAACCAGCACCTAGGAAAGATTCTTCTGAAATATTAAAGAATTTTTACAGCGGAAGTTCTCACTCTAGAAAACCTGGAATCATATGTGGTCTGGAAAGATTAAATGTTGATCCATTTGTAGGAGATGCTTTCACTTTAAGGAAGCATGCTAATTTGACAGAAATTGAAGACGATGTGATGCTTCAAGACTTATAGAAGATCATATTAGTTCAAATTTTTTAATGATCTTGTTGGAGAGAAAATGATTTATTTTTTGGAGTGTGGGAGAAACTTAAGGTTGACTCAAGAACAGTTAAGAGACAAACCATGGAAGGAATTGAAACTTATTGCTACAATTCTTAAGGTAACTAATTTTGTAACTGTCAGATGGTCTGCATTCATAAAGAACCTGATATAATTAAAGTAGAGATGGATGCCTTGCAAATCGAACTACATTCCAAAGTACATTGATCAAACTGAATATGTTGTTGATATGCCTATTGGAGGAACCAAGATAGAAATGAGACTAGGGACTAAAGTTTTAACCTTTAATCCTGATGGAAAGAAAATTGGATTTCTGGAACTGGATGATCTATCTCTTTGAAATTCAAAGTTACAAATCTCATGGCTTTCATCTATCAAAATGATGAATCAACAGATGATCTGAAAGAATATAAACAGAGGATGCAATGGTATTTGGATGTAATGGAAGAGAATCTGTTAAGGAAGTTTCTTGAAGATTTTCCAGACTGTGTTAGAGTTCAGAATGGAGAGTAAAGTCTGATATTCACTGAAGTAAGAATGAGTATGTTTACTTGTTCCTGCATTAAGATAGTTTTGACATCATCAATTAGAACTTGTACATATTTCCATAATGAACAAGTTGGGGGAGATTGTTATATAAAATTGATGATATCTGGACAGAAACTATCAGAAGTTCTTATCAGGACTTATATCACTATTTACTGAAGAGTGACATCATCAGTATTTATATCAGTACTTGTTGATCAGCAGATGATATCATCAGAATTTGTCACTTTAGTAGATATTCAAGGAGGAAAAGGAAAGCAGGAATTCAAGGCGGTGAAGGACTTTATCTCAGAAACAATAATACATGGATATGTAATAGGTTTCCTTATTATTATAGAATATGATTCCTTATTGATTGTGTAACTGTGCTCTATATAAAGCTGTTAGGTCCCAATGTATTTGTAGAAGGGGGGGTTGAATACAAACAGTACCGAATAATCGAATTAAATGCGGAATAAAAAATATGAAACAAAATTCAAGTTAAATAAAAATATTATTAAACTTGAAAGGTGTTACAACAACTGTATCGATTACAAGGAATTAATCTCAAATTAATTATCACAAATCTAGAATAAATTCGACATGAACTTTTTCTATTTTTGTAATAAAAAGATTCAAATGCTAAACGCAATTTGAGATTAAGTTCTAGGGATTTTGATCCGCTAGATTGTTACACAAGAACAAGATAAAGATTTCTAGTTGATTGGATTTAACTTTACAATCTAGAAATTGATCTTGAATAAAGCAGATGAAAATGAAATATTTGTTGCGGCTGCTGTGTTCTTGTTTTTGACTTGTGTATTGGATGATATGTGCTTTCTGCTGCTTCTTTTTCTTTTTAATTCATTCAACAGAATTGAATTAAACTGGAATGACAATCCTGAGCTCAGCAAGACTTTCGGTATGACAATCAAATGAACTAGCAAGACTATCAGAATGAACTAGCAAGACAATCCTCTTAGCTGCTAGGACATTCGGTGAGACTATTGAAAATGGCCTAGCATGACAATCGGTATGACAATCCTGATTGTCATGCTAGTTCATTTTCAATTGTCTTGCTGATTTAATGCAGATTTTAATCCAATTAAAATTCTCAAAAACCTTAATATTAATTCATAATTAATTAATCAATTAATTCAATTAATCAATAAATTAATCTTTGCAGATATAATTTATTTTCTTAATTAAATTATATGACTTAATTAATTAATAGAGAATTAATACTAATCTTGAGCAGCAACCATTCTTCTGAAGATCTTCTGAAAATCACTGAAATATATGAATCAATTCCACCACTTCAATGTTGACACTCGATGTACTGTCTGGTTCATGAGTGACTAACTTCCGTGACGTTTCTTCATGTCTTGACTTTGACACTTTGATTTTCTTCAGATTAAATCCTTGTAATTAATGATACTCTGACGAGATCTCTATCACTTGATTAAATCCACACTCTTGATTTATATCACTGAGGCATGATCAATTTCTTGAACTTCTTCTAGTGAATTAATTCCTCAAGTCTGTAGATGAACCTTGTTTCTGAATCCTTTGACAGATATTACTCTGTGAGATCTCTTTTGACGGTAGATCCACTATTTACTTATTACATTCTTATTTGAGTTGAGTTGAATCCTCGAATATACAAATAGGCTATGACATATGACTTACAATCTCCCCATATTTGTTTGTTAGACAATAACACACAAATACCTAGAGGATAACTCAACTAACAAATAAGAAAAAGATATAAAAAGAAATGCAAAGTAAATAGTAGAAAAGTTATGGACTAGATTTAACATTTTCCAGATTCCAAGTAGATGTTCCTCTAGACTGAACATATCTTCAAGTAGTTCCATCTTCATTGTACAACCACATTTCCTGTTGAGAAGCCCATATCTCTCTTGTTTCTCCCCCTATGAGAATCAACTGATTAAAGAATATCACCTTCGTTTACCACCTCTCCCGTACAATAGGATCCGCAGATAAAAACCAATGGTACTCCCCTTTTGAAAACAGCTTCTTCCCTTACTAGAAAATCACCTTGTGTTTACCACCTCTCCCGTACAATAGGATCCGTAGTTACAAACAACAATGGTGTGGTGTAGTGTATATATGATCTTTTTCTTCCTCCCTGCTATTTCTCCCCCTTAGTTGAGGAATCCTCTGAACTATTACTTAAGCTTTTATCTCCCCCTTAAAGAAGGAATGTATGCCGTCGTCTGAAGGAGTTCTCATATTTCACTTGGTTGCAAAAGAAATAACAAGAAGTTTCTCTTTCTTCCTTACTGTGAGTGTGTGATTCTGTTTAGTGTACCTCACATGTGTTTCACTCTTCTCTCCACTCGTGTTTACACTCATTCTCACAAGTGTATCAATCTTCTCTCATAGCTCCATAATCCAGCTGTACCTGCAAGGAAAATCACCTTAGCCATCCTTAAGGAGGTCATAGGTGGTGCAATGGGAGTTCGCAAATCCCCATCCTTGTTAAACTCGTTAGATGAATCTGAGTCATAATCTACAAGTTGTTAGTTTCCCTTTTAGGGTTCCAGATTTGAATTCTGGGAAGGTAAACAATGATCCAAAGAATTTAGCATAAAGATCAAAGTTCCCTTCTAATGTCTGTGAAGACATTTCCTTGTGACTCATCAGGTAATATCTAAATCATTGTCAACAAGTTGCCGATCTGCGCCTATGTCAGATCCACTATCCGCAGATGCATCCAGGGGATTTAAGCCTGGGGAGGTAGACACTGACCACTGACATATGGCTTTTGGATCAGTATCCTCTCCTAACACCTGTAAAGGCAATTGGTCCATTAACGAACCTTGAACAATCGAATCTGACCTTAAAATGGTCGAAACTCTTGTTTCCATCAACTCATCCTTTGTGTGTGTAACCTTTCCTTGTGCATTAAGAATTGTTTATATTTGAGGTGGTGACACTACATCAGATACCTTGGCCGACATGCAAAATTCAATAGACGCACCATGTTGAGAGAATGAATCTAGTAACTGTTTTTGTGCCTTTTCAGCCATTGCATCTTTTTGAGAAGATGTATGGGGGCTAGCAGTTGTCTCGGTTTAAATACTACTCATCTATGTAGGAGACAGAGCTACTGGGTTGACTACAGAACCTTCCTTATGTGGCGCACTAAGGCACTATCTCCCTCACGCTCATTCATACTACATTTAGTGGTAAGAGAGTGTTGGTTGGTTCTGTTTTTGTGTTTGTCTTTACAGTCTGGGATAGACGTTGTGGGTTTTCAACCTCATGACTGTCAATGAAAGAAAGTCATTGGAGACTGAAACTGTAACACAGAACATATGGTAATAGAGAGAAAATGATTTACAATAGTGATTTCAAAAGATTTTACATGAAATAAGAAATCACTAATGTAGAAAGAAGTTTGATTTTGTTTTTCAATATGAATGAGTTTTTGATAAAACATTGATCACTTAGGGTAAAGTCTAAGTAATTCTCATTCATATCAAAAGCTTACAAATATCTGCAACATAATGTTAACAACATATCATTGACCGATACTTGTCAAGTACTTTAGATACTAATTGTTATGTTGCATAACATTTAAAATAAAATAAAAATAAAATAATAAAAAAAAAAATAGTACAATACAAATAATAATAATAAAAACAAATATCAATGAATTAAATAGCAAATATCTATCAACAAGATATCAGCATTCAATTTCATATATCATACAATATTTACAATTATATAAAAAATACAAATAAAAACCTATATAAATATAGCAAAAATATAGAAACTATTTACAAGTTCGAGATAACATTACCAGCTTGCAAACAGCCATATCCCTCGGATAAACCTTTGCTGTTATCTCCAAAGGTAACCAGGGGGCCAGCTTTCTCAATCCACATTTGATAGCAGGGCTCTATCTCCGGTCATATGTCTTGATGATCCACTGTCAAGAATCCACACTTCCGGTTTCACCTGTTTTAATGCCCTGCAACACAAATGGATTAACCCTTCTTCGGAACCCAAACTTGGTTGGGCCCGGCATACTTGTAGAACTGTCCTTTGTCAGGCAAAACAACATTTTTAATCTTAATTGTCTCAACTTTCTCAATGACTGAACATTTGACCTTGTAAACAGCCTTAACAAATTTATGTTTAAGCCTAGGCACAAATGTCTCCTTTCTAGCCTTAGAAGGACTAGCAGCCTTAGACCTATCATGCTTCTTGTTATTCACATGCTGACGAGGAGTAGTCTTATCATTAGAAACATGCTTACCATTAAAATAAGCATACATAATATTAAAAGCACAAGACATACAATTAGAAACACCACATGCTTTATGAGAGTGATTAACAGCAGGCAATTTATGCATGGTAGACATGGCATTTTTGTTATCCAACTCATGTGTGTCTGAGTTAGTCTCAGTTGCTTTCACAACTTTGACTGGAACTTTCGACACACTTGACTTGGAAACAACCTTCTCATTAGCAAGATCTTCAGCACGTATTTCTTCTTGAATAACAGAAGAGGTCGCATCAAATGGTTCAGCAATTGATGGTTTATAGAGGGGTTCATCAACACCCTTAAGCACATGTGGTACTTCCCTCCCTTTAGCACAGACACGAGGAGGGGAGTTTATGCCTAATTCTCCAATAGCAACATTGTAATCATAACCTATTCCAGATGTTTGATTAACAGATTGCTTACTGTAGAACTCTTTAGCCTTCGAACAAGAATTGAAGTAGGCTCTAACCTTAGTATCAAGACCGGTGATCTTGTCTTTGAGAATAGTTTCGAGTTTTCTATAACAGTCAACTCTATTCTCTAGAAAAGATACTTGTTCTTTTAATTTGTCTTGATTAATGTGCACAAGTCTTAATTCATTGACCTCTTTCTCAAGGTCTGTGATCTGTAAACTTAACAGTTCATTATCACGACGTGCACAATCTAAGTTACCTCTTAGATGATAAACCATTTCAGCATCAGAAAGTTTTACCTCTATTCTTGACGATGAAGCTTTTCCATCAATAGCCATAAGAGCAAGATTTCCTTCATCTTCATCTTCACTGTCAGTATCATCCCAGCTTCTTCCCTTTGCCAGATAAGCCCTTTCAGAGTTCTTTCTTACTTGCTTTGGCTTCCTACATTCTGTGGCAAAGTGTCCCAACTCATTGCAGTTATAGCATCTAATGGTGCTCCGATCAACCATCCCTGTTTTGTATCCACCACTGCTGGTGTTAGAGGATGAAGATCCACCTTTCTGGAATTTGTTGTAGTTGGACTTGTACTTAAGCTTGGGATTCCTCTTGAATCTGACATGGGAGCTCTCTTGACAATTTGGGCCATTGACTCATCTTCCAATTGCTCCAGCTCTTCCAAGGAATAAAAATCATCACTTGATTGATTTGTAGTAAGAGGATCATATTCTGCTACTAACATATTTTCCTCAGCCTTGGAACACTGTACCATTCTCTCCAAATGTTGAGATTGCTGTTGTTGTTGACCTTCAGCTACAAGTGCAGTAGATGTGCTAACCATTCTATCCTTCCCGTAGACTTCCTTCTGTTGAATCTGCTCCAACTCATAGGTTTTTAACACTCCATAGAGCCTGTCCAAAGAAATCTCACTCAGATCTCTAGCTTCTCTAATGGCAGTGATTCTATGTTCAAGATGAGTTGGAAGTGTTAAAAGGAACTTTTTGTTGACCTCCCTGATTGAATAAAATTTTCCATTTATGTTCAGGTTGTTGATCAACGCATTGTACCTCTCAAACACTTCAGTAATTCCTTCTCCTGGAGGTTAGGATCTCCAACTTGTTCTCCCTAACTTCCTCTGTGCCTTCATTAATCACCTCAATAGTTTCCCACATGTGTTTGGAATTTTTACAGTTCATCACATGTCTGTTCATCAAGGGATCAAGGGAATCAATTAATATTAATTGAAGGCTGGCATCCAAGGAGGCTTCTTCCTTCTCAGCAGGAGTAAAATCTTCAGGCTCTTTTGGATAGGTTCTAGCTTTGGTAATCACAACATCATCTACTATCACCTCTGGTTCAATAACCATCGGAGTTTTTAGACCCTTCTTTAACAAGTTCAGATATTTGGGATTTGCAACTTGTAAAAATAATAGCATCTTCTTCTTCCACATGATATAATTTTCTTTATCAAATAGTGGAATTTTAACGGTTCCAACTTTTTGTGAAGTCATTATGAATTTTTTAAATAAATAAAAATTCAAGGAGTTGAAAAATCACAAAAGTCTAGGATCTTGATTTGTTTGTTAATCAGAAGGCTCTGATACCAATTGTTAGGTCCCAATGTGTTTGTAGAAGGGGGGGTTGAATACAAACAGTACCGAATAATCGAATTAAATGCGGAATAAAAAATGTGAAACAAAATTCAAGTTAAATAAAAATATCATTAAACTTGAAAGGTGTTACAACAACTGTATCGATTACAAGGAATTAATCTCAAATTAATTATCACAAATCTAGAATAAATTCGACATGAACTTTTTCTATTTTTGTAATAAAAAGATTCAAATGCTAAACGCAATTTGAGATTAAGTTCTAGGGATTTTGATCCGCTAGATTGTTACACAAGAACAAGATAAAGATTTCTAGTTGATTGGATTTAACTTTACAATCTAGAAATTGATCTTGAATAAAGCAGATGAAAATGAAATATTTGATGCGGCTGCTGTGTTCTTTTTTTTGACTTGTGTATTGGATGATATGTGCTTTCTGCTGCTTCTTTTTCTTTTTAATTCATTCAACAGAATTGAATTGAACTGGAATGACAATCCTGAGCTCAGCAAGACTTTCGGTATGACAATCAAATGAACTAGCAAGACTATCAGAATGAACTAGCAAGACAATCCTCTTAGCTGCTAGGACATTCGGTGAGACTATTGAAAATGGCCTAGCATGACAATCGGTATGACAATCCTGATTGTCATGCTAGTTCATTTTCAATTGTCTTGCTGATTTAATGCAGATTTTAATCCAATTAAAATTCTTAAAAACCTTAATATTAATTCAGAATTAATTAATCAATTAATTCAATTAATCAATAAATTAATCTTTGCAGATATAATTTATTTTCTTAATTAAATTATATGACTTAATTAATTAATAGAGAATTAATACTAATCTTGAGAAGCAACCATTCTTCTGAAGATCTTCTGAAAATCACTGAAATATATGAATCAATTCCACCACTTCAATGTTGACACTCGATGTACTGTCTGGTTCATGAGTGACTAACTTCCGTGACGTTTCTTCATGTCTTGACTTTGACACTTTGATTTTCTTCAGATTAAATCCTTGTAATTAATGATACTCTGACGAGATATCTGTCACTTGATTAAATCCACACTCTTGATTTATATCACTGAGGCATGATCAATTTCTTGAACTTCTTCCAGTGAATTAATTCCTCAAGTCTGTAGATGAACCTTGTTTCTGAATCCTTTGACGAATATTACTCTGTGAGATCTCTTTTGACGGTAGATCCACTATTTACTTATTACATTCTTATTTGAGTTGAGTTGAATCCTCGAATATACAAATAGGCTATGACATATGACTTACAAAAGCACATATTAGGTTCATGCTATATGCATTGTGATTATTGTTATATCATTCGCATAACCTAGAAGCTCTCAAGGATACTTGTTCATCCTTTTGAGAGAGTACATTTGTAATCAGTTTTTATCTGTTAATATAAAAACTGTATTTACCCCCCTATAGTTGATTACGGACCTAACATAATATGATGGAGTGTATTGTGGGGGGACTAGTCAAATATGGTGGAGGGTGTGGAGGGGGACTAGTCAATATGGTGGAGGGTATGGAAAGGAGAGTAGTCAATATGGTGGAGGGTATGGAGGGGGGAGTAGTCAATATGGTGGAGGGTATGGAGGGGGGACTAGTCAACATAGTGGAGGATATATAGGGGGACTAGTCGACATGGTGAAGGGTATATAGGGGGCACTAGTCGACATGGTGGAAGGTTTGGAGGGGAGAGTAATATATATGGTGGAGGGTATGAAGGAGGGAGTAGTTATGAAAATGATGAAGGTGGTGGAGGTAATGTAGATATGGCATTTTCACAACCAAAGAATATGGTGGAAAGAGGTTCAGGTAAGCGATTAGCCCTTGTCGCAAATGAACCTGTAGCCAATTCATCCAGTGAAGAGAATTTTCACGTTCATGATGATGATGAAGAAGAATCTTCAGGGAGCGATGAAAGTGAAGGGAATTTAGAGAGGAATGAAGAAATTTCCAGTAGTTGGGGAAGAGCATCATGTTCCGAGGGTTCCATGATTTCGTATAAAGAAATATATTCCCCAAATAATAAATTACCTTAATGATATGTATGCTGATGAAGACCTCGATCAGGGGGAACTGAGTGAAGGAATGTGTAACTGTGACAAAGCCACCATCTTGTTGGCAGTGAGGCGTGCACATATTTCCACTAATCGTACATATATAACGAAAAAGAGTAATAAAGGATAACTCATTGTACAGTGTCGGGCGGAGGGCTGTAACTGGAGGATGAGAGCTGTTTTCATGCATGATTCTGGGTACTGGAGGATAAATGTGAATAGAGAGGAACACAAATGTATGGTTGAGCAGCCATTGTAAGATCACAAGAAGTTATCTGCAAGGATAATTTCACGGATTCTGAAACCACTTGTAAGCAATTTCACATACATAACTATTGAACTTCGCTACATATTTGGTACAAAAATATTTTGACATTTATTGTGATATGTGAAACAGATAATAGATACACCATAAATCCCCATTAAAATCATTATCTCGTTTATCAACAACGAGCACAACCATATAGTGGGGTACAAGAAAGCGTGGAGAGGCAAGCAAATAGCCATTGAGGAAGTCTATGGCAGTTGGGCTACAACATACCAAGCTCTGCCCATGTTTTTGGCAGCCATCATCAAGACGAATCCTGGAACCATTGCTGAGATCGATACTGTGCCTCATGCTGAGGAACGGGGCACGTCCGTATGCAAGCGAATCTTTTGGTGTTTAAAGGGAATCATGGACGGGTGGCAACATGCGCGTTCTGTGATTTCAATAGACAGAACTTTCTTAAAGGGAAGATATAGGGGCAAGCTGCTTATTGTTATGAGTGTAGATTCGAACAACCACCCTTTTCCTCTTTTCTATGACTTGGTTGATGAGGAGACGTATGAGAACTGGTCTTGATTTTTGCAACGTATACGGAGACATGTTTGTCGCCAAAAGGCCGGCGTATGCATCATCTCCGATCGTGCAACTAGTATTATCTCTGCAATACGAGACCCTCAAAATGGATTTGCTGAGCCATTAGGAATCCATAGGTTCCGTCTACTCCATGTCAGAAGCAACTTCTGCCATCATCTCCCTGGTGGTGAACTAAAAAAAATTGATGTGAAAAGATGGAATAACCACGCAAGTCTAGAAACATGACGCATACATGGCAAGGATTGGTGAAATCCACCCCCGACTTGGACTATTTTTCCAGAATACCTGTGGAGAAGTGAACAATTTCCCACGACTAAAAATATATTCCCTAATTATATCTTTTTCCAAACAACTAAAATCATACAAAAAAAATTTAAATTTAAAATAAAAAAACATACTACAAATAGGTTTACATCACTAGTCAATAAAAAAAATTAAACCAAAATATTTTTTAGAAATTAAATATGAGCATTCCAAAACATGCACTCACGTAAAAAATGTACACTCGACTCACATAACACCTTTTTTAAAATTACAAAAGTCATATATATACAACTTTTTTGTTAAAATAAAAAATACACTAAAATAAGTTTAGATCACTACCCAACAAAAAAGAATTAAACCAAAATAATATTTTTAAATTTAATGATTTGCTATCTTGAAATTGTTTTAAATAGTAATTTTCAAAATCAAATAACTAGATCTCCAGGATCATACTGGGACGCCCCATGTTTCTTAAACCTTTTCTTTTTTTACTCGTAATTATTAAAGGGTTAACTGTATTTTAAACCATTTTACTTTGCTTGTAAAATAAATTTGTATCCGAATTTTAGAAAACACAGTTTGTATCTTGGAGTTTCATTATACACTCATTTTTAAAATTTTGTTCAATTGGACGAGGAAAAACCGTAAATTCGGTGATATATTTTATTAAAATATATTTATCTTTTTCAAATATTATTAAAAATTAAATTTTTTATACCAACTATAAAATAATAAATTTTGAATTTTTAAATAATGTTATCAATTTCAATTTTGATTTTGATTTTTATAATATTAATTTTAAAATTTTACAATTCTACAACAATTAAATTTAAGTATATAATCCAAATTAATTATTAAAATAGTATGTAGTAGAATTAAAAAATATATCATTTGACTAGTTCAGCAGCCACGAGCATTTAGAGTTTTAGCTTTTGTTCCTTTCTTTTCATTTCCCCCAATTTAACAGGCCGCTCATCTTATACAAACTTATATCCCCCGCTTCCAAACTCTTCTCTTTCTAATTTAGATCCATACATATTACTTAATTTAGATCAAATAGTTGACTTTATGATTTTAATTTCTTTTGAATGTCGAACAATTTGTAATTTGTTATACGCAAAAATATTTTCACTTGTTTCGTATTTTTGTATTCAGAACTTTGTTGTTCACTATTAAAGACAATTTAATTATCTATTGTATTTTTTAATATTTAATTTTTTTCTTATAAAATCCGTGTACTTTAGTGTACTAAATTGGGTAAACACGAATATATTAGTGTCGTGTTAGTGTCACCAAATTGGTACACGAATCCGAATCCGGGTCGGGTTCAGGTTTAACGTTTGGTACACGAAAACACGAAAGTACACGGAACATTTGTACACGACACATAACGTTGCCAGGTTTAATTAATACTATAGAATAAAAATCAAAATTACTAGTATTATATAAAAATTTAAAATTTTGTATTAATATTAATTTTTAATATTATTTCAAAGATGTAAAATTTAATTTACTTAATATTTTGCTAAATTTCCGATTTTGCCCCTATTCAATTCAATGAAATTATGAAAAGGGGTGCATAATAAATGCCAAAATATAAATTAAGAAATGCAATATGTTTTTTCCAAATTTCTAGAACGTATTTATTTTTTCATCAAATTTGAGAAATGCAAAATGCAATTAACTCTTAAATAAATCAAGAAATTTTAAACTAGCAAAAAAATTACCATCTTCATTTTGGGTTTTATTTGACATCATTATTACATCACTTGGACCTGAAGAGATGTCATTCCTATGTTGGTGATGTGTATATATTAATATTTTCAACACTATCGTGACATTTTTATATTTCTTAATCGTCGTTGTACATGCGGGGCCATATTATTAGTTGTACAAAAATACTCCACTTGTGCTTGCATGCGTCATTGTTAACGTTGATGTAGACCAGAGATGTAAAAAAGCATGTTTCGAAAATCTGGCACGATCCGATCCGGTCAAAACTCAATCAAGCCCGGCCCGGTCAAAGCAGTCTATACAATCTCACATCTTCATATCAGATAAGGGGTCAAAGTTTCGTATATCATAATTTATTATAATACTTTTGTCAGCTACAGTTAAACCTCGATTAAGTAATATCCGATAAAGTAATAACCTCGCTTAAGTAATAATTTTCATCGGTCCCAACTTGGGCCAATGTTGTAAAGTAATATTCTCGCTAAAAGCATAAGATAATAAAAAATTCGAAAGTCATTAAGGGCCCAAGTAATATGTAAAGTAATAATTCCATAATTATATATATATATATATATATATATACTGTATAATGTATATGATTACAAAATTTAATTCTTATTAAAATATGAATCTATTGTAGCTTGTTTCTTCTTTCCACCAAAGCCAAAATTAATCTCGTCCTTGACTTTATGTAAAGCAAAAATAACTCCTGGTATGTTTTGCTCGTGTTGTAACAAGTAATTGTTCAAAGTGGTGAGTGCTTGAAATGCTTCCTTTGATGACACGCTTGGGATGACATTGCTATCGTCGGGTTCAGGATCAGTCCCTTCATCAGTGCTCATTACCGACTCAATGATTTCTTCATCCGTAGGTGATTCCATAACCGCATCATTCTCGTTTGGATAGTTTAAGAGATGCTCGACATCCATCACATTCCTATATCGTAAATTAGAGATAACTTCATTTAATCCTTCGACACCTTCATTTATTTCTCCAAGTTCTTGTTCATCATTTTCTTCTGAACGAATCTTGCAATGCCGAAAACAATTTGTAATTGTGGTTGTTTTCACATCAATATTCCAAGCCATGTTAGCAAAACTAATAGCATTCAAGATATTAACTTTTTCAGGATTTGTTGCATTAACTTCAAGACTTTGCAACATGCTAGAATATAGACGACGCCGATAGTGAACT
Source organism: Apium graveolens (assembly GCF_009905375.1). NCBI lineage: Eukaryota > Viridiplantae > Streptophyta > Magnoliopsida > Apiales > Apiaceae > Apium > Apium graveolens. The sequence continues at coordinate 241,805,472 of NC_133651.1, forward strand.
TTAAATGCTCGAATAATTCCAGCATCGCATGGTTGAATCTTAGATGTTGTGTTAGGAGGTAGAAAGAACAACTCTGTATTTCTCAAGCCTTCAACTATTTTTGGATGAGCAGGACAATTGTCAACAATCAAAAGTACCTTCCTGCCATTCATTTTACTATCAAACCAAGTAACAAATTCTTGAAAAAGCAAGCCAGTCATCCAAGCCTTCTTGTTAAACCGATACACACAATTAAGATTGTTTATATTCACATTTTTAAAGCACCTAGGATTGGCGTACTTACCAATGATCCAAAGTGGAACTTTGTCAGACCCATCACCGTTGCAACACACAACTACAGTGATTCTCTCTTTATCTTTTTTGCGGCCCTCTAGCTGTTTGGTAGCTAGTGAATGGTCAGCTTCAAGTCGATAGAATAATCCCGTTTCATCCATGTTATAAATATCTTTCAACTGAAATTGATCCAATTTTGATCGGATGCCTGGCAATGCATTTTCAATGTTCTCCATCATCACTGAACCACTTTCACCAAAACGCCGATAAGATTTGATTCCATATCTTGCCTTGAAACGTTCTAACCATCCACTGGAAAAGCTAAAATCGGAATTACTTTCCCCATACATTTTCTTCATTAGCTCCTTTCCTTTTTCTTGAATGATTTCTCCAGACATATTAACTTTATCTTGCCTTTGAAGAAACCACTCAAACAAAACTTTCTCTAACTCTGGATATTTTGCTGATTTGTGTTTTTTGACATCACTTTGTTTCCTCTCGTCGGACAAGTATTCCGAGGCTCTCTTGAGTGTGTTTGATATAGTTGATTGACTGATATCTAAGTCATATTTTTGATGTACCCATGCTTGTAAATCTTTCTGGCTTACACCTGGATTCTCCTTTTTATATTCACAAATAGCACTCCTTATCTTATCTGTGATTGCTGATTTTTTCACTCCTTTTAGATGATGCGAAGACATTGGTGTATACTGTAAAACAAAGTTGATATTGTATGTGTCTGTAGTGTACCATTCTATCATTTTATATAGTTAATCACAAAGTCTTATCATTAATATTATGGTGTCTCTTCATGTATTTTTATTTAAGAATTACAATAAATATTAGATGGTTGAGTTTCAATACAACGTACACAACACATGTTACCTTTATGTACTGATCTGGTGCAATTTTAATATGCATGCATCTAGTTTTTGGATATAAGTAATCATAATAAAAGTAATTTTAGATCAAATACATTGCATGTGATTAATTCTAGTTTTTATACGTACATTATATATTATACTGTACCACGTAAACATAAAAATTCGGTAAAATAATAAAATATTACTTTATCGATAAAGTAATAAAATATTATTATATCGATAAAGTAATAAATTCGGTAAAGTAATATTTTTTCCCGGTCCCAAGGGTATTACTTTAAAGAGGTTTAACTGTATTCACTGAAAGTTTGGGAATGTTAATTAAATTAGCCAATTTTTCACATTTGACATCCTCCTAAATTAAAATAATGTTATATATTCTAATAAAAATATCATATTTATTTTTAAATATACTTGCAAATGAATAATTTGAAAATTTTTGGTGCTAATTGTTTGAATAAATTTTGATAATAAAGATGTAAAAAAATATAAGGAAAAAAAAGATAATAATATATTAATATTATTGATAAGTTAATTATATAATCTTGATTCAACATTCTGATCGGAAATGCTCTTGTGATTTAGACTTAAGACTAGAGATCCCCAAAAAGCCCGGGCCCAAAAATCTGACCCAGCCCGATTCGGTCAAAACCCGGTCAAACCCGGCCCGGTCAAAACCCAGTCCGGTCCCGGTCCGGGCTTCGGGCCTCGACGGGCCCTATATTTTTAGGCAAAGCCCGGCCCGACCCGGTTAAAAGCCCGGGTTTCGGTCCGGCCCGACCCGATTAAAAGCCCGAAAAAGCCCGGTTATAATCTGATTATTCTAATATATTTTCTTATATATTTATACATTCACATTTACTATAAATATAAATAATATTTTAAACATATACATATTTACATATTTGTGATTAATAATATTATTTATATACTTCGTTGCATAAATAATGAAAGAAGATATAATAAGTACACTATATATTTGGATATCATTGTTATGAATATTTGGATATCATTGTTATCATAACAATGAAATCATTGTTATCATTGTTATCATATCAATGATAAAATATATTATATAAACATGTTTATTTTTTGCCGAACTTAAATATTTTCAACGAAGTAATGTTTTAATAAAATATTCCATGTAAACTAATATATTTTTACGATGATCTAGATCCTAACACATGTATTCTTTGGAATCTCTAATAATACTCGATCCGATTTAAATTAGAGAAAAGCCCGGCCCGATTCGATCCGGCCCGAAAAAAAACCCGGCTAGGCCCGCCTCGAGGGCCCAAACGGGCTTTGACATTTCCGGAAAGCCCGGTCCGGTCAAAGTCAATTAACGTGTTTAAGATTAATTTTTCAAATATTTATAATAAAAATTCATTTGTGATCCAATACTAAATAATATATCTTTTAACGTGTTTGACTATTTATTAATTGATGTACTTCAATTAATTAATGATATTTACATGTATAAATAATTTTAAATTTTACTATATTATCCGTATCTTGGATATCCGGAAAATATTTGATCCGATCCGAAATTCGACGGATTTAGATTTGAATAACTCAAAAATATTTAAATTTAAATTTGAATTTTCCAATATCTGATGCGAACCGAACAGTCCCCAGTCGGAACTTATCATTACTTGAATTTGATAGATTTAGTGGAAGATCTAATCAAGCATAATCAGGTACATTTGATTATTACCATGCAAGCTAGCTGTTAATTCAATCTCATTATTTTCCATGAGAATTAGTTGTTCGAATTAGTAATTTAGTACTGTAACATGTTTTTTGTGGTCCATATATTATAAATGAAGTAACTGCAACAATCATGCAAATGAAGAAACAAAAACCAAGATTATATCGATATACAAGACAAACATTTAACTGTACGTACGATCTCATGTGTGCGAGAAAAACACCAAGACATTAGATATGGAAAGTACATATTCATGAAGCGCCACTAGCTAATGATAGGTGCACCTCTGTTGATGCTATTCATATGAGTAGTTTCGTAAACAGGAAGTCCACTTGAATAACCGCAACCTAAATCATAGTTTTGCAATTCAAATAGATCTGAGCTTGAATCACTCTCTGCACCATCATCCATCTCATTGATGAAGTTTCTAAAATCTCTTTCCGTCGCTTGGTTCTTTTCATGATCAAGGAAACCAATATTACCGAAAATGTTGCCTTTCTCTGAAGGAAATCCGTTGTTATAATTAGTTGTAGTTGTAGTGCTGAATTTGAAATCAACGTCGTCCAGCCAAACATTATCATGATTTTTGCTAGTTTTCCTTGTTTCATGATTAACATCTTTTTGTGAAGCAGTGGACTTATGACAGGTACTCTTGGACACATTTGGCACTACTGCTTGCTTAGGATTTTCAAAAACACTCTTAAAATCCTTGTAACTGTTCTTCGTGGGAGTGTTTGTGCTTGGAAAAGTTGTGAACTCTGAACTTGAAGACGAATAAAATGATGACTTTGAATTATCTGCAGACGAAGAATTATTAGTACTGCTAAAGCTGCGAAAATGGCTAATGCTGCTTCTCCTTTTTCTCCTCCCGCTAGGGATCTCATGATCTTCATCTTTCATGGATTGTGCAGAGCAAGATTTTGATTTCTTCTTTCTTGAAGAATTCTGACTAAACAAAGAATTCAAAAAACTTGCAAGCCTACCACCTGGTGAATTAGGCTGTTTGTATTTCTTTTCCTTAGTTGTCGGCTTTTCTATCATCACATCATCACATTGATAAGCTTGTGGTTGAATAGTTGAACTTCTTGCACTACCCATCATAGTAATGTCTAGGCTATTTCTTCCACCTGATCTCGACATTCTTTGGTAACCAGAAACTTCATTGACACCAGAGAAATATCCTGCAGCCTCAAAGACGTCAAGCTCGTCCGAATCACGCCTGTAGTGATATAATTTCTTGCAGCTTCTCTCAGGTACTTGTTGGATTGACATGGCTGATTTTCTTGGATCCTCAAAACTGAAGCACGTGCTATGAGTAATAATACTTTTAAGTGTTTTAGAAGAGTGGAGGGATTTCAAGGACTATGTTGTGTAGTAATTATAAGCAAATGGAAAGCATGAGGAATTATAAGGTTTTGTTATAGAGAGTGGATTTGTTGTGATGATGAAGAGTAGAGAGGAGTGTGACTTTCTATTCATGATCATCATTTTATTCGGTATTTATAGTCAATGTTTAATGTTTAAATAAATCTAAATATAGGTTATCTGAATTTTGAACTACAAACTAAAATTCAGGATAATCTGGAAGGGCCTACTGCTATTATCCTGTTAAATTGTCAATCAGTCAACTCAATCATAAGTTTTAAGTTTTACGTAACAAAAACTCATAAATTAGTTAATTTACGAATATGATAAGTTGCGAATAGAGTTGTTCGCAAACGGTTCGCGAACCAAATTGTTTACCAACAAACTCGAGCTCGGCTCATTATGACCTCGGTGCGTTAAAGGCTCGAGTTCGAGTTCGCCTCGATTTGCTCGAACACAAAAATGTGTTCGTTAAAAAAACGAGTTCGAGATGAGCTTCTGGCATGTGCGGCTCGAGCTCGGTTCGGTTCGGCTTGATTTCGGCTAGGTTCGACTCAATTTTTTTTTTTTTAATTTTTGTATATTTGATTATTATGAATTTTATTCAGATTTTTTATAAATATTTTTCAATTATCGAACCATATGAATGTCACAATATATATATATATATTAGTAATTTAAAAAATTCAGATATTAAAAATAAATTATTTAATTTAATATTTTAATAATTAACAAGTGATTTAACTACTACTTGTAGCTATAAATTTTTCCCTGATTGGTATTTCGATTTTTTTAAAATTATTTATAAATGATCCAACCGTACGGATGTAAAGATCTATATATTTAAGTGATATAATAAAAAATTTAGAAAAAATAAATATATTTGGTTTGATATTTTAAGAGTCAACCGGTGTTTTTACCTGTACTTGTAACTAGTGTTTAGTCTAATATTAATGTTTCAATTTTTTAAAAAATATTTATGAATGAAAAAATTATAAAAGATAATTAAATAAAATATAATAATTATGTATTATTGAAATTAATGATACATATATTTTTTATATTATACTTTTGATAGATTAAATTTTGGATGATTGAAATATTAATATTTGGAATATTGTTCATATTTAATATAACGATTCTCATATATTTATTTTAAAATTTAATATACCATCACATATCAATACTATATTATTAAAATTGAAGGTATTAAAACGTGGATACTCATATTTTAATACTTACATCATAGATTTTTTATTTTATAACTAAAACTTTAATGTACAAATCCTAAATTCAAATTTTCATTTTATTTCGAAAACATCCATTTTTTAGTTATTAGTGTTTCTTAAACATAAGGAAACCTGTAAGGAATGATATTTCATGTTGGCCTATGTAAGACCGTAGGAGAACGTAAGTTTTATTTTTTTCAATTTCATGTATTTTTAATTTAATTTTCAAATAGAGTATTTGTATTCATCTAATTTTTATTAACTAATAAGAATTAATTGATTATGAGATTATTTGATCTCTGACTCGGAGAGAATAATCTATATTATATTATAATAGATGAAACATTAAAAATTTGGTAGTTGGTCGGTCGGTACTTGCTGAAATTACTTAATTAGCCTTACTTAATTATTCTAATTCTAATTATTGTGTCGATCAATTCCAATTGATATTGAAGTCAACTTCATTTATTTTTTTACCAATTTCAATTCTATTTTATATCGAACTCTATATCATTATAATTTATATTAAATTCTACTTCTTCTACCAATTTAAATTTTAATTCATATCAAATTCTATATTATTCTAATTTGTTACTTCGAGTTAAATTAAATTTAAGCAAACTCAATATAATTATTAAGATTCAGTTGATATAATGTGACATGGGCTAAGATTCGACCAACAAAAATAAAATCATTTATTCTAATTATTCAGTCTAAATCAAAATTATTTGATTGATCTAGATTTTTTTTAAAAAAAAATAAACTAAAAATAATTAGTTTTATTTGGTCGATGTATTGGCCATCGGGCTAAAATAAAATAATGTAAACCCCTTATCCGAGATAAATCAAATTGATATTAAACTAAATATAATTCATATCCTATTGATGTGAAATTAAAACATAAATATTATTTTTTAAAAATACACATAGAATTATCGATAAAATTATATCTTTCAATCGATAATATTGTCTTTTTCAAATATCTTTTATAGAGTTATAGTTAATCGATTAAGTAATCACCATGCTAAAATAATATTTTTTTAAGATCCCAACATAATGGAGACATTATATTTTTAGCCTCAATAAAATAATAATTTTGTTATAATAATATTCCCCCTACCAATATAATGTTAGAAAAATGCCCAAAATACACCACTTTTCAGTATCAAGTGCCCAGAATACCCACCGGCAGGAAAACTGCCCAAAATATCGAAGAAATGCGCATTTTACAGATGCATATTCTGTTTTTTTTTAAAAAAATTTACAAAGAATTCACATGTCTTACATGTGTATTCACTGTTTACTGTAGCAGTGAATACGTATGTCATGCGTATTATTTGTAAATTTTTTAAAAAATAGAATACGCATGATGGTAATGCGTATTCAGTGGGTAAAAATGACACTCCCTCTCGCTAAATGGTATTTTGGGCACCAGCCCCCAAATGGTTAGTATTTTGGTTTTTTACCCTATAATGTTATCACTTTAAATAAGTTTAAATCTTCTAAAAAATTATGAACATATATGTTTACTAATATATTATCATGAAATCATATCATTTAAAGTTTTAAATTAAAAAAAATTATCATTGAATTCAAAATATTTTAACAAAAAATAATATAATATTAAAAAAAATTCGGGTGATCCGTGCATCGCATGTGTTTTAACCCAGTAATTTGAATTAAATTTAGTAGAGTCAACCATACATGTTTTTTCTTATTTTTAATATTAATAATATTTTTGAAAGTCTTGTTAACTTTTTTTTAGGAATGTATTAAACAAACAACCATTTATAACCTATTACGCTTAAAATGCCCTAATACGCTTAAAATAGCATATAACATGCGTGATGCATGGTTTAATTTTAATATTTATTATCATAATATTATTTTTATATTTATTTTTTATTATAAAAGGTAAATTATGAAATAAAATAAATAAGTTTTTGAAATTTATGATATTCATTTTAATATAAATTATTAGACTTGTTTTTTCAAATTTATTTATTAATTTTACGATCTGAATATGTTTTTTTATATAAATAACCAATGAAGTAGGTCTTTAGCAGCGAATCCTACGACATCGACGTGAAAGTGTGCTGAGTGAGAATTTTGGCGGGACTAATAGATGTATAGCTTGTCTATATGAATTTTTTTTAATTAATTATATATATATATATATATATATATATATATTTAGTCCGCGGGATGAACAAAAAGTGTTTTTACTTAGAGGAGAGCCATACATTGAGTCAACATACTCTATAGCATAGAATTTTATTTTTATTTTTTAATGAAAAATAATAAGCGTTAGGCTGTTTTTTGGAAAGTGTTAAACATTCAACCAAACAAAATCATGTTTTGCTGATAATAGTATAGTATAGATAGATAGATTGATATTATTTTTAAAAAAAAATAGTTTTTTTTTTAATTTTTTTCTTGATTTATTAATTATATTATTGTTATATTATAATTTGAATTACTAAAATTAATTGTGAAAGTAGTTGGTTATTTACAAAAGAGGTAAGAAAGAAATTGATTACAATTAGATATTAAGTTGGATAAAAAATCATAGAAATTGTAGTTATATTAGATACTTGATTGATTTTTTTAATAAAATAATATTTGTTTAAACTTTATTTTGGAAGGTGTTAGCGTACTTTTAGGAATGTGTTAACCAACCGACCAAACGGAACTATGTTTCACTTATAATAGTATAATATTGATTTCAATTTTTTTAAAAATATTTAGACTGATCCAAACATACAGATGTTAAGATCTATATATTTTAGTGATATGATAAATTTTTTAGAAAATAAAATAAAAGTATGTGATTTGTTATTTTAACAGTCAACCGGTGTTTTGACCAGAATTTTTCACTTCAACTCGGCTCGGCTCGTTTTGATGGAGAAAGCCCGTGTTCGGCTTGGTTCGACTCGGCTCGATTTTGTTCGATTAAAACTCGTGTTCGGCTCGTTCGTTAACGAGTTCGAGCTCGAATACGGTTTTCTGTTCGTTAAGAAAGATCGGCTCGACACTGGTTGTTAGAAAAAAATTAAAGCTCAGCTCGGTTCGAGTAAAACTCGTCTCGACTCGGTTCATGAACAACTCTAGCTACAAATGTTTACGAATACATTATTATTTAGAGCAAAAGAGTAATTTAATTTGGTGAAGGACATATTTCTCGTAAGTCTCGTTTATTTCGATATAACTCGACTACGTAACTTAAAGTTCATTGGATTCAAAATTAGTTATAATGTTTGGTTTACTCGATTTGGTGTATTTTAAATTGGGTAAGAAAATTTCAATTTGCATAATTTTTGTAGTTAGCACAAAACATGGGGAAGATAGTTATTAAGCACTATCATGAATCGTGATCACGATGAATTACATAGCTATTTAATAATAAAATATTAATTATTTATCAAAATTGATTACGTAACTTCTAGTTACATATCAATAAATCAAATATATATATATATTAATTATCTTTAAATTTGTAGTTGTAATTTCATTACGGAAAAGTTTAATTTTTAATATAATTATAAAAAATTGACAAACAAACAAGGCCCTGATATATTACAAGGATTCGAAGTGAATACAATTATACATGCATGTTCCCGTTATAATCACCCAGAATTACAGGTTGCCTTATATATCAAGATTTAATTATTGCACTTACAAGCTAGTAATATACACACTTGAATCGATAATTAATATACACACTTGATGTTCTTTTTTTGTTACAGTTACGCACTTGATGTTCACTGGCCTCAAACCTAAATTACAAAAATTACAAATTTTAATTTCTACTACTTTAGTTTAATAACGGAACCATAAAATTATAGATGTGGGGATTAAAATAAATGAAAAATTTATAATATATATATATATATATATATATTGCTCTAGTTGTTAGAAAATGATAAGTTTAAGTCACGTGGTCACATTTTAGATATGTTCTTGATTAAATTACCGGAAATTAATTATCGGAGATTATTACTTTTAATGAATACTTAAACTTTCATCTTTAGATTTTAGTCATTTTCTTAGTGTATTCATATGCAAATTGAGGTCCGCAAGGGTTGACTCAGTTGATTAAAGAGCAGATAACTATCCTCTTGGTTACCGGTTCGAATCTTGCGAGAGGAGAATTTATGATTATGCCTCTTGAGCCAGAGAATGTCGCTTAAATGCGGTTTACCTTGATTCACGTGGTTTGCAGGCTATTACGTGAGCCCGTAGGATTTATCCAGTGCGCACCCGAAGGGTCGCGGCTGCGGGTTATCTACGATAAAAAAAATGAGTTAAAGTTAATAGGCTCAAATGGGTTGTGTTTTATCCCACATTGATATTTTAACGATGACTACTAAGGCATTTTGGTGTGCATGATGATAGTGTTGGCCTCACGCATAAACACATGCGCAACCGCATATGTATATCAGGATTTGCTGATGGCTGAATAAATTTTAATATTCCTGAATAAATACTGATATTGTTGGGGCTGCTCATATCAAGATTTGACAAACTCTAATACTGACTGTTACGTTTCTAATTCTGAAATATATTATATTATTACAAATTAAGTTAGCATATTTATTTTAATTAATGAATATATGTTATTACGTTTTACCGTATTATATAATACGAGGTTAACGTTTAAGACATGGAGATGATACTGAACATATAACTTGTGAAAATCTTAGCTGTAACTTCTCTTCTGCATACATATATATTATATATATTATAATTATTTGCATAGAATTTCTGTACGAACTGAGATATATGTGATTGTTCAGTTATATATTGATGAATTGCTCTGTGATGTTTTATCCTGTAAATAATATTGGTGCAATTGAACACATCATAAGTGGGTTAATAATATGATCTTCAGAAACAGTCTATTTTTTTCGAGAGTTAAGTGACTCAACTGTTTATTGAATTTTTAAGATTTGATAAAACTTACTGTATAGCTAAGTGTTTTCTCCTCTATTTGTTAATTCAATCTCTGATAATATTTTGTTTTGCTTTCGTGTTTTATTTCTTTATAAGGTTATTTGTCTATTTTAGCTAAAATATGATAATATAACTGTTTCGCGCCTATCGTAATAATTTCACCAAATTCTATGGAATGTTTATATGTAAGTTTTTTCAAATATTTAGTAATTACATTTATTTTTTCCATTGTAGCTAAGGATTTAGACCTCTCTAAGCCGTGAAACCTGAAAGTTGAATCTTTAAAAAGTAACCACTAAGTTAGATTTTGTAAAAAGCTTTTGCTATTAATATCAAAGAACAAGTCGCTTTAAAAATTCATGATATTATAAAAAGATACTTTTCAGAATTTTATATTATTATTCTAACAATTAATTCAGGCATTTCAACTTAACGTAATTTGTTTAGAAGCTTTGGCTTACAATTATTTTTCAACTAATTAATTAGTTCTAGCTAGTTTAGAAGTGAAAGCAGCTTTGATCTCGAATGCTTCTCCAGATTACGGATCGTGTGTATGGTTTGATGAGTAGCTAGAATCATGGGTTATTAGTGGGGCAGAAGCAAATATATAAGTTATTCTATGTTTTCTAAGATAAAATTGTGCGACTTAAAAAAATGAAGGTGATGATCGATGCAGTGAATTACAGATGTTTATGTAGTGGGCAATGGGGGGCAAAGATCTAAGATAATTACCTTGGATTCTTCATCAACTTCTTCTCCTCTGTCTTACTTTCTTGTCTTAGTGGGGAATAATTTAGCTTTCTCCCTTATGTTGGCCATGCCAATACACTCTCAACCTGTCCTTCCTACATGCATTTCTCATCTCATACATACTACTTAGTACTAATTATCATTACCAGGGGTCAATCTTATGATGATAGTTTTTCTTAAAAGTGCTTTAGTTTAATTGTTAGTTAATTACTATAATTAATCATGATTCAAGATTGAGACAAAGAGATCCCATGCTATGTTAACTTTGTACACCCAACCAACTATACAGCTCTGGAGGGGACACCAAATATTCTTATCACATATTGTTGGATATAATTCTTATATACATATACATACCGCTACAGATTCAGTACAATGTACATGTCCATCAAAAGTTCTCGTATTTATACACTTCACTATATATAGCAGGTTATATTATGATGATCCAAACCCAAGACTGAGAATTATGTAGATCTTTCTAGATTCCTGTTTCCAATAATCGTAACTGTTCTTTTGGAGTTAAGTGTCGTCTTAGGTAAGCATATATATAGAACTGTGAAGCAGGAGTTAAATGCCTAGTAACTCATTCATGTACACATACATATTTAGGTCCGAATCCTTAACAAACTTATATTGAAACGTATTTATCGCGTGCTGATTATTAATTAGTTAACTGCTTATTAACTCATTCATTCAAATACATACACATTTATATTCGGACCGGAATGATGACAAACATAGACTGCAGGTTCGAATCCTGTCCCCGCCTAATCCCCAACATATTTACTCTGCTTATTAAACTTATAATTAAGTGTGATATAATATTTTTGCATTAACTAGCAAATTAAGTTAGCTTTCACTACAAAAAAACAGAAAAACAGGACAAAATCGACCGTTAAAAAATGGTCGGTTAAGAGGCAATACGGTCGGTTAAAATAGTCATAACCGACCACAGGGCATGGTCGGTTTTAACCTGGTCGGTTCTGACTTTTGGTCAGGTTTAACCCTCATAAACGACCAACATAGTGGTCGGTTAAGTACCTGGGCATTTTATTCAAATGTGGGGTCACTGTGTACACGTGGCAACACGTCTGCACATGTGTTGCCACGTCACTGAGTCATAACCGACCGTAGGTGGTTGGTTATGTATGTTTTTAAAAAGTTGACTAGAACTCATAACCTACCGTGGTCAAAGTGTGCACATCGATCGATTTTATTTCAGAAGCTAACTTAAATGTCATAACCGACCGTCCTAAAACCGACCACCCTCTAAAGGAGACGGTCGGTTTTATGAAGAAGGTGGTCGGTTATGTCACCCGACGGTCGGTTTTCTGGGTTTTGTAATGGTCAAAAGTGGCCGGTTATGCTTATTGTCGGTCGGTTTTAAGGTCTGATTTTAAAAAAAATTGCAGGTTTTTCTGCAGTCTCTATACAAAACCAAATAAAACAACCAACCAACCAAACAATATTCACAACCAAATCTCCAATCCAATCAATAACCTATACTACTCAAAATCATTCCACCAAACTAGTAAATTTAATGATTAAATAATAGTAATTAAATCCAATTAAATCATTTACAAACTCCGATAACCGGAGGATCAAACCATATCATTACATAATAAGCAATCTTAAATAACCGACAAAGTATCAAACCATAACAACGTATTAAATTTACATCCCATAACCATCAAAGTAGCAAATTACAATAGTCTTAAAACCGATCAATGTAAACTAATCCAATAAATCAACATCGGACGATCCACCGCCATCACCGCCATCACCACCACCATCATCAAAGTCCTCATCATCGGAGGCCTCATCCTCGGACGTATAATCCTTATCGACTTCCATAGCACGCCGATTATTTTCCTAGATACACAAGTTTAATTAAACTAGTTAAAAAGAAGAAACAAAATTTACATGTGAATGAAAACAAATAAATAAACAAGAAGGTCAAAAATTTTACCTCTGCAACACGAGCTTCCGTCTTTTGGACGATATCTTCAACCAAGGAGCCCATGATATGCACGATCTCGCCACCGATAAGGTTATTCCATTGCAACCTTTGGCTAGGATCGGAGGATGGATCCGAGGCCTCAAGAGCGGTACGGGCGAATGTAGCTATCTCCGTATCGGAAAGTTGGCGAGCAAACCGATTTGGATTAGCACGGATCTCCGTAAGCACAATCATCACGATGGAAAGATATACATTATCCGGGATGGCTTCACATTGTCTCGGAGCGGATGAGGATGAGCCGGCTTCATTCTGTGTGGAATCTCGATACCGGGTAGCAAGTGTAGGCAAGAGATCGTTGGCCCGAGCATTGGGGAACCCAACCACATAATTCTTTTTCGGCCTTGTACCTTGGGGGACCTCCAAGGCTTCCATCCACCAATCCCACGACTCATCCCGATCACCCGTTTGTGTAACCTCCACGGGCATGCGCTCGAGAATGGCATTATATCGTTCCTACATATTAATTTAAAATAATTAACGATGCATTTAAAATCAAATAAAAATGCATATAAAATTACATATAAAAATGCATTTAAAATCACATAAATACATATAAAATCACATATTAACGATGCATTTAAAATCACATAAAATGCATATAAAATCACATATAAAAATGCATTTAAAATCACATAAATACATATAAAATCACATATTCACGATGCATTTAAAATCACATAAAAATGCATATAAAATCACATATAAAAATGCATTTAAAATCACATTAATACATATAAAATCACATATTAATGATGCATTTAAAATCAAATAAAACTACATATAAAATCACACATAAAAATGCATTTTAAATCACATAAATACATATGAAATCACATATTAACGATACATTTAAAATCACATAAAAATGCATATAAAATCACATATAAAAATGCATTTAGAATCACATAAATACATATAAAATCACATATTAACGATGCATTTAAAATCACATAAAAATGCATATAAAATCACATAAAAATGCATTAAAAATCACATTAAAATACATATAAAATCACATATTAAAGATGCATTTAAAATCACATAAAATGCATATAAAATCACATAAAAATACATTTAAAATCACATGAAAATACATATAAATTCACTTATTAAAGATGTATTTAAAATCACATAAAATGGTCATAAAATCATATAAAATACATTTAAAATCACATGAAAATACATATAAATTCACTTATTAAAGATGCATTTAAAATCACATAAAATGGTCATAACATCACATAAAAATTACCGCAATACGCATGGCGGCCGGTGAATTGTAGACGGGATTTTTCGGATCAGATCCAACTTTCCTATGACATTTATCCCACACCTCGAGTCTCGTCGGCTTTTTCTTATTTTTGTTCGTCATTACCTTTCAAAATATTAAACAACTTATATTAGCACGTCCTAATAATTAGTTGATTATATTAAATATGGTGAACGTGTATATATATGTGTGTGATGGAATATAATAATATTACTTTCCGAACTTTATTGAATGACCTTGCACCGGCACTATGAAATCTTTCAACTTGTTGTCGGTTGGCGGATCCAACCGATGACCGGTGCAAGTGTCCTTCGTTCTTCTTCCAATACTCCAAAAGGTCCTTCCAAAAAGGAACGGACCAATAAGGCGGCTTCAAAGACAACTTTGAAACACCCTCCTCCCTTGATTTTTGCTCCATCCTCTTCTTAAACTCGTTCAAAGTCCTTTTTATCGTCACTTTAATGTGATCTTCCACAATTTTTTGGGCCTTTGAACGGCTTTGCCCCTTAAGATGCCTATAATATTTCTAAAATTGCAAAAAAAAGAAAATGAGGATAAATGCATCATAAAATCAAGAAACAAATGACAATTACAAAAAAAAAATTGATTTTTAACTTACTTGAAACTCCTTGACTCTTGCATTCAACCAACCTGGGTTATGTTCTTCGATATCGGTAAAAGTGTAACGCCCAAGAGGCCACGTCTCCCGAATCATACTCAAAAGCATTTTCTTAGCCGTATCATCTTCAATACTATATTTAAACAACAGAAAACAATAAACATTAACAATTCACAGAACAATATTGAACAATGAACTAAAAAAATAAACATATAGGAATAATGCAATTTAAAAACTTTTTAACTTACTGTCCATCGGAGATATCAATGCGATATGGCTTCAATGGCGGTTTCTCTCCATATATGCCACTCGAATGTGATTGAGGTCGCCTTCCTCGCCATTCTCGCCCCTCCGTATTTGTCATGTGCCGAGTCGGACCATTCGGGTCCAAATCCGAATCCGTCGGCTCATCACGCAAATGCAAATTCCCTCCTTTTCCCTTTGCACCCTTTCCCTTGACCTTCTTACTCGCGACTTTGGCCTTTCCCTTGGACTTTGCCTTCCCCTTATCTTTTTCCGGCTCCTTGTCTTTCCCCTTCCCTTTTCTCGCCATCACCAACACCACAAGACTTATCATAACCAATGTGAACATCCAAGCAAAAAGATCCTAAAATAAATAATAAAAATATATTAGCCAATATGAAAACAAACAAATCGATGAAATGACTTGCATTAGTAAATCACATTACATAAAAATGCATTTAAAATCACTTAGAAATACATATAAATTCACATATTAACGATACATTTAAAATCACATAAAAATGCATATAAATTCACATAAAATACATATTAAATCATATTAAATCATATTACATATAAAACATATGCTAGTAAATCACATTACATGAAAATGATTTTAAAATCACATAAAAAAGCATTTAAAATCACATAAAATGCATGTAAAATACATATAAAATGCATATAAACGTATCCATTTCACAAATTAATGATAAAAATAAACACAACTAATTAGCACATTGTTTAATTACGCAAATTAAACCATTAAATCAACATAATCTATATATACAACAAATTAAAGTTCCAAACTCACATATAAAGTGCAATATTTATCCATTTTCGAGTACGGATCATGTTTACAAAAGCAAAACCCTACAAATTAACCCTAAAAATACAATTATACTTCTACTTAAATGTAAATAAATCGACAAAAAACCTAAATTTATACTTTTACATATATTCAACAAATTGACAAAACCGACGAATCTTTTACATGCAAAATTTTACATGAAAACTGAAAAATCATATGAACTTCAATTGGAAGTGAAAAAATTCAATCTAAGTGAGAATCATACATTAACAAACACAAAAAACAAATTACTAACTTCGAATCATATATACACACACATAAAATACATACACACTTATATAATCGAGTAAAAAAAGTATATAATCGAGTGAAAATAGAGAAAAGTACATCAAGAGTGAAACCGGAGGCAAATAGAGATGATTTGCGGGTATTTTATGGATTAAACACCATTGATTTGAGTTTGGGGATGATTTTAGTGTATATTTGAGAGAGAGAGAGAATAAAGAGAATAGAGAAAAGAAAGAAGAAAGAAACTGAACGGGTTTTTTATTTATAACAGACTTAAAATCGACCGCCTAATCGGTCGGTTTTGTCCTTGGACCCTGTGCAACATGCAAAACGACGTCATTTTGTAAAAGGCGGGGTTTTTAATTTTTCACCAAAAAAAACCCACATTTTTGTAAGCGGTCAGTTTTAACATAGAGTGGTCAGTTTTATGCAATTAAATTTTTTAATTTTAGGGTTTAGGGTTTAGGGGTTAAAAACCCTTAAATTTAAAAAATTCTTATAAAAGCATGATTATTATTATTTTAATAGCCTAATTTTTGGTACATTTGTTCGTTTTTACCGCGTCGGTCCATCCGTACGGTTCGATCATGTGTATTTCATAATTTTTATTTTTTATTAATTATTTCACCTTTTTAATTAAATTTGTTAATTTACTTATAAAAACGTATTTGTAATCGTTAAAATGTGCTAAATTTTTTGTGCATAAGCATATTTTGACATGAAGTGAACATCCGTATGGTTCGATAGTTAAAAATAAATTTTAAAATTATACTTATAGTATCGAATGGTAAGTTCAAGTTATTCTGTCTACAAAATGCCGACATACTTACTAAAGTGATTATATTTAATATGATCTTGATTATAATATTTTTTAAATAGCCTAATTTTTGGTACATTTGTTCATTTTCATCGCGTCAGTCCATCCATACGGTTTGATCATGTGTATTTTAAATTTTTCATTTTTTTTAATTTTTAATTGAATTTGCTAATTTACTTATAAAAATATAATGGTACTCGTTCAAATGTGCTATTTTTTTGTGCATAAGCATATTTTGACATGAATTTAACATCTGTACGGTTCGATCGTTTTGAATAACTTTTAAAATTATATTTTTTACATCGAATTTAATTTTTAATTAAATTTGTTAATTTACTTATAAAAACGTAATGGTACTCGTTCAAATGGGCTAATTTTTTGTGCATAAGCATATTTTGACATGAAGTTAACATCCGTACGGTTCGATCGTTAAAAATAAGTATTAAAAATGTACTTTGACCAAGACTGCTAAAACCGACCGAGGTCAAATGTACAAAGTGATCGGTTTTATTTCAGAATCCAATTTAATTCTTATAACCGACCACCTTAAAACTGACCACCCCTTTAAGGAGACGGTCAGTTTTATCAAGAAGGTGGTCGGTTTTAGACAAGGAGGCGGTCGGTTTTCTGGGAAATATTATGGTCAAATATTATGATTTTTTGGCCCTAACCGGACGTAAACGCAAAAAAATTTAGCATTAAAACCAAAAATTCACAAACCCATTAAAAATTTACTATAACTTTTAATTAAAGTATCCTAATCATTACAAAATTTACTAAAAATAATCTTTAAAATACAAATGACATTATTCAAAATCGTCAAAACCATCATCATCTTCATCATCATCATCATTCTCATTGTCACATTCACTTATTTCTTCTTCTCCTTCATTTTCATCTCCTTCATCCTTATCTTCTACATCATCTTCTTCGTCTTCTTCTTCTTCTTCACGCCGAATAAACAGTATTTGTCCATATTGTGCAAAATCGATAAAGAGCGAAAACGAGGTCGATGCATTAGATCTATCTTCCTGAAAAGCGTCCTCTATATCATTTTGCGCAAAGATAGATTCATCAATTGGGCGACTTTTAGATTTGACCACCGTATATATTTTCGCTTTTAGATCCAATACACTAGGAGCATAATATACTTGTGAGGCTTGACTAGCTAAAATGAAAATCTCATTTGACTTCAAATTTGAAGTCATATCAATTGTAATAACACGATTCTTATCAATCCTCACACCATTACCAACACTATCAAACCATATATATTTGAACAAATATATATAATTGCATCCTTGATAAATAAATCTAATAATTTCTTGTAGTTGACCATAATAATCAAGATTATTTCCGTGCAAATTTCCTTTAACAACCATACCAGAACCGGATGCAGATTTTGTTGAAAATTTATATCCATTAAATTGACAAGTCTCAAAAGTCATAACTTTTACAACCGACCCTTCAAGTAAGTCCCTAAAACGAGGTCCTTCCACCTCATCTTTATCAACCTAAAAACAATTCAAATCGATGAGACGTTGTAATTATAAGAATTAAAAAAAAAACAAATCATGCAAATTAAAAATAGATAAATACCTTTTGTTTAAACCAAGTTTTAAATCGACTTTTGACAATACGATCTAAATCTTGAGGTGTTGTTTTCGGGCGTTGTCGCATAACACGATCTTGGTACTTCCTAAAATATAAACAAAAATTAACAAAAATCATGCATGTGTCATTAACAAAAATTATTACGCATATTTTTTAAAGTAAGATTTTGGTACCTTAGATAAGGTTGAACTTCATGAGAGTTTAAAAGAACATATTCTTCCGCTAACTCTCATTCATCATCACTCATGTATCGAGTTCCTTCCTTTCCAAGAGATTAAATTGGATATTTGATCACTTGTAAATTCTCGGAATTTTGCACATCAAACAAAACCTCGTTACGACGTACCTTATTATGGATCGTATCAGAGGAAAAATAAAAGGAACAAATATTAAGAATCTCCTCCTCCATATATCGTTCGGAAATTGACCCTTCAACCCTTGCTTTATTACCGACTTTTTGTTTTAATTTGCCCAATAATCGCTCAATCGGATACATTCAATGCCAATAAGCAGGTCCAGCAAGTCTAATTTCTTCGGCTAAATGTACAACCAAGTGTTCCATCGAATCAAACCAACTTTGAGGAAAAATCATTTCCAACAAACACAACGCTTTGATAACCGATTTTTCCATTATTTCCAAGTCAGTTTTTGTAACCACAGATGAACATAAATTTTGGAAAAAGTTGGAAATTTCCGTGATTGCATCGGCAATAGGCGACGATAGAAGTTCACGAATTGCGAGAGACAATAATTTTTGAAGAAAAATGTGACAATCGTGCGATTTGAATCCATAAAATGTACACTCCTCAACATTGTAACAACGTGATATATTTGAGGAATAACCATCCAGAAGTTTTAGTGAACTGATCCATTCACACAAAAGTTTACGTTATTTTCTATTTAGGGAAAAAGGTGCTTTAGGTGACTTTCCTTTCTCATCGATCCACAAATGTGGTAACACCCCAAAATGCTTGCAATCCGCTCTTGCTTTTTATGATCTTTTGACTTTGCCGCATTGACAATAGTAAAAAAAATATTTTCAAAAACATTATTTTCCGTATGCATGATGTCAATTGAATATCGTAAACTATGTGATGACCAATAAGGGAGTTCATAAAAGATTGGGACATGAGTCCAATGATGCTCTTCCCCATATCCGACACTCCTTGCCTTCAAATTAGTCTTTCCGGGTGGTGGAAAAACTAAACCATCAAGCAATTCCTTAACACCCTCACTGGACAAACGACCACGAAACAATCTTCTTTCTTCGTTATGAAACAAATTACTTTTTTGATGGAGTGGATCATTTGATTCAAGGAATATTTAGTTTGTGCCATAGAAACTACATTTTCCACAATATTTTAATTGAAACCCTTGCACGCTTCCAAGACACACTTGACATCCCATCTTTCCTTTGCCCGACCACCCACTTATCATACTCATAGAGGGATAGTCACTAATTATCCATATAATATCCGCTCTCATTGTAAAATTTTGTTTCAAAGATTGGTCGTATATCTTCACCCCGGTATTCCAAAATATCTTCAATTCATCGACGAGAGGCCTTAGACAAACGTTAATATCTTTTCCAATACTATTTGGACCCGGAACTATATCCGTCATGAATATATAAGGCTTTTTCATACACATCGATGGTGGAAGATTGTAGAAAACTATCACCATGGGCCACACACTATATGTTTTTTCCCGGTAGGCTTTTTCGGGATTTGGGCCTTGTTTGGGCCTGAAGATATTCTGGAAGGTTCTAGAACTTAATAACTCTAAAGATATTCTGGAACATTCCAGAATTTGGGCTTTTTCTTTGGGCTTTCAGCTTAATGGGCTTTTCTGCCTTTTCATGCATCTTCCCTTTTCCGCCTATATAAAGGAGTAACTAGGGTCACTCATTTCTCACTTTCTCATTTCTGAATTCCCTTCCTCTTTTCTTCTCCTAAAGATCTCAGAGAAATAATTGTAGGTCGGAATTTTTTAGCCCCAAAACCTTCACTTAGCAAGCCATCCCCTTTTTGCAGCGTTACTTCAGGTAAAATACCTTTCTCTCTTCTTTTCTTTTGCTCCTTTTTGCATAGCTTGTGTTTTAAAATTGTCTTCTTTTGCGCCTTTTTTGTTCAGATGGCTGATAAGAGAATGACTCGTTTGGCCAAGATGAACGTGGCCAAAAAGTGTAATGAGTTCCCCATTCGATCAAGGTACACTTCCTTGATTGATATGATCACACCCGAGGGGATGAGTACCTGTCTGACGCGCATCTGGATGCGCACGACCACATCAGTGTCTTCCGGGATCCAAAGGAGCTGGACAAGTTGAGTACTTGTTTCAAAATCAAGGAACCTTTCAAGCTGGTTCTTGCAGGTCCGGCCGACAGGGCCTGTCAATAGAAGAAAGACGCTTTATGCGTCTACAGGGACACTCTAAGGGCAGGTATCAGACTCCCCTTTGACCCATTTATCCCTGTTCTGCTAGCCAATATGGGCATCAGCCCTTTCAAACTCCCTCTAAACTCTTGGAGGTTGATTCTTTGCTACTTGTCGCAATGCGCCAAGCACAACGTCCCTACCTCGGTTGCTGTGTTCAGAAAGATTTTTCAGTTCAAGAACAGCCCCGACAAGAATCCGGGGTGGGTTTCTTTGAACCAACGCCCCACCGTTCCCCACATAGTGAATGGGAAGTCCATCCCTGACAATAACTTGGGGTGGAAGAAGGATTTTCTTTACGTCCTTTGGCAGGGCGGCGATTGGGGCACCCTTTTTCGTTCGTCTTTTGGGCTAGCTATGGATGGGAGCCCTAATGATATAGTTTTATCTGAGGAGGAGACCAGAGCCTTCAACCTCCTTACTCAAGATAATGGGACTTCCCACTCTTGGGATCTTATCAGGGAGACCGTTCTTGTAGAACGTGGCCTTTCTCCCGTTCCTAAAAAGATATGTTTCCTTCCTTCTCTAGTTGTCTTCGTTTCTCCCACTTTTTACTTTGCTAATTTCTCAATTCACTTATCTTGTTTGTTGCAGTGGCTGAGAAGATCGAAGAGGCTACAAAGCCTAAAGAACTGGAAATGACCAGGATGAAACGCGCCGGGAAGGTCTTCACAGACCCACACCTCGGGGATTGCTTCCCGGAGTTCCTACTCCAGGTGAAGGAAGCAGGCGAGGAAGGCCCCCGCCAACCTTTACGTATAAAACAAAAACCATGGGCTTTCTTCCAACCCGCTTGGGGAATCCGGGGAAAGGATTGGATTGTCGGCAACACAGCGCTTGCCAAGGAATGGTCTATGCATTCTATTTCTCCAGTGGATTACCATGATCTTGTCCTTCAACAGGACTTAAAGGCTAACGAGCTTTTCGGAGTTCAGGCCTTGGCTAGGGTACGTCTTTTTCTTTTGATATCTATAGCTTCCTGCCGTAATTTTTCTTGTTTCTCACTTTTCCTTTGTCTCTTGCAGGCGAACGTCCACTTTCAAGGGGCAATTCACCAAGCCAAGCCTTGGAAAGTTGGTCTGGAAGACACAAACAAGAAGCTGGAGGAGGCTAACTAGCGTATAGAGGCTCTTGAAGCCCAACTTGCCTCCTCAACTTCTGATCTTGAAACGGCCAGGGCTGAGATTGTTATTCTCAAGGCTCAAAAAGACAAAGCCTTTGACGACTGGATGGATACTCAAGAATTCAAGGATTTAATGGTAGAGCACGATGCCCTCCTCCATCCAGTCAGTTATAAGGAAGGCTGGGACGCTGCTGTAGAGGCTATCCAGGACAAGTTTCCTGAGGTCCTTGAACAATCTTCCTTCCCCTGCCCTCTGCAAGTCCCAGCACTTGGGGGCGTTGCAGATAAACTCGCCAATCCGATTAAGGATGGCCCTTCAGTGTCCCCGGTTAGAGCGCCCTAAGGAAGTCAGGGCCAAGGCCAAAAAAGAAAGGAGCTTGAATCCAGCTCTGAAGAGGAGGAATCTTCTTCTGAGGAGGAGACCGAGCCTATTATAAAGAAGGCCAGGATAGAAGAGCCTCCCAAACCAGCATCCCCTATGGCATCCAAAGCGTCCAAGGATAGTTCAGAGGAAACCTCTACGGAGACTTCTGAATAGACTTCCGAGGGACCGACTGAAAAGACGTCCGAGGAGACTTCGGATATTGGTTCTGAAGAATCTGAGCCTTCTAAGGCCTAAGTTCTTTGCGTTATTATGTATTTTTCTTTTTTAGACAATATTGAACTTTGTAATTGACTTTTACTATTTTCACTTGTATTTTCCAAGTATAATCATGTTTTTTCCGAGTTTTCAAACTCAAGTTTATAACTTGGTTTTATCCTTCACAATGCATCAATCTAATAGGCTAGATTAAGCCGAACACTTTTTAATATAACTTGGTATTCTTGATACCTTACATAAGATGGGTTCAACTCTGATAAAATATAAACATATAAAAATCCTAAGCAAGCAAAGCTTCAAGGTGCTTTTAAACCTACTTGTCACTCTGACAAGTGAGAATCGTGCTTTAACTGTTTTACACATAGTAAACCTTAAGGTTTTGCGCATGCCAAGTTCTCGGGACTTCAAAACCATCCATAGTTTCAAGCTTGTAGGTTCCTCTACCTTGAACACTCTTGACCTTGTATGGCCCTTCCCAATTTGGAGCAAGCTTTCCTTTCTGCCCTACACCAGAAGCTTCCACCTTCCTTAAGACTAAGTCACCCTGTTTGAAGAACCTTTCTTTAACCCTCAGGTTGTAGTAGAATGAATCCTTTTTCTGATATTCCATGATCTTCGCATACGCCTCATCTCACACTTCATCAATTAGATCCAGGGCTAACCTTTGCCCTTCCTCATTTTCCTCAGCATTGAAAGCTTGAATCCTGGGGGAGGAATGTGATATCTCTACAGGAACAACTGCTTCTACCCCATATGCTATCATGAAGGGAGTTGCTCCAGTCGTGACTCTGCAGGTAGTCCTATAGGCCCATAGTATTGTGAGTATTTCATCCACCCAGTTATTCCTCGACTTCTCGATCCTCTTCTTTAGTCCATCCAGGATTATCCGATTCACAACTTCCGCTTACCCATTGGCTTGCGGGTGAGCCATAAAGGTGAATCGTAATTTAATTTCATTCTCCTCACAATACTTTTTGAATTCCTCATTTTTGAATTGTGTTCCATTGTCAGTGACTAGGATGCGGGGAATTCCATATCGGCACATGATATTTTTCCACAGGAATTGTGCAACCTGCTTAGTTTGATTTTGGCCAAAGGCTTGGCTTCAATCCACTTAGTAAAATAATCAATGGCTACAATCAAGAACTTCCTTTGTGTCGTGGCCATGGCGAAAGGTCCAAGTATATCCATTCCCCACATAACAAAGGGGATAGGTGAGTTGATGGAGGTCAGCATCTCGGGGGGTTGTCTAACGACAGGTGCATACTTCTGGCAGCAGTCACATTTCTTCACATATTCTTTGGCATCAGCCATCATTTCTGGCCAATAGAAGCCTAAACGGGTTATCTTATGAGCTAGCACTCTGCCCCCCAAGTGTTGCCCATATATGCCTTCATGTACTTCTTCAAGAGCCAAGCGTGCCTCATCGGGCCTGAGACACCTTAAGTAGGGAACCACAAAAGATCTTTTATACAAAATCCCATCTATCAAATAGTACCTTAGCGCTCGAACAGCCAACTTCCGTGCTTCAGTAGCATCATTTGGCAACCATCCGGTTTGAATATGAGTCTTAATGGGATCTATCCATAACGTCCCCAGACCTATCGGAGCTACAAGCTTAAAATCAATGCTCTGTGTCTTCAGAACACGGAAGTATACACTTTCTGAGCTTTCCTCTATCTCAGATGAAGCAAACTTTGATAATGCATCTGCGTTAGCATTTTCCTCCCTCGGAATGTGCTCAACATGGCATTCATCGAATTGGGTCATCACAGCCCTTACTAGGCGGACATACTTAGCCATCGTATCATCCCTTGCCTCAAACTCTCATTTTACCTGGGATATGACCAGCTTCGAGTCTCCACAGACTTTTAAGTTCTTGACTCTAAGTGTCCCTGCTAAGCCAAGTCCAGCTATCAGAGCTTCATATTCTGCCTCATTGTTTGTGGTCGGGAAGTCTAACTTCATGGCATACTCAATCAAGAACCCATCAGGGCTTTGTAAAACCAAACCTGCTCCACTTGAATTCATTTTTGATGCTCCATCAAAATAGAGCACCCAATATTCTTTCTCCTTATCATCATGTTCTTTGTCCCCCTTATCAACTTCCTTGTCTTGAGGTAAGGTATCTCCCTGCCCCTCGACTTCTTGGTTGGGTATGGTACATTCCACCACGAAGTCAGCTAACGCCTGGGCTTTTATTGCCGTTCGTGGTTTATACTTGATGTCGAATTCTCCCAGCTCTATTGCCCACTTGATCAACCTCCCACTAGCCTTGGGACTGTGAATAATATTTCTCAAGGGCTGATTTGTTAGCACTTCAATCTTATGAGCCTGAAAGTAAGGATGCAACTTTCTCGAAGCCATTACCAAGGCTAAAGCAAACTTCTCAATAGTTGAATAATTCAACTCAGCTCCATGCAGAATTTTGCTGATATAGTATAGGGTGTCTGGATTTTCAGTTCCTCCTTAACCACTACAACGCTCAAGGCATTCTCTGAAACGGCCAAGTTTAAGTATAAAACTTCATTCAAAGTTGGCTTGGCCAACAACGGGGCCTGAGCCATATACTTCTTTAATTCCTCAAATGCCTTATGGTTTTCCTCACTCCAATTAAAATCTTTGACCTTCTTTAAGGACTTGAAGAACGACAAGCACTTGTCCCCTGACTTGGAGATGAATCGTCCCAGTGCAACAACCCTTCCTGTGAGCTTCTAAACATCTTTAATAGTATTTGGTGGTTCCATGTCCAGGATTGCCTTTATTTTATCGGGATTGGCCTCGATTCCTCTATTGGAGACCATTAATTCTAAAAACTTTCCAGACCCTACTCTGAAAGCACACTTCGTAGGATTTAACATCATCTTATGATATCTCAGGACCTCAAAAGCTTCCCTCAAATGGGTTATATGGTCAGTCTTTACTAGACTCTTGACTAACATGTCATCAACATAGACTTCCATGGTCTTGCCAATAAGATCCTTAAAAATTTTATTTACCAACCTTTGATAGGTGGCTCCTGCATTCTTGAGACCAAATGCCATAACATGATAACAATAAACACCAAAGTCAGTGATGAATGATACCTTTGGAATGTCGTCATTGTGCATCTTGATCTGATTGTATCCACTAAACCCATCCATAAAGCTCAACATCTCATGCCCAGCAGTGGCATCTATCAAAGTATCGATCCCTGGTAACGGGAAATAGTCCTTAGGACATGCATCATTCAGATCAGTGAAGTCCACACACATCCTCCATTTTCCATTGACCTTCTTCACCATTACAGGGTTTGCTAACCATTCCAGAAATTGAATCTCCTCAATGAAACCAGCCTCTAAGAGCTTCTCTACTTCCTGTTTTATAGCTTTTTGCCTCTCTGGAGCAAAACTTCTTTTTTTTTTACTTCACTGTCTTCCAATTTGGGTCCACATTCAGCTTGTGAGTAATCAGTTCCGGGTCTATGCCTGGCATATCAGCTGCTGACCATGCAAACACGTCACTATTTTCTTGCAAAAATTTCACCAACTTCCCTCTAAGGGGCTCCTCGAGTGTGGCTCCAATAAAAGTGACCTTCTCAGTATCCTCGGGGGCTAAAGGAATCGAAACCAAGTCTTCTGCTGGCTTTCCTCTTTTCTCATCATTCTCTCGGATATCCAGATCTTCAATAGGATGAACCTGCCCCCCGACTCCGGCTGCCCTCAAAGAGGCAACATAACAACTTCTAGCCATTTTTTGATCTCCTCTCTCTTCTCCGATCCCATCCCGGGTGGGAAACGTCATAACTGAATGATAGGAAGAAGGGACTGCCTTGAAGGCGTGTATCCCTGTTCTTCCCATGATAGCGTTTTAAGTCGAACTAGCCTTCACCACCATAAAGTACAATATCTGAGTTGCTTGCCTTGGTTCCTGTCCTATGGTTATTGGAAACTTGATTATCCCTTCTACGGGGCACTCCACTCCCGCAAATCCATATATCGGCATGTCGGTTGGGGTCAATTGGGAGTCATTATATCCCATCCTTAAAAAGGTGTCATGGAGCAAGATATCCACTGAAGCATCATTATCCACAAGGACCCTTCTCACCGGGCTGTTCCCTATTATCGGGGTTATGACCAGCGGGTCGTCATGGGGAAATTTTACACCCTCCAAAATTATTAAAAGACATTGTTACTCCTGTCCTGGCGCTCTTCGGGGCTTCCCCAAAAATATGCATAACTTCTCGGGCATACGCTTTCCTGGAGTTCTTGAATAATCCAGCAGCAGTTGGCCCTCCAAAAATTGTGTTTATCACAGGCCCTCGGGGTCACGGTCCTCCGAAGATTTTATTATCACCGGTCCCCTAGGTTGGGGATTTCACCCCTGATCTTCTTGATCTCTTCTTCGATCGTCAAAGTTTTTTTTCACATTGTTCTCCTGTCTCCTCCATCTCCAGTGTACTTGTTCAATCTCCCTTTTCTAATAAGGAACTCAATTTCATCTTTCAGCTGCCTACACTCATCGGTGTCATGACCAACATCCTTGTGAAATCTATAATACTTGCTCTTATCGAGCTTGGCAGGATCGGCCTTTAAGGGCTTAGGCCAACGAATATCTTGATCTTTCTCGATTTCCATTAAAATTTGGCTCCTTGGAGCATTCAGCTTAGCATACTCGGTGAATTTTTGTCCAAGTCCTCCTCTCTTCGGAGTTGAGTCAGGGTTTTGCTCAGTTCCGGGATACTTGTCCTTAGCGATGTATTCCAGATCGGTCTTTCGTTTCTTGCCTCCAGCGGGCTAGTTGCTCACGACTATCTTCTTCATACTCTCTTCCACCTTGATGTACTTCCCTGCCCTATCTTGGAGCTATAACATACTTTCAGGGGGGCGTTTGGCCAAGGACATCTTAAAAAACTCATCCCTAGTTCCCTGTTGCAGTGCTATCATGGCTACCTTGTCATCAAGGTCCGGGACTTTTAAAGCTTCCTTTGTGAAACGATTCAGGTAGTCTCTTAAGGATTCTTTCACCCCCTGCACAATGCTCATGAGGGATGCTGAACTTTTCTCATGCACTCTCCCACTGATGAATTGCTTAATAAAATCCTGACTTAATTCTCTGAAGGACCCAATAGAGTTTGGGGGTAAATGACTATACCACCTTTGAGCCATACCCGACAGGGTTTGAGGAAATGCCCGACACTTAATAGCATCATTCACGGGCTGTAGCAACAGTGCATTAGAGAATGTCCTGACATGATTGGCGGGATCTCCAGTGCCATCATAAGCTTTGATAGTGGGCATCTTGAACTTCCTTGAGATATAGGCATTCATTATTTCTTCAGTGAATGGTGGGGTAGGATCATCAGGATCTCTAAGGGGGAGAAGATTGCTTGGATCAGCCCTTGGGACAACTGCCCTTCTCTGTATCGGACCATCCGGGTCTATGATAGGGGGAAGATTCCTCCCCCTTGGGGGTAATGGGGGTCTTGTGTTCTGGTGTGACTCCAAGTCGCGCTTCAGCCTTTAAATCTCAGCCTCATGAGCCCTGATCCTTTCCTGCACTTCTTGGGAATTCGTCCCTTGGGTGCTCCTAGGACGTTAGCCATCGACTCTTTGCCAGCACGCCTCCTTCTTGGGGCCACTTCATCATCTGAAGATTCGTAGTCTCTCTCAGTGTAAGGACCAGAAAATTCTTGATCCTCAGGGATAAGAGTCAATCCTTGTATATAGGGGGCGATCGCCCTCGTGCTTCACTGCGCCCAGCATGTTCGCTTCCTCCAATCTCGGGGTAAAGGGGCATCCCATATGGGGCGTTAGTAGTCATAATAGTTAAATACTCATACCCAATGGGTAGAGAATTCACAGGTGCATGTAGTTGTTGAACTTGGGGATTCGTACCTTGAGTAGCCGAGGGAATCGTCCCTGGTGGGTGAGGTTCAGTTGCCCCTATCTGGGCTTCTCCTTGTGTGGTTGCATAAGTTGAATGAGGAGGTACCTCCACGGTTGACGAAATCACTTGGGTTATCCCCGCTGGTGTTCCTCCTTCAAGGGCTCTAACTGTTTTCCGTGTTCTCGCCATGGTTGTTATTGTGCTTTCCCACAGACGGTGCCAAATGTTATGGATTAAAAACTAAGGTATATAATTGCTGTGTTTATTACTAAGGAACGTGAGCTTCGAGGTTTGATTTGACTGCTCTTGTATTTCGTGACTCAATCTGCCTTAACAAGATGCCTACGTACCTTGCTGATTACCAAGGATCAGGTGAAAAAACGTAGTTCTGATTTGTAGAGTGAAGCCCCTTATATAGATGTTGGGAGTCCTTGAATTGGACTTGGTATAGGAGACTTGGTAGTCAAATCTCAGAATTAGAATGGACTTTGGAGTCCTAAGTGGTAGGAAACTGATTCCTTATCCTTCTAGGTCCCTTGGAGGCTAATCTGCAAGGATTTATGTCCTTATTGGGACTCTTCTCAATAGCTAATTTTTCCCTTATAAATTAATTACGAAATTAATTAATATTCAAGGTTTTGGGCCTTCTTTGTTCCATCAGGCCTGATCTGGTCCATCGGGCCTTATCAATGTGTTAACCTTTTTGGTATGAATGTCATACATCTTCTTATTAGGCCTAGCAGCACAAATCATGTGTAATTAATGTAATATTTAATTACATAATCAGGATTTATTTATCCCCTATCACCACTCTTCTCCATCCGTGAGATGACTTATTTCTCCATCTTTCACATCTCTATTTTTGTACCATCTCATGTGATCGGATGTATGTGCCGACATATATAAGCGTTGTAATCGAGGGATCAAAGGAAAGTGTCATAAGATTTTTTTTGCTATTTTTTACCAACTTTCCTAGAAACATCCCAATAACGATCTTCACCACATATATCACACCCAACTTTATCCTTGTTATCTCCATAAATAACATACAATCATTCTCACACAAATCAATTTTTTCATATTCAACCCTTAAATTTTATCGCTTTGCAATTGCTTACCAATCCAACTTCGATCAATGGTTTCAGTTATTCTCAAGGAACTAACAATGAGATTTACAGAAGGGGGTTTGAATGTAAATCTCAAAACCTTTTCAAGTTTTGAAAGCTAAGTGTATGATGAACAGATGTGTCTGAATTGCTTTAAGCAAGTGCAGACAGATGTATATTCAAAACATAAATGTAAAGAACACAAAGGCTTTAAAAAATTTTCTGGTGGATTTGTTGTTCCACCAGAGATGTGTATTTCAGAAAATCTGTGATATAAAGAATTGCACACAGCTGCTTCCTAGTACAAACTAGATGATTTTCTCTCTAAGTTTTTCTAAACAGCTCTGGAAAACTCACACCTAATTACTAGCTGCAACTTGATTTATATATCACCAAGTTTTTCAAGTGAAGACAAAGATAAAATACAATTATAAAATAGTCCTTCACATGTTTCTTCTTCATTTCTCTATCCAATGTAATCTAAGGTAATCTGTGAATCTTTGAATACTTCCTTGTTTGCACCGGAATAGAAATGCTGCTTTTTCTTGATTCCTCCAAGAGGCTACCACATTCCAATTGTCTATGTCAACCCATGTGCCTCTGTCAGCTTATGAATTGTCACTATCAACTGCTCTTATCCGTTGATGCTCTTATCCGTTGAAGCTTTCATCCGTTGGTGGCTTTATCCGTTGATGCTCTTATCCGTTGATGCTTTAGCAGTTGAAGCTTTATCCGTTGATGCACTCATCCGTTGATGAATGTTATCCGTTGAAGTTTTAGAGACATCCGTTGAGGCTTTATTTCTCATCCGTTGAAGGTCTTTAATTTACCAGTTGATACAACTTCATTTATACAAAATTATAAGGCATGAAATATTTACAATTAGCCCTCCTATTTGCAAATCCACTAGTAGTCAACATGACTTATAATTTCCTATAACTTCTAAGAATTATAACTCAAATGCAGAGACTGAAATGTGCTACAATACTAAACTTATTTTTAAGTAAAGCTACTCCATCAACGGATAGCCAAAGTGGTCTTATCCGTTGAGGCTACAAACACTAGATTTCTACTTAAGTGTTTTGTTTAACTTATCATAAAATTAATACACATATATTCCTAACAATCCCCCCTATTTATGTCTACTAGAATTGTAGGCATAAATTCAGGGTTATCTTGATGATAACAAAACACTTAACAAATATATTAGTTGAAACTAAGTAGAAATTCAAAAGTGCTGCAAAAGTGTATGTACTGAGATAAAGTTGAAGATCTACAGTGTTTCCAAGGGTGCTCCTTTAGCCTGAGCAAATCATTTTCTATTTCTTTGTTCCCTTATTTTCTTCCCTAGCCTCCTGTCATTTTCCTCTACTTGGAGTTGGATTTGTCTGTAGAATTCAGCTTCATCTTCATCACTGATATCCAACTTAGATTGCATGTCCTTGAGAGTTTCATTACTGGCAATCTTAAGCTGGTCTTCAAGTCTGAAAAATCTTCTGACTCCTTTATTGTCTCTGAACTCCATCAACCAATGAGGTGATTTATGAATTGTAGTTCCATGCTCTGGGATGAGTAATGTTCTAGGCAATGAATTTGACTCCCACCAAGTCTTCCTTATGCTGACAATCTTGTTGAGAATCTCAATCTTGGCAGTCTTGGTAAAACCAGTATCCCTTTTGTAGACTCTAATCAAGGTAGAATAGCCCTCATTTAGAATTCTTTGAAGAGGCCAAGTCATTTCCACACCTCCTTTATACTTGAACACTAGCCTTTCTGGTAGCTGTCCATAGGCATTTATTCCCCTTACTTCCTCCAGCTCATCCAGGTAGAGTTCAATATCTGTATATTCTTTTATGTCACAAATATGAACATAATCATACTTTGAGGCTTGTGGCTTATGCTTAGGTTTATGTTTCTGAGTGAATTTCCTTGAGGTTGGGGGAGGTATGGATTTGGATTTTCTTTTCAGTTCCTTTGGTGGTGAAGAAGTGGTTAAGAAGGTAGGCAATTTGATGGTGTCCCAATCAATAGGTTCCTCTTTAGGGATGATTGGTTCACCATGGATATTTATACTGGGATCAGCAACAAAAGGTTCATGAATAGAAGGTTGAGGTTTGGATTTTGATTGAATTACTTCAGTGTCATCTTCACTCTTCCTTTTTGTCATAACCTTCTTTCTGTTACCCTTCTGCCATTCTTTCTTTCCTCACTTTCTTCTTCCACAATTTCACCAACCATATTCCCCATATCCACATTTATGCTTTCAGTCTTGTTTCCTTTACTCTTGTCTTCAATCTTCTTCTTTTCTTCAATTAGACTTGACTTTAGCTGTTTTTCAAGCTTTGCTTGTGCTCTTTTGTCAGCCTTCAGCTTTTTAGCTTCTTCCTTTAGCCTCATGGTCTCTTCCCTCTTGGCTATTGAGAATTTGGGATGTCCTTGAATCACACAGATACTCTTTCCCTCTCTATAGATGATAGCCATATTCTTTCTTTCCACTACATACTTGGTTTCTTTGTGCTATATGATATTACCACCCAAAACTTTGTCTTCATCAGGCTTTGGAAGGGGAAAATCCACTTCTTTTAGCTGAGCAGGAGTTAGAGGGTTCTTTGTAGAGGCCTTGTTGAATCTAGTGGTTGGCCTGAGTACCATGGGGTTCAGGTTCCTTGAAGAGGTTTCTCTAACCTTATTCCTCCTTACTGGCTTGTGCTCCATAATGATTGGCTCAACTTTTGTGTTATGTTTCACATATAGAGATTTTACAGTTATAGAACCAAACACTTATTGCATCCTTTCATCAATTTTCCTCCTATGCTCTTTCACCTTCATCTCAGCTGCTGCTAGCTGGATTAGATCAATTCCATCAATCTTTCTTTGATTTAAAGTGTTGGAGAAGTAGTGTTGGCAGGAACTAGCACTTTGGATATTTGAGTTTGTATAGATGGCTCCCCTTCCCCTTTATTCTCCCCCTTTCTGTTATCATAAAGGAGAGGGGTCAAGCCCTGTGCTTTAGCCAGTTGCACTAGAAGACTAGTCTGAGACTGTTGATTTTGAAGAATGGTCACCATAGAGTTTTAATAATTTAAACTCTTTCCTCCAATTTGGCCATCTTCTTTTCAGCATCTGATTCTCTTCTCAGTCTCAATAACAGTTCCTACATGGTACCAAAGGGCATGATTGCATCCAGCTTCTCAGTATTATAGGATTTTAAGTCAGCTATATCCTTTTTGAGTTCATCCACACTTAGATTATGTCTTAATTGTTGTAGCTTCATGAGATGTAGAGAATCTAAGTGGGCTTGGAGAATGGCCTTTGTACCAACATTGGAAGTTTCCTGAATTGCCTTTTGGATAGCCATGACTTGTTTGACTAAGGATACATTGAAATGCCCTGGTGTAGACTCCTTTGTCAATGCCCATTCAGGTAACTCTAGAATAGAACTTGGGCCTTCATCTCCCCCTAAGCTCATGCTTCCATCAAAAGAGCCAAAGTCATCATCATTACAATTTACTCCAAATTCTTCAGATGGCTCTCCAGCTGTAGAAGGCATCATATTGACAGCAGCTTTATCCCTTTGTAGAGATTCTGAAGTATGTACTAGGTTTAAAGTCTTTTCTGCCTCCTCATTGCCCTGAGTAGCCAATAGTTGATAGGCTGACACAGGATGAGTAAAAGTGTTAGCATCCAAGGAAATGTTATCAATTTTAGCTTTTTAATGTTGCTGAAATTGTCTTTCCTTATCAACATCATCCACAATCATTGACTCACTAGCAATGGTTGGATCCACCCTTACATCTCCTGTACCTGATTTTCTCTCAATTTTTCTCTTTTCTTGCATCAGGGGCTCCCCCTGGCTCACACTCCTCACACCCTCACCTGCACCTACTAAGGTGGTACTCCTTTCACTTTCTTTTTCCATGCTGGAAGAAATAGCATGCATATTTATACTCTCAAGCTCTCCTTTTGCCTGGGAGCAACCCAGCCTCTCACTCAAGTTTTCACTCCCTTCCCTCAGCCCTAGAAGTGATTGTACAGTAACCATGTCTTCTACACTTGGAGTTAATTCAGTTGTTTGTATAGAGACCATCAACGGATAAAGAATATCCGTTGAAGTTGAAACTGATGGTATCAACGGATAACTGCTGTTAAGCTTATCCGTTGAAGAACAACCACTTGTCAACGGATGAGGGATATCCGTTGAAGAAGGAAAAGAAGTAGAAATTGAAAGTGACATAATTGTTGAATATGTGTGGATTGATTTTAAATTAAGTGACACAGATTCTTCAACTAGGTCTGAAAGAATTGGCTGATGATCCAACAAATCATCTAAAAGATGATGATCACCAGTACTTGAGTGGGGCTCCTCCCTGAGTTGTAAAGAGGGAGAATCAGGAATTGATGTGAAAATCATGTCCACATCCAGAGATGGTGATAGAGAATTTGGTGGTTGGTGTGTGCCAATTTTGAGAGAATGGGGATGTGACTCCACATTTGTTGGAGTCACATCAAGCTGAATTTGTGAAGGCATAGATACAAGTGATTGTATCTGTTCAGTGTGTGCACCCAGTATTAAAACTAGGGTTTTGACCTTCTTTCTTCTTGTGAAGGCTTTTACAGGTGAGTGTGTGGCTTCAGTGTCCCTCCCTCTTTTGTTCTGTATCCCCGGTTGGGGACTATTTTTAATAGCTACACCCTTTTGGGAGGGTGCAACTAGGGATGAGTTTGAATCCTTTTCAACCACCACAGTCTTTTGAGAAACTGTGGCTTGGCTAGCTTGGGTACCACTCACCTATCCTACCTTATTCTGGGGGTTTTCTTTATGTTCACCCCTCCCCTCACCACTAACACCCTGTTCACTCCCCTCAGGGTTTATGGTAGTTGTTACAGCTGTTGTCTTTTGAGAGACAACAGAGGTGGCTTTCTTTGACTTGGGTTTTGAAACTTTAAGTTTGGTGGCCTTGGTAGGAATCTATTGGGGCATTGACACAGATCCCATGGCCACACTTGAAGGCAAAGAAATGTTGGGGTTGGAAGTAGTAGGAGTTGAAGAAGTATTTACCTTACTTACCTGAGGTGCATCCATTATTGGTAAGTATACCAATGGCACCTTACTGTTGAGGTCAATCCTTAAAAGGTCTGCAAGGACCCTCTTCTCTTGTACCCAGCACTTGAGCTTATTACTCTCATTATTTATGACTAAACCTTCAGCAACATGGTCAGTCAATAACATAAAAAATCTAGCATAATAGATGTTATGAGTTCTATTAGCCTTGTTACCTAACCTAGTACCCAATTCTAGCATAACATAGTTGCTAAAATTATAGTACCTATCAGAAACCAGCATATAGAGCATATTAACAAGAGCCGAAGTTATTGCATCAAAATTACTAATTTTCCCAGAGAAAACCTTGATAAAGGCATCACTGAGAAAACTCCACTCTTTCCCAAGGCTTTTTCTCTTAATACTTCCTAAACTAGTAGACACAAGGGAATAGCCTATGGAATCTAACATGCTAGTTACATCATTATCAGTGTATGGTGTCATGGCATTGTTTTCAGGTAATTTAAAACATGACTGTATATCATCAGAGTTAATACAGTAATCCTTACCTTTGAGAGAGAAGGAGATGGTCATATCAGTGGAGTTGAACTCAACAGTTGTCCAAATCTCCTCAACTACCTCACAGTAAATCATTGGGGCCTCCAATATTATATAGCTCAGTTTGCAGTTCTTGATGAAATCCATCATCTTATGATAATCTGAGTGGGCTTCATTCTTTTCCACTAAAGCTACGAAATTGTTTTTCTCATAGACAAACCCAGATTGGGATATTATCTTTACTACTAGTGCCATTGTTGTGGGTAGAAGTTGCAGAGAAAAGTTGAGAGTTTTGGGAGAGAAAGAGAGTAGAAGCTTTTGAAATTTCAAGAAAGCATAAAGTGAAAATAAGAATTCAAAGGGGCTTTTATACTTTCTCAAATTAAAACATAAAGAGAATGATTAAACAATATTTTTAAGTAAATTACAGCCGTTTAAGAATAAAAGAAAAACTGTATATATTCTAAAAACTGCCTTTAATACAAATACATACAACTGTATATATATGTATCAACGGTTAATAAAATAGAATCAACGGCTGTGATCCACTTGAATCGACTGATGTGACAGTTCAACGGATGAGGTAAACGGTCATCCGTTGAAGATTAACACAGTTTAATCCGTTGAAGGATAAAATTTCCAGAAATGTATTTGTCTTTCAACGGATAATGAACATCCGTTGATGGAACAACTTTGGCTTTCAACGGATAGAAAATATCCATTGATATAATAAACTTTACTTAAAGCCAACTTTACTCTTGCAACAAATTCATTTCAGGCTGCATAACAAATTACAATTAAGACATGAATTTAGGAATAATTAAGCATACCTAGCTCACTTACCAATCTTGTGCATGTTGATTCATCAAGTGGCTTGGTAAATATGTCTGCAATTTGTTTTTCACTTGGAACAAAATGAAGTTCCACTGTACCATTCATCACATGTTCCCTTATGAAGTGGCACTTGATGTCAATGTGCTTGGTTCTTGAATGCTGCATTGGATTTTCAGTAATGGCAATGGCACTTGTGTTGTCACAGAATATTGGAATTTTTTCAACATTTAGCCCATAGTCAAATAGTTGATTCCTCATCCATAATATCTGTGCACAAAAACTACCATCAATAATGTACTCAGCCTCAGCTGTTGATGTAGAAACAAAATTTTGCTTCTTACTGAACCATGACACAAGCATATTCCCCAGAAATTGACAGGTGCCAATTGTACTTTTCCTGTCTATTTTGCAACCTGCATAATCTGCATCTGAGTAGTGAATTAGATCAAAACCAGACTCTCTAGGGTACCAAATTCCTAGATTTGGAGTCCCTTTGAGATATCTGAAAATTCTTTTTATAGCAACTAAGTGAGATTCTCTAGGATCAGCTTGAAATCTAGCATAAAGACATGTAGCAAACATTATATCAGGTCTACTAGCAGTTAAATATAGAAGTGAACCAACCATGCCTCTATAGCTTGTAATGTTCACAGACTTTTCAGCCTTGTTTAATTCAAGCTTAGTGGCAGTAGCCATGGGAGTTTTTGCAGATGAACATTCAATTAAGTCAAACTTCTTTAAAAGATCATAAAGATATTTAGTTTGATTAATGAAAATTCCACCACTAACTTGTTTAACTTGTAAACCAAGAAAATAAGTTAACTCTCCCATCATGCTCATTTCATATTTACTTTGCATTAAATTAGCAAACTTTTTACAAAGTTTATCATCTGTAGAACCAAATATAATATTATCTACATAAATTTGAACAAGTATTGTAGAGCCATTAACATTTCTAAAGAAAAGAGTTTTGTCAACAGTACCTCTAGTGAAGTGATTATCTAGAAGAAATTTTGACAAAGTCTCATACCAGGCTTTGGGTGCTTGCTTTAGTCCATAGAGTGCTTTCAACAGATAATACACATAGTCTGGAAAATTTGGATCTTCAACCCTGGAGGTTGACTCACATAGACTTCCTCCTCCAATTCTCCATTCAGAAATGCACTCTTGACATCCATTTGATAGACTTTGAAATTGGCATGGGCTGCATAGGCTAGAAAAATTCTGATGGCTTCAAGTCTTGCAACAGGAGCAAATGTCTCATCAAAATCTATTCCCTCTTGTTGAGAGTAGCCCTTGGTAACCAATCTAGCTTTATTCCTTATGACAATGCCATTTTCATCCATCTTGTTTCTGAATACCCATTTTGTGTCAATAGAACTCTTGTTCTTTGGCTTGGGTACCAGCTTCCATACTTTGTTCCTCTCAAATTGGTTTAGCTCCTCTTGCATTGCTAAAATCCAATCTGGGTCCAATATAGCTTCTTCCACTCTTTTAGGTTCCTCCTGTGATAGAAAACTATTGTACAGACATTCATCTTGAGTAGCCCTTCTAGTTTGAACTTTAGATGTTGCATCACCAATGATCAGTTCAAAGGGATGACTCTTGGTCCATTTCCTTTTAGGTGGTAGATTAGCTCTAGATGAGGTGGCCTCAATATTGTCATGATGTGAGATAGAGTGTTGATTAGTTGAGACTCCCCCTGAGTTATTGGTCCTTTGCAAGGAACTGGGAGTTCTATCAACTGATGATGTAATTTAATTATCCGTTGATGAACTATGATCAACGGATGCTCCATTATGTACTTAACGGATGACACACTTTGTCTTTCAACGGATGTTGCATTACTTCTGTCAACGGATGCTGAGTTATGACTTTCAACTGATGCAGCATTTTGTGCATTATCCAAAGGAAAATTTTGAATCCTTTTTGAAGTGTCTTCTCCATCATTCTCATCTTCACTATCATCACAATATATCTCAATATTGTCAAATTTGAGTCCTTCATGGTGTCCCTCATCTGTTAGTCCATCAATCTTTTTATCATCAAACACAGCATGCACATATTCCATAACAATGCTGGTTCTTAGATTGTAGACCCTATATGATTTTCCAGCAGAATAACCAACAAATATCCCTTCATCAGCCTTTGCATCAAACTTGCCTTTGTGATCAGGTTGGTTCCTTAGAATGTAGCATTTGCAACCAAAGACATGAAGGAAGTTTAAGGTTGGTTTTCTTCTCTTGAACAATTGATAGGGAGTCATGCCTTTTTCCTGATTAATTAGAGAAATATTCTGAGTGTAACATGCACAGTTAACAGCCTCAACCCAAAAATATGTTGGGAGTTTTGACTCTTCAAGCATTGTTCTTGCAGCTTCAATTAGTGATATGTTCTTCCTTTCCACCACACCATTTTGTTGTGGAGTCCTTGGAGCTGAGAACTCATGCATGATCCTATTTTCTTCACAGAACAACCTCATGGTAGAATTCCTGAACTCAGTTCCATTGTCACTCCTGATATTCCTTACTTTGAAATCTGGATGGTTGTTGACTTGCTTGATATGATTGATAATGATTTCACTAGCTTCATCCTTTGAACCAAGAAAATAGGTCCATGAAAACTTTGAGAAATCATCTACAATCACTAGGCAATATCTTTTCCTTGAAATTGACAATACATTGACTGGTCCAAAAAGATCCATGTGTAGCAGTTGTAATGGTTCATCAATTGCTGATTCAGGCTTCTTACTGAATGATGCCCTCTTTTGCTTTCCTTTCTTACAAGCATCACACAGACCATCCCTTGAGAATTCCACTAGAGGCATTCCTCTAACTAAGTCCTTTTTGACTAGATCATTCATTGTCTTGAAATTCAAATGGGACAGCTTCTTGTTCCATAGCCAACTTTCATCTTGACTTGCTTTGCTAAAAAGACAAGTGATTGATTCTGCATCTGTAGAGTTGAAGTCAGCCAAGTACACATTCCTTTTTCTAGCTCCAGTTAGAACCACTTTGTTGTCCTTCTTACTGGTAACAACACAGGCTTCAGAATTGAAGGAAACAGTATTCCCTCTGTCACATAGTTGACTGATGCTCAATAGATTGTGTTTGAGACCATCAACTAGTGCAACTTCATCAATGATGACATTTTCCTTTGAAATCAAGCCATATCCCATAGTGAACCCTTTGATGTCATCTCCAAAGGTTATGCTAGGGCCAGCTCTCTCCTTGAACTCTGTGAGCAGGGTGAAATCTCCTGTCATGTGCCTTGAATAACCACTGTCCAAGTACCATAGATTCCTTCTTTTTCCCTACACACAACAAAATCAAATCAAGTTGATTTTGGTACCCAAGTTTCCTTGGGTCCAGCCTTGTTAGTCTTTTTCCTAGACTTCACACTTCCTGTACCTTTTGACTTAGGTAACTTTGAGTCAACCTTGGTCTCAGATTAGTTGGTTGAAGTATAGGGTTAGTCACAAAATCATTTAGCACATTTGGTTGAATTTGATAAGGCATAGATTGTGCAAACATGTTATTCCACATAGGCATGTTGTATGGCATTTGAGGCATACTAAATGCAGCAAAATAAGGATTATTAACATATGGCATGTTTGTAAAATGTGCATGAGGATTCTGTTGAGACAGAACAGGCATGGCATGCAGTGGTGATATAGACATGTTAGGCATGGAAGAAGATAAAGGTATGAGAGCATTCGTTACAGATTTGCAGTTAGCAGATAGCTGATTAACACTACTACAATGCACATAACTTTTTCTAGGAGCATACTTATCAGGTGTGTAGTTGTTGTGTTTGTTAATCCCTAACTTCCCATTTCTATTGGATTTTCTTTTAGTTTCCTTTTTATCCTCAACCAACTTGAGCCTCTTCTTCAACTGATCTAAAGTCATGTGTCCTATATTCACCTTACTAGCATCTTTGGATGTGCTAGCTTCTTCTTTGACAAAGTTCTTGAAAGTTGAACCAAACTTCTTACTGAGATTTTTTAAATTATTCTTTTTAGAATCATTTGCATGTTTCAACTGATCAGCCTTCAACGGATGCTCCTTTTCTTCCTTCAACGGATGACTTTCATCATCTGTTGATTCCACATCCGTTGACAGTCCATCAATCAATTCCATTTCCTTTTTGTTTTTCTTCCAGGCATTCTCACAGAAAGATTCAATTCCTTGAACTTTGGCAATTTGAGCACTAACATCCCTAGATGTTTTCTAGGCCTTGATTACCTCTTTCTCACGTTCTAGTTGTTTAGAAATAATTTATACTTTCTTAACAGACTCTTCTAGTTCACTCTCAACAGATAAGCATTTGATTTTAATTTTTTCAAGCTCAATTACCTTACTCTCTAACATAGCATTACTATCACTTAAAAACAGATTATTCTCTTTAATTCTCATGTTCTCTTTAGTCAGTGATTTAAGGGAAACACGTAAATAATACAATTCAGTAGACATATCATTTATAGCTTTATTGCATTCATCTTTAGAAAGCTGAGAGAGGTCAGTAGTGATTACCTGGTTGCTTGATGAACTAGTTTCATTCTCATCAGAATTAGCCATCAGGGCTAAGTTGACATACTCCATATCATCATCTTCATTGGCTCCATCAGCTGCCCAGTCATTTTCCTGAGTCAGAAAAGCCCTTTCCTTTTGTTTGAGCAATTTAAAATATTTCTTTTTGTAATCCACTTGCTCAAATTTCTTATTTTCAGAAGTTGGCTTTCTGCACTCACTTGCAAAGTGTCCACTTGTGCCACAGTTATAACACTTGAACTTAGACTTGTCCACCATGTTCTTGTTTGGCTTAGTGGCTCTAGAGTTTTTCTTGAATTTCATCTTTACAAATCTTCTGGACAGAAAGGCCAGATGTTCATCAACATCATCAGAGTCATCTTGACTGGAATTGTCTTCAACCTCAGCTGCTTGCTCCTTTCCCTTGCTTGATTCTGATTTGCTTGTGCTAATTTTGAGACTTGGCGTTGTCTTTTCTTCATTCCTGGCTTCAATTCTCTCATTTTCAGCTACAAGTGCAACTGATCCACCTTTTCTCTTTCCCTTCTCCAACAACTCATCTTGCTCCATCTCAAGTTCATAGGACTTCAAAATTCCATATAATCTTTCAAGTGTGAAGTCCTTATAATCTTGAGAATTCCATAGGGAAACAGTCATAGGCTTCCATTCCTTTGGTAGAGACCTTAGAAATTTTAAGTTGGAATCCTTGACTTGGTACACTCTGCCATATAGCTTCAATCCATTCAACAGTTTCTGAAATCTATTGAAAGTATCATTCAATGATTATCCTTCTTCAGAATGAAAATATTCATATTGTTGAATGAGAAGCTGCATTTTTTTTCTCTAACTTGCTCAGTACCTTCACAGATAAGTTGTACAGTATCCCAAATTTCCTTAGCAGAGAGGCTGTTAATGAAATTATCAAACATATCTTTTTCTAGGCCATTAAACAAAATGTTCATGGCCTTCTTGTCCTTGTGAACCTCTTCAATATCTTCAGGAGTCCATTCTGCTCTTGGCTTGGGAATAGACTGTCCAACAGCAACTGTGGCAGTAGCAGCTGTGGCCACTTTATGAGGGATGTGAGGACCATTCTCAATGCAGTTTATGTAGCTTTCATCTTGAGAGAGAAGATGTAGATGCATCTTCACTTTCCAGTGATGATAATTATCTCTTTCCAGGATTGGAATCTTCACTCCAATATCCTTCTTACTCATGATGTTAGTAGAATAGATCTTTAAACCCTTTGTATGTCAAGAGCTTGCTCTGATACCAATTGTTATTCCCAAGGAACTAACAATGAGATTTACAGAAGGGGGGTTGAATGTAAATCTCAAAACTTTTTCAAGTTTTGAGCAGTTTCAAAAGCTAAGTGTATGATGAACAGATGTGTGTGAATTGCTTTAAGCAAGTGCAGACAGATGTATATTCAAAACATAAATGTAAAGAACACAGAGGCTTTAAAAACTTTTCTGGTGGATTTGTTGTTCCACCAGAGATGTGTATTTCAGAAAATCTGTGATACAAAGAATTGTACACAGCTGCTTCCTAGTACAAACTAGATGATTTTCTCTCTAAGTTTTTCTAAACAGCTCTGGAAAATTCACACCTAATTACTAGCTGCAATTTGGTTTATATATCACCAAGTTTTTCAAGTGAAGACAAAGATAAAATACAATTATAAAATAGTCCTTCACATGTTTCTTCTTCATTTCTCTATCCAATGCAATCTAAGGTAATCTATGAATCTTTGAATACTTCCTTGTTTGCACCGGAATGGAAATGCTGCTTTTTCTTGATTCCTCCAAGAGGCTACCACATTCCAATTGTCTATGTCAACCCATGTGCCTCTGTCAGCTTATGAATTGTCACTATCAACTGCTATGGAACTGAGCATCCATTGAAGCTTTCATCCGTTGGTGGCTTTATCGGTTGATGCTCTTATCCGTTGATGCTTTAGCAGTTGAAGCTTTATCCGTTGATGCACTCATCCGTTGATGGATGTTATCCGTTGAAGTTTTAAGGACATCCGTTGAGGCTTTGTTTCTCATCCATTGAAGGTCTTTAATTTACCAGTTGATACTACTTCATTTATACAAAATTACAAGGCATGAAATATTTACAATTAGCCCTCCTATTTGCATATCCACTAGTAGTCAACATGACTTATAATTTCCTACAACTTCTAAGAATTATAACTCAAATGCAGAGACTGAAATGTGCTATAATACTAAACTTATTTCTAAGT
The DNA here is from genome assembly GCF_009905375.1 of Apium graveolens. Classification (NCBI taxonomy): domain Eukaryota; kingdom Viridiplantae; phylum Streptophyta; class Magnoliopsida; order Apiales; family Apiaceae; genus Apium; species Apium graveolens. Next base: position 241,848,659 of record NC_133651.1, read on the forward strand.
AAAGCTACTCCATCAACGGATAGCCAAAGTGGTCTTATCCGTTGAGGCTACAAACACTAGATTTCTACTTAAGTGTTTTGTTTAACTTATCATAAAACTAATACACATATATTCCTAACAGTTTCCATCTACAATAATATTTTTTAAAATTGAAAAAAAACATATTTAACAAATAATTCATCATTAATCTCATAATTATTCATGTATTTCATAACACACACACACACTCTATAATTACAATAAATGAAACTAACTTACAAATTATCTACTACCAAATTTCAATTCTCACAACAAACATTATATAAAAAAATAAAAATATTAAATACATACAACAAAATTTAATACATACACCAACATAAACACACACACACATTAATTACAAAATATGGAAAGAAATTACAATTTTTTAAAACTCCTCCACTTCAATCCTCAATCACTTTTGTCTTTTTAATTTTTTGCCCAATATCAAGAAATGAGGGATATAACAAAAAAATAAAAAAAATAGGTTAAAACCGACCGTCAGCGGTCGGTTTTAGACAGAAGAATAAAACGACACCGTTTTCTCTTTACGGGTACTTTTTTTGTACTTTAAATTATTTTTTTATTATTCTACAAAACCGACCACCAGATATGGTCGGTTTTAACCTGCAGAATTTGTGGATATAACCGACCACATATAGGTGGTCGGTTTTAAAAGTGACACATCAGTGTGGTCGGTTTTAAAAGTGACACATCAACAAAACAGTGTCATTTTTTTTAGTAAAACCGACCACCAGTGGATGGTCGGTTTTATATATGCCACGTCATTGATATAGTGTCATTTAGTTGGCATATAACCGACCACTGACGTCAGTCGGTTTTAAGGTGACCAAATCGACATCGGTCGGTTATATCCGGTCGGTTTTACCTTATTTTCTTGTAGTGTTTAACAATCGTCTTTTGTGGACGTGACGTGATGTCCATATATAGTTCTCAAAATAACTCACGATGACGGGTTACTCAATGGGGGGTTTATATACGGGCCAACGGAAACACGTGTCATCACTGAAACAAAAATTAGTCATTTTTTTACTAAAATATTAAGGTTTGAATATGCATATTTTATAAAGTCCCCCCATTAAAAAATGTTTGTTAGGTCACACACACTGTAGAGGGGGTGAATACAGTGTAAAGTACAATCAAATCGAACTTAATAACTCAAGTAACAGAAAAAAAAACTTTATTGAAACAATAAACTCTATTACAGTATGAAACTGTTACCTCTCAGTGATGAACAAATATCACGAGAGCTGTTAGGGTTACAATGAATAATCTTCTCGAATATGATAACACTTATAGTGTAAAACCTATGTCTGTGTTAATATACTACACAGTTACAAGATAATCGCTAATTGACATGGAATATAATTTTGCTTCCTAAAATATATCAATCAGATATCTTTTCTTCCAAGTATTCTATTATTCATAGAATTCCTTCTTCATGCATATCTCTTCTTATGTTTGTCTCGATCTTCTTTCCTTTAATCAACTGATGTCCTTATCCGAACGTCCTTCAGTACTTAAGTTCTGATATCCATCTTCTGATAATATAAGTACTGATATCCTTAAGTCCTGACTTCCAGTAAGTACTGATTTATCCTGTTTAAGTAAGATCTGAAAACTAAACATAAATTATATTAGCCATGACATTATCAAATATATCTAACAATCTCCCCCAACTTGTAAATTAGCATAATATACAAGTTTAACAGATATTTGATGATGTCAAAAACATTAAGTATAAATGCATGAGAATTAGACTAGATAACTACAACTTACAGTCCATAAAGCTTTACCAATATTTAACTTCTGATAACAACTTCAGTCTGTACAAATATCAGAATTTAAGCAGTTGTAGATCTTGACTTGGCTTCATCTTCAGATCTCTCTGATGTCAGGAGTTGTTCTGAGATAGTTCTTCAACAAACATCTCTCAGCATATCTGAGTTCATTAATCATCCTCCTTTTAGCATCTTTAAGCTCTGCAGTATCTTCACCAATTTGAAAGATTGCAGCCCTGAGATCATTAATCTTAGCTTTTCTTATATCCTGATCCAGCCTGATCAAATATGCCTTATCAGACTCAAGATTGAATTCTACAGCCCTGTAACCCAGAAAGGTAGTTATAATCTTAGCAGTGTTGGGCTTCATTTCAACTATATCACCCTTGTGATCTCTGTACTTTGGAACATATGTGTTGCCAGACTTAACAGAATAAAGCCTTTTCTATCTCTAAATCTGATCATTCAAATAGTTTGCAGCACTTCCTGTCAATCTGTCATTCACTTGAAGTAAGAATAATACATGTTCCAATTCTTCAAAATACTTCAATGGAATGGCATTTTGCCTTATATGATAAACCCTACCATCTGTCATGAAGTACAACAAGATGTGTTCTTTCAAGTAGGTATGGTAAACCATTTGTACAGATTCTAGTTGATTCAATCGCTCAGGAGTTGCTCCAATACCTGGTTCACTCAAGGAAGTTGGATCATTGGTAGTGTTCTGTATTCTTCTTTCATCAGCACTTCCCAATCCAGTTTTATCTCTTGCTTCCTTTCCGGTAACTACTCTTGCTTCAAAACCACTTGCAGGAGTCTTCAAAGGTTGAGTCTATTTTACTTTAGTGAATCCTGGTAGGAGTGTCTTTGATTTATCTTCTGATATCAAGTTAACTTGAGCTATGTCAGAGGTTACTTGTTTCTTCGAAATATCAGAACTTACTGTCTCTTGACTCTGAACAACTTGAGCCATGTCAGAGGTTGTCTTAAGAACTTTTCTTGAAGTCAGAGCAAGATCAGCATCTTCATCAGTAATTTCTTCATTCTCAGGAGGCACATAAACCTTGATTGGTTCACCAACCTTTTCTTTACCCTTGGATCTTGGATCTATCTGCGGTTGTGATTTAGCCAATATTGCTTCAGTATTTGTCCTTTCTTTTATCACAATGCCTTCGAGTTTTGGAAGTATCTTTTTACCAGAAGCTTCAGATTTAGACTTGACTTTTTCTGATTTAAGTCTGACTTCTTCTTCCACTAAACTCTCCAAGTCCATTCCTGGATTTTCCTGAAGAAATAACTGTCTTGACATTTCTTCATCAAGATCTAAAAGTTCATCAGAACTTATCCTTTTACCAGAAGCAGAACTAATCCTTTTTCCAGTATCAGAACTTGTCCTGTGACTTGTGATTTCAGCTTTTCTTGATGAGAAACCTCTACCTTGACTATGACCTCTACCCATTCCAGAGTTTCCTTGGTCATCCTTTTCATCATTCTTCCCTTTCAGTGTCTTATCAGTTTTGCATTTGGACTTAATTACTTTCTCCCCCTTTTTGGCATCAACAGGTAATAGAAGAGAGACAAGCAATTCCACTGAGGCTTGGATTTCACTAAGTTGAGATTGCTGAGAAGCTTGATTTTTCAGAATATCATCAATCTGAGCTTGTTGTTTCTCTTGAGTCTTCTCAATATAAGCAACTCGGTCAAAGGTAGGTTGGAAGAATTTTTTCTTGTCAATTTTCTGAATTTGTTCCTGTTTGATGAATTCTTCTTGAATCTTGTGTAGCTCTGCATGAGTAGTTGAATGGAGACCTTGTAGATGTTTAGTACTCAATGCAGTGACTCTAAGTTGTGTTTTGAAATCATCAGTATTTAACATCTCATCAGCTTTTGTCAAGTGCTCAGCAAGATTCTTTGCAGATGGAACACAAGTAATTGAGTTCCATTCCTTAGTCCACTCCTGACCAGCAGGAGTTTCACTCCAAGGCACTGGTGCTTCTCTGGTAACAAACTTCTTAACAAGTTCAGATTTAAGAACTGTTTGTTGAGGGGCATGTCCTGAAGGACCTGCTTCATCAGTATCTGCTTGTAGAGCAGCATCACCAGTATCTCCAGCATTTACAGCATCAGAACTTACAGAATCAGCATCTTCAGACAAAACAACAGTATGCGAAACAATTGAGGCTTCATCATCATCTTCTAAGTGATGATCTGGATCCAAGTTCTAATCAACAGCCATATCCTGATGCTCACCTATATTCTGATCATCAGCATCTAGATGCAGAGAAGGTGTATTAGATAATTCTGGAGTTTGAGCAGCATCAGTAACAGGTGTTGTTGATGGATTAGTTACCGTTGGAGCTTCTAAGTAAAGTACTTCAGGCATAACCAAGGTCTGGATATCAATTTCAGCACTTGTGCCTGGAACAACAGGAGATACAGACTTTTGAACAGGAGACACAGATGGTGTGTTGGCCGTTTCAGTAGCAGCTTGCTGAGTTGGAGTTGATGGAGAAGCAGTGGCTTTAGCAGATTCTGGTTCTTGTGAGATCAGAGATTTCTGATCTCCTTCCTTAGTTGCTGCTTCCTCATCATCTGAAACTGGCCTTTTAGCTCTCTGTTTCTTGTATCTCTTTGAAGGTTGGGATTCCTTGGGAGGTTCAGTATAAGTCATTTTTCTAAGCCTTTTGAGAAGCTTAGATCCCCCAATTCCAGAATCCTTCTGAGAATGAACTTTCTCAGCTTCTTTGACAACAGCTTCTGATGTATAAACCTGTTCCTCACTGTCAGATTCATCTCTCAAAACAATCCTCCTTCTCTTCTGAGGTGTTTGAGGAACAGTCTTTGTCCTCTTAGGCTTGGAAGATGAAGGCTTCACAGTAGGTGCTGAGGATGAGGGTTGAGCTGTCAGTGAAGTGGAGAGATATGATTTGAGATATGTTCTGAGGGATGGTTGAGTAGTATTAGTGGTATGGTCTATTGGTTGCTGTGGTGTTTGAGATGTGGTGGTAGGTTGGATATCAGGATAAACAGATCTATAGGTGTCAGGATCAGCATCTACCAAGATCTGTTTTACAGACTGAGGAATCTGTAAAGGTCTAACCACTGTTTTCTTAAGATCAGCATTTACCAAATCATTAAAGGCTCGTTTTGCAATTTTGAAAGGTGCAGTTAAGTCAGTGGTAGGTTGGGGTTCATCAGCACAACAAAAATTATATATAAGCTGACAAAATCTAGCAAAGTAAACAACATTCCTATCTCCTGTCATCCTATCCCCAATAAAACCTATCGCAGCATTTGCAAAATCGAAATGAGTTTGGTTAATGAGTGCATACCCGATGTGCTGACTCAATATAGGGATTGCGTCAAAGTTGGAACACTTATTTCCAAAAGCTTTAGTGATGCAGTCGAAGAAGAAACTCCATTCCTTTCTGATATGAGCCCGTTTCAACTGCCCAAGCTTTGCCAAACTCTGCTCATACCCCAAACTAGCCATTAATTCTTTAAGAGTTGATTCCTCCGGGGTTGAAAAAGTACATCCTTCTGGTAAATGTAGAGCCTTTCGAATTGTACTAGGATTTACCACATGTGTAGAATCATCCACTTCGAAAACAATACTGGGAGTACCATGTGTACCACCATTATCAAAGTGCCCAGTCCGCCAAAACGTCAGAACTTGTTGGCCGGAAAAGACTGAAGGTTGGGTCAATGCATACCCGATTTCACTGTGTACAAGAAGATCTTGCACAAAATGCAACTCAGATGGAGCTTCAGCATGATCGAGAATTGCAGCATAGTTATTTGGAACAAATTTAGCTCCATCAATGATCAAATCCTTAGGTGCCATGAGAAAAATCGAGATTTAAGAGTGCCTATTAGGTGTTTGATAAAATGTCTAAATGAAAAACCAACGTCAGGAGTAGAAAGAGAGTAAAAGCAAATAGAGAGATAAAGTGTAAAAGTGAATAAAAGATTAGAAAATCCTCTCTCTGTCTTACTTATACTTTTAAAAAAATGTAACCGTTGGACACCTGTCAGACATGCAGTAATAATGAATAGTTAATGGGCACGGGAAAACAGTAATAATTACTTACCCACTTGCAGTTTTTCAAGGAAAAACCGTTCCACTTACCCAGTAATTCCATTAATCAAGGTAAATCAGTTTTAATTCAAAATTGAAACTGTTTCCACTTATTCAATTATTTTTCACTGCAACACCAATATTCTGAAAAAAAATTGAGTGAGAATGACCAAAATAAATCAAGGGAACAAGTACTGATAACATAAAATCAGAACTTAATTTAAATTTAAATTGTAATGGTCATCAGAATATGAATATTTATCAGGATTTATCAATGCATTTCAGAACATCTCAGAGACAAGAACTTGCAAAAAAAGAAGTTTCATTAATATATTAAGAGAATACATTCATGAAATTTAAATTATATCAGAACTTTTATAAGATTGTCCTAAGCTTCTAAACCTAACATCAACAGCCTTAGTCCCAACTCAAGAAGCAGGGCAAGGCTGGCGATGAAGAAAAATAGGAAGAAAAAAATAAATCATTTCTTCTTCCTACTCTCGACAAACAGAATAGCGAGTCGGATGATTCACTCTTGTTGGCGGAGAGCTTCCAGCCTTTCCTCCTCCAATCGCTCCAGATGGCGATGGTAGTCCATGTAGAAGAACAGGAGGTGGGTGAGTACCTCCTGGGGAACTGAGTCCCATATCTCATCAGGAATGGCAGTGACGTGCCATTCCTGCTGCCAGGCTTCACAGCTCAGCTCCATGTTGAATGTTTCATAGTTCAAAAACATATTGTAATTGACCATGGTGTTTTTGATATAAAGAAAATGAAGGTGAGTTTGTGATAAAAGAATTGATGTATAGGCTGATGTGAAGTGGGTGTTTATATAGGCAAAAGAATGCCAGGAGACGCAGGGAAATTTAATGCTGACAGGTAGAATTAATTCTACCTCGTCTCCCTAGACTTGGAAAAAAGAAAAACAGTCATTGGAAAGGTAAAACATGGTTTAATGCGCACAAGAAGCAAGTAAAAATGACTGTGCATGTACGAGTACCACTATCCCTAAATATAGTGACTGTTAATCTTCCACTTCAACATATTCTGGTTTAAACTGAGACTGCTTTTAAATTTTATCCACAAATAAGTCAAGTAAAGGATCAGATTTTAATATCAGAACTTAGACTTATATCAGAACTTAACAGTTATCAGAACATAAATTCTTAACTCAAAAAATTAACGCCTATCTTAGTAAGTCCTCGCACAAATTCTGATTTAGATTCTTCAGAACTTAATCATCAGAACATGCAATCAGAACTTGTCCTCAGAATTTGTGCAATGTGACACAGAAACTGTTCATCTAAAATAACATGGATCACCACAGTTATTTTCATCATTCATATGGAGTGTTTCGTGTGTGCATTAAGCTAATTATCAGACAAAGAGTAAAGTCTGATTCACTTCAGTACATCTTAGAAATAAGGCATAACTAAAACTTTACTAAAAACCTGTCATTATTCTGAAACCTACTATTGAATGAGTTCATGGTTGAGTCCACCTCAACTATTTTGTGCTAATTTTGTGCATCTTTTTAAATTCCATTTTACAGTGGCTTCTCAGTGTAAGTGAGTCACGACTGCTTATCAGAATTTATGCTATTATTAGAGTATTTCTCCAGTAATCATAGAGTGTGAAAAGTCACCAAGAAAATATTTTGCTTTTCTGATGCATATTTACTTAATACCAGCAATGCACTTGGGTCGTTCGTTCCACATTTATACTCTAGATCTCAAAGGAGTACCTGAATTTTAATCCTTGAATCTTTTTTTTTTCTTTTGATAAGAGAGGTTTGTCAGCACTTAGTACATTCAACAGATTTACTAACATCAGAACTTAACATATGAGAAGCAATATTCTAGTTTGTGACTTAGTAATAAGATAGACAAAGTAAACTTAACTAGGCTCAATATCAGAAATTGTTTGTGTCAATGGATTTCCACATAAATAGTTACTTTTAACATGGGATCATTAGTATATTGAAGATTACTAGGTCAGTATCTAGCACAGGTATCCTCATAGGATTGAATAGTTACATAAACAGACATATCATTTTCAGAGTTTAGAAAGTTACATCAGACAACAGTCAGTACTTAAGCAAATTTTCAATTAAGCACAGAATACACAAAGAGAGTAATTTCTGTAAATACTGATCATAAAGTCTGATGCATCAGAACAAAACTAAGCAGATTAGAGAAAGAACCTGAAACCATTCCAAGTTCATTTACCAATCTTGTAAAAGTAGCTTCACACAGTGGTTTTGTGAAGATATCTGCTAGTTGTTGATCTGTTGGAACAAAGTGCAATTCCACTGTACCTTCATCCACATGTTCCCTTATGAAGTGGTACCTAATGCTGATGTACTTTGTCATTGGGTGTTGAACTGGATTACCTGTCATAACAATAGCACTTTGATTATCACAGTAAATAGGGATTTTGAAATATGTTAACCCATAATCCAGTAACTGATTCTTCATCCAAAGAATCTGTGCACAACAACTTCCTACAGCAATGTACTCTGCTTCTGCAGTTGATGTGGAAATTGACTTTTGTTTCTTGCTAAACCAAGAAACCAATTTGCCTCCAAGAAATTGGCAGCTTCCACTTGTGCTTTTCCTGTCAATTTTGCAACCTGCAAAATCTGCATCTGAGTAACCTATTAGTTTAAAATCTGATTCTCTGGGATACCACAATCCCAGATCAGCTGTTCCCTTTAGATACTTGAATATTCTTTTCACAGCTGTTAAGTGAGGTTCTCTTGGATCTGCTTAAAATCTTGTACAAAGACAGGTAGCATACATGATAGCAGGTCTACTAGTAGTTAGATAGAGTAGAGAGCCAATCATACCTCTGTAATCAGTAATATCTATTGATTTACCAGTATCCTTGTCCAGTTTTGTTGCAGTGGCCATGGGAGTGGATGCACTTGAACAATCTTGCATTCCAAATTTCTTCAGCAAGTTTCTGGTGTACTTAGTTTGACAAATAAAAGTGCCTTCTTCATTCTGCTTGACTTGAAGGCCCAGAAAATAGCTAAGTTCCCCCATCATACTCATCTGATACCTTGACTGCATCAGTTTGGCAAACTTCTTGCAAAGTCTGTCATTTGTAGAACCAAAAATGATATCATCAACATAAATCTGGACCAGAAGTAAGTCCTTTCCATGGTTGAGGTAGAATAGTGTTTTGTCTATAGTTCCTCTGTTAAATCCACTTTCCAGAAGAAACTGAGCTAAAGTCTCATACCATGCTCTAGGAGCTTGCTTAAGTCCATAAAGTGCTTTATCAAGCATGTAGACATAACCTGGATATTTGGAATCTACAAAGCCTGGAGGTTGTTCAACATATACTTCTTCCTCCAATTCTCCATTGAGAAAAGCACTTTTCACATCCATTTGAAAGACAGTAAACTTTTTGTGAGCAGCATAAGCCAAAAATATCCTTATGGCTTCTAACCTAGAAACTGGTGCAAATGTTTCATCATAATCAATTCCCTCCTGTTGAGAATATCCTTTTGCAACCAGTCTTGCCTTATTCCTTGTAATTATGCCATCACTATCAGTTTTGTTTCTGAATACCCATTTTGTACCAACAACAAATTTGTTCTTTGGTCTTGGTACTAGGGTCCAGACTTTATTTCTTTCAACTTCATTTAACTCTTCCTGCATTGCTTGCACCCAATCTGCATCTTAAAGAGCTTCTTCCACTTTCTTTGGCTCAGTCTGAGAAAGAAAAGAATTGTAAAGACATTCATTTGAAGTACCTGATCTAGTTCTGACACCTGCATCAGGATTTCCAATTATCAAATCAGGTGTATGTGATCTAATCCACTTCCTGGCAGATGGAAGGTTTTTTCTAGAACTGGATGCTCCCCCATGATCCATGCTGTCTTCAATTTCATTTTCTGATGCTCCCCCTGAAACTATGCTCTCTGAGTTGGATTCTTCAGAATTTAGATTTTCAGTACTATCAGAACTTGGCTTATCAGAACATGACGAATCAGAACTTAAAGAGCCAGATGTATGTTCTGATGCTTCTTGAGATGTGGTAATATCTTGAGTATGCTCCCCCTGTATAGGTGCATCTTCCTTTGGCGTAGTCACCACAGTTTCAATAACATCAGAGTTTAATCCATCAGAGTTTGCAGTATCAGGACTTATATTGTCAGGATTTTCAGTATCAGAATTTGAGTCTTCATTTTCAAATCTCAGCTGATCATGATCAATAAAATCTTCAAGTCCAGTAATCTTCTTATCATCAAAAGAGACATTGATAGATTCCATGACCACTCTTGTTCTCAAGTTATAGACTCTGAAGGCTTTTGTGGAAAGTGGATATCCAACAAAGATTCCTTCATCAGCTTTTAGATCAAATTTAGATAGCTGTTCAGGATGAGTCTTAAGAACAAAACACTTGCATCCAAATACATGAAAATACTTCAGATTTGGCTTCTTTTTCTTTACCATCTCATATGGTGTCTTTCCTTGCTTGTTAATGAGTGTTACATTCTGAGTAAAACAAGCAGTCTGCACAGCTTCAGCCCAGAAATAGGTTGGAAGCTTTGCTTCTTCAAGCATTGTACGTGCAGCTTCAATGAGAGTTCTATTCTTCCTTTCAACAACTCCATTTTGCTGTGGAGTTCCAGGAGCAGAGTATTCCTGCTTAATTCCATGGTTTTTGCAGAACTCTTCCATTATCAAATTCTTGAACTCTGTGCCATTATCACTCCTTATTGTCTTCACAGAATCTTTGACCAATTTATCCAGTTCTTTGACATGATCAATCAAGATAGATGCAGTTTCACTTTTTGTGTGCAAGAAATACACCCATGTGTATCTGGTGAACTCATCCACTATGACCATAGCATATTTCTTCTTTGTAATAGACATGACATTTACTGGACCAAATAGATCAACATGTAGTAGGTGATAAGGCTCAAGAATTGATGATTCAGTCTTGCTCTTGAATGAGGATTTTCTTTGTTTAGCCTTCTGACAAGAATCACAAAGGCCATCAAGAGCAAATACTGACTTTGGCAGTCCTCTCACAAGATCTTTCTTGACTAATTTATTTATATTGTTGAAATTTAAATGAGAGAGTTTCTTGTGCCAATTCCAGCTTTCTTCAATTGATGCTCTACTAATCAGACAGATTGCAGAACCATCAGTACTTGTTGAAAGCTTAGCTTCATAAATGTTACCATGCATGTATCCTTTTAGAACAACTTTGCCTTTAGATTTACTCACAACTTCACAGTGTTCTTCAAAGAAATTAACATGATAACCTCTGTCACAGATTTGACTTATACTCAACAGATTGTGTTTAAGTCCTGAGACCAGAGCTACTTCTTTAATGATGGCATTCCCAAGATTGATATTGCCATATCCCAAAGTTTTTCCAACGTTGCCATCTCCATAAGAAACACTTGGGCCAACTTTCTCTACAAAGTCTGATAGCAGGGCTTTATTTCCAGTCATATGTCCTGAACATCCACTGTCCAGAATCAGGATGTTTTTCCTGTTGCCCTGCAATCACAAAGACCACTAATGATTAGTTTTAAGGACCCAGACTTGCTTGGATCCTTTGGCCTTATCAAATTTATTAACATTTGTAGCGGATTTAGCATTAGAGTTTATGTTAACAGTTTTCTTATCAGAATTTACACTATCAGACTTTGAATCAGAATTTACACTAGAAGGAACAATGGAAACTCTCTTTAAAGAAGGTTTTATTTGATAATAATCATAGTACAACCTATGATATTCCTTACAAGTATAAATGGAATGCCATAAACTACCACAATGAAAACAAGTATTTTGTGGCTTATATCTAACAGACTGACTCTTAACTCCTAACTTTGAAGGTAAGGATTTTATGTTCTTATTCTTCCTGCAAAAAGAGGCCAGATGGTTAGAACTTCCACAGTTATGACACGTTTTCCTAGGAGCTTTAGGAACAGGCTTATAATCATTGCTTTTATTCACACCTTCCTTTCCATTCCTATTTTTCCTAGGTGATTTTACCTTGTTTGCGTTCTTAACATCTTTCAGCTTATGCTTAAGCTGCTTCTTAGTCATTAAGCCTATGTTTACTTCAGCTGTCTTTTCCTGTTTTAGTTTGTCAGAAGTTAATCCCTTTTTAACTTCTGATTTCTTATTATCAGACTTTACAGTTACAAACTTAACAGGTTTTAACTTTGGCTTTTGCTTAACAACAACAGGCTTAATTTCTACAGTTCCTTTATCATTCTTATCCTCTCTATAACCTAAGCCCTCTTTCCAATTTTCACTACTTAGCAAATTTTGAGTTGTTCTGCCAGAGTTAGTCCAAGTCCTGATAATCTCTCTTTCCTTTTCTAACTCAGTTTTTAGAGATTCATTCATTTTGAGCACTTCATCCCTAACATAAAAAGCATCATCTCTATCTTTCTGAGTTTGATGGAACATAACTAACTCTTTTTCTAAGAAATCATTTCTTTTCTTAAAAGCAAGATTTTCAGAAGTTAATCTTTCACATGTTAGAGTTTGATCTCTATAACTAACAAACATGGTTTTAAGATATCTTCTCAACTCATTAATATCATCAGTATGAAAAGCATAAGTAGTCTGAGGTACCTTTGATTCAGCAGCTTCAGAACTGCTTTCAGCACTTGCTTTATCAGCATTTGCCATCAAAGCATAATTCTCCTCACTTTCAGAGTCTGAGGTGTCTATCCAACTTTTCTTCTTTGTGACAAGAGCCTTGCCTTTGTCACCCTTCACTTTCTTGCAATCAGGAGATATGTGGCCTTTCTCACCACAGTTATAGCATTTGACATTGGTATAATCTCCTCTATCAGTCTTTCCTCCTCTGCCCTCAGATCTTCTGAAATTCTTCTTATCAGAACTTGTGCCTTTCCTGGAAAACTTCTTTCCCTTCCTGAACTTCCTGTATGCAATCTTTGTGATCCCTTTCACCATAAGAGCACACAGCTTCATCATCTCCTCATCAGCATCAGTCTCAGGCAAGCTTTCAGAATCTGAGTCGTCATCACTTTCAGAACTTGATGACTCAGTATCAGGCTTTGTGAAAAGAGCTTTACCCTTATCTTTCCTTGAGGTAGCTGCCTTGGGGGATTCTTCTTCAGCCTTAAGAGCAACTGTCCTTGACTTTCCTCCTTTCCTCTTGCTTCTTTGTTCCATCTCAAGTTCATGAGTCTTGAGCATTCCATAGATTTCATCAAGAGTTGTTTCATCAAGATTGTAGTTGTCTCTTATTGTTGTTGCCTTCAAATCCCAGCATTCAGGAAGAGCTAACAGGAATTTAAGGTTTGTATCTTCAAGATCATACTTCTTATTAACTAGTGACAAATCATTCAAGAGTTTGACAAATCTATCATATAAATCAGTCAATGACTCATTAGCCTTTGAGTCAAAGTGTTCATACTCTTGAGTGAGTATTGTCTTCATGTTCTTCTTGATTGTATCAGTTCCCTGACACCTTGTTTCCAGAGCATCCCATATCTCCTTTACAGTCTTGCAGTTAATTACCCTGTTTGACATTACATTATCAATGGCACTATGCAGTAAGTGTCGTACCTTGGCATCCTTAGCAATTGATGCGATATCTTCAGCAGTGTAATCACTCTTCTCCTTTGGTACAGTCTTTGCTGCTTCACCTGCAACAGCGAGCTTGGTTGGTTTGTGAGGTCCTTCCTTGATTCTATCAAGATATTCTGGATCTATAGTTTCCAGAAACATGGTCATCCTCACCTTCCATATGGCATATTCAGATGGTCTCAATATGGGAACTCTGATGGTTTCATACCGACTTTAAATTTGTGTTTTTGGAGGTTCTTCAGTTTTGGTGGGCTTAGTTGGAGTTTCTGTGTCAAACATGATTGTGTTTGGATCTTAAACTGTTTGTGCGTTAACAGATAGGCTCTGATACCACTTGTTAGGTCACACACATACTGTAGAGGGGGGTGAATACAGTGTAAAGTACAATCAAATCGAACTTTATTAACTCAAGTAACAGAAAACAAATTTTATTGAAACAATAAACTCTGTTACAGTATGGAACTGTTACCTCTCAGTGATGAACAAATATCACGAGAGCTGCTAGGGTTACAATGAATAATCTTCTCGAATATGATAACACTTATAGTGTAAACCCTATGTATGTGTTAATATACTACACATTTACAAGATAATCGCTAATTGATATGGAATATAATTTTGCTTCCTAAAATATATCAATCAGATATCTTTTCTTCCAAGTATTCTATTCTTCATAGAATTCCTTCTTCATGCATATCTCTTCTTATGTTTGTCTCGATCTTCTTTCCTTTAATCAACTGTTGTCCTTATCTAAAAGTCATTCAGTACTTAAGTTCTGATATCTATCTTCTGATGATTATCTTCTGATAATATAAGTACTGATATCCTTAAGTCCTGACTTCCAGTAAGTACTGATTTATCCTGTTTAAGTAAGATCTGAAAACTAAAATAAATCATATTAGCCATGACATTATCAAATATATCTAACAATGTTAAGTTTTAATGCTAGTATATCTTTCACAATTTGAGTAATATTATTTTATTTATAATTATGTGATGAAGATCAAATGGTTGAAATACTAATTTTTAGTACTTAAATATCAAGCTACTACCAATATAATTTGCCAACTAAATTTTACCTGATTTTTTTTTATCAATTACTACTACAACTAGTCAACTAAGAGCGAGGGAAGATTTATGTACGGGCATGGGACACGTACCCCCCTTAATCAAAAATTAGGAATAAAAATTTGTGAATTTTTATTGAAATTTTATGGTGCGGAGTGAACATATATATTATGAAGTGTTCCCGTTAAAAAAAGTTAAGTGCTTGTTTATTGTTCTTAAATATATAATAATTGGAGTAAGGTTTTATTTTATCAATAATTATATTATCATAAATTAGAAATTAAATTGTTGAAATACTGATTTTTGAACACTTAAATATTAAAATTATCGGAGTAATCTATTTTAAATGACCCAATTTTAACTTTTTTTTAAAAAATTTGGACTATCAATCATGACATACACACTTATATGTAAAGAGTCCCCCTGAGAAGTACCGGATCCACCACTGACTAAGAGATAATATTATCACACCTACTGTCGTGCAGGGTCGGGGTTTTAAAGTTAAATTTTAATGTACGTGTCGAGTGTGTACACAATTGTCCCGACTCCTGAACAACCTCATGGCTTATTTTCTTTGCCAAGCATTGCTCTTTGTAGAATGTGACCGTAACAAACCTGCCAGTACACACTCCATTGAGTTGTCAATTCTAAACTTTCAATTCACATTGCACAGTCCCTTTCCAACGTACGTGTTACTAGACCTGAATGTATAAATATCCAGGGAACCGACCATATTAGCCGCAATTAAAACTTTGCAGCCACATTTATTAGATCGAAATGGTTCGCTGGTTTACAAACTCCCACAGATGATGTTCTTAGTTGTCCCTCGCAGGTTTTGTTTGATAGTCAGTTAAGATTTAAGCTTCAAGGAAAGAACTAACTTTTGACATACCTTGTAATGACATGCGGAGTTTGTTGGAAGATACTACTAACATTTTTCCTAAACAAGTTTGTATATAGAACTCCATCAAAGTAAACTCCCTTTTCTCGTATTTATGAACACTTTCTCACAAGACTTTACTTCTTGAACTGTGTAGAGGGATTAGGGTGACACTCACCCTTAATTTATAAGCGTCGTAAATTTTGTCACATAGTTTCTCAACAATAAATTGGGATTTGTGAATTCAAATAGTTACATTATTGTTCCGAAAGTTGGAAAGGTTCTCCCAGGACAGACTGTGCAACATTCAATTATGTCCATTGACGATATTCAAAATAATCTTTTAATGTAGTGGCGCCATACAACTTAAAGTAAACATTTCATAGCCACTCATCTTGTTAGTAGTGATTCCCATCTGTTCCACTCCAAGTTTCATGTTATGTAAGTCACACATATATAGTCCATGAAAGCTACTAAACATATAGATGATGATGATGATATAAAGGCAAATGTTGGCGTGCTGTTGAATGTTGATTAATGGCAACACAACTGAGGCCTACATCATTTGTTATAACTTTAACATATACCAACCACCGTGTGTATATTTTGTTAATATCTTATAATATGATGATTTATATACGTACTCAGATAATATGTATATTTCGGGAACAAGCTGTTGACTGTGATAGTTACAAGTAGCAAGTAGCAAGACAAGGGTTTTAGTTTCATGACCCTCAAATGTCTCCTTATCTCCCACTCCTCAAGTCCTCAAAGTCTCCTCTACCAGCCATGATCAAATGTCATAGATTTGCATCTAGTCACACTCGCAGGGTTGCACAGATGTGCTTGTGTATCTCTCGCTAGCTCAAATGATGCCCGACGCGGCCTGAGAACCGCTTAAATGTTGTTTTGAGTTACTTGTGTATGATGCAAATTTAGTTTCATAAAAACGGTTGGTTCTCAAAGTTCTCCAGTTATATATCTATTCGATCGGGCATGCTGTTTCTAATTTCGTAACAGTGACTTATTTTACAAATCCCTAAGCTTAAGATTGATAATGAAGTTCATCCAGTGCATTAGATGTACAGAGTTTAATGAAGTACGTATGCTATCTACATTGTCAAATGTTCTCCGGATTAATGGGACCAGGAGACATGAAAAAGGTTAAATTCCCTGTTAGGATAAGCTTTGTCAATAGGTAATCTCAAGTATATGGACGTGGGATAATAAGGATCACATATAGTGGAATCAATAACTTCAAATTTAAAGGGGCTGTGCCTCTTTGAAACAGCACCCATCGTGTTACCAGAGTTTCCAGAATTAAATGTATACACATAGGGTACATATACTGCTGTCTGGGGGAACAGACCACCCATGCATGCACTACATATATGTGTGTCACAAGGCCACAATTGCACAATCTTCATACTAACTATTCTTGGTCCAGGTTGTGCTTCGTGCATGCACACAGTTGGAAACTATTAGGCAATGGTGTTAGACTGTAGTTTGTAGTGTCCCTTCTAACAATATATGTATATCAGTTCCGTTATACATATATTTCGATTTACCCCAAAACGAGGATATTAAAGAAAGTACAATTTGAAAATACCTCATACACATTAGTCTTATATATGCGGGGTATAAATAAATAGAGCCGAATCAAATACTGTCAGGTAAGCTCGACTAAAAAGTTTGAGATCAAGCTCGAACTCGAACGATAAAAAGTTTGAGATCAAGCTCGAACTCGAACGATCCTTCAATTGCAGACTCAAAAATAACAAAGGCCGGAAAGACTCGAGATAATTTCCAAATCGAATTTGAATATTTTACAAGACGCACCGGAGTAGTTCACGAACTCGTTCACACCTCTAGTCTCACCCCGGCCCCAATCCATCAAACCAAAATTATCATTATATTTATAACATATTCTCAGGCTCACCTGATTTTTAAAGAAAAATCAGAATTCGAAAACAATTCTCTCTAGTCCCACCCCGCGGCCCCAACCAGAAGTAGGGTTATATTTAAAAATATATTCTCTCTCACCTGATCTTTAAAGAAGAATCAGAATTCGAAAACAATTCTTTATTAAAATTTTGCTTATCCAGTGTTCCTGTTAAACCCTCTTGTTCCGGGTTGCATAAGCATAAGGCCTCATTGCCTCGAAGACTAGTTATTTGTTCAGTGCAAAGCCTGAATAATTATTATATGATGGGCCATTACATCACAAGCATAGCCCGGATAAGAAACATACTAGTATCTATTCATTCAAGCCTGTCCAAAATATAGACAAGATAAAAAAAGATTATCTTCAGCGTTAGAAAGGACTTGAAATCCTTTTTCAACTATTTCTTTAAGTAAAAGATAAAATTATTATATTATATAAAATATATTTAAAAAGGCAGTTGAGACCAAAACGTGATGTATTTTTTTTACTTCGATCACTATTATCATGTTAAAAAATAATAGAATATCCAATACATGTGCGTGTGTGCGAGTAATTTTATGCTTTCAACCTGAAAAATTGAAGTGTATTTTGTGTGTTCCTTTTTCTTTTGGTTAATTAGTCATTTTATACCTTTAACATGAAAATATTCAAATGTGTTGCTTCTTAATTAGTGATTCTCGTTAATTAGTGGTGTTGTATGAGTCTTTTTTTTATTTGTGATTTATTGTGTGTTAGTTGATGATTTAATGCCTTATTTTGATATTATGTAAAATGTAATTTTTACTAGTTAAACTCTACATATGACTACGATGTTTCATCCTAAATACTAATGAATTAATTCTAAAAAAAAAATAGTAATGAATTACATATAGTATCCTTATAATATAAATCAACTCGCGAACTTGTAATGGAACAAATTGTTACAACACAAACAACAAAGAAACGCAAGAAAAGAACACAAGTATACATAATAATTTTTTTTATTAATCTTGAGTATATTCATTACAAAATATATTTAGGTTATGAATAATACTCTCTAGGCGATTACAAAATAGCCTACACTACAACAAAATAGGCCAATTACGACGGAAAAAAAATGTGTGCCCAACTTACGACGGTAAAAAGTAAAACGTCGTAATTATTTATGAAGAAACACAAAACCGTCGTAAGTTTAATATTTTATTAATAAAATTATGCAAGACACGATTAAATAAAAATGAAAATTATTTGAAATTGCGACGATTTAAACATTTTGTCGTAAGTTAATTATTTTTATTAAAATTTTAACTTGAAATTGAATAAAAAAATATTTTATCTAAATTTACAACGAAATGTTTGCGATGGAAAAAATCGGATCGTCAAATTTACGACGAAAATTAATTCGTCGTAAGTTATCAAAAAGTGAAATTTATCTTTTTCCCCAAATTTTTGGCGGGAAAATATTGAACATCCAATTTACGAAAGAAATTAAAATTCGTCGTAAGTTATCAAAGAGGGAAATTTAACTTTTCCCCAAAATTTTGACGGTAAATTTGACTTTTCTCAAATTTTTTGCAAATAATATTTTATGAAGGATTCCGTCGTTAATTAACACATGATTTTTGATAATTTCAATTTTTAAAAAATATTATTTCATGATCCAACCATATTAATGTCAGCATTTATTTGTTTGGGTGACATCTCAAGAATTTTAGTAAAAAATTAATTATCTTGATAAAATATTCTAATATGAAACATTGAATATATCACTAATATATATATATATATATATATATATAATCATCCATAAGGTTGGATCGTTCAAAAATATTTTTAAAATAATCGAAACACCAATTTAGGAATAAACACTAATTAACAGTACAAGTCCAACTGATGCTTGACTGGAAAAAAGACAAATCAGATAAAATTATTTTGACATTAAATTTTGGTTATATAACAAATATAAATATCTATTGATATCCATACAGTTGGATCGCTCAATTGTTTTTTAAAATAATCGAAACACCAATTTAGGATTAAACCCTAGTTAGTTGTACTAGTCAAACTAATGCTTGACTGTTAAAATGACAAACCAAATAAAATTATTTTGATATGAAATTTTGGTTATATCACTAATATATATATATATATCTATTGACATCCATACGGTTGGATCGTTCAAAAATATTTTTAAAATAATCGAAACATCAATTCAGGGTTAAACACTAATTATATGTACTAGTCAAACTCATGTTTGAAGGTTAAAATGACAAATCAGATAAAATTATTTTGAAATTAAATTTTGGTTATATCACTAATATATATATATATGTATTGACATCCATACGGTTGGATCGTTCAAAAATATTTTTAGAATAATCGAAACATCAATTCAGGATTAAACACTAGTTAGTTGTATTAGTCAAATTGATGCTTGACTGTTAAAATGACAAACCAAATAAAATTATTTTGATAGAAAATTTTGGTTATATCACTAAAATATATATATATGTATATATATATATATATATATATATATATATTGACATTCATACGGTTGGATTGTTGAAAAATAATTTTAAAATAATCGAAACACCAATTCAGGATTAAACACTAGTTAGAAATACTAGTGAAACTCATGTTTGAAGGTTAAAATGGCAAATAAAATAAAATTATTTTGATATGAAATTTTTATTATATCACTAATATATATCTATTGAGATCCATATGGTTGGATCATTGAAAAATATTTTTAAAATAATGGAAACACAAATTCATGACTAAACACTAGTTAACCGTACTAGTTAAACTTATGCTAGACTGTTAAAATGGCAAACCAAATAAAATTATTTTGATACGAAATTTTTATTATATCACTAATATATATATATATATATATTGACATCCATACAGTTGTATTCATAAAAAATATTTTTAAAATAACCGAAACATCAATTCAGAACTAAACACTCGTTAGCTGTACAAGTCAAAGTCATCCTTGACTGTTTTGATATGAAATTTTAGTTATATTACTAATATCTATCTATTTACATCAATACAGTTGGATCGTTCAGAAATATTTTTAAAATAATCGAAACACCAATTCAAGATTAAACACTAGTTAGATGTACTAGTCAAACTCATGTCTGACGGTTAGAATGGCAAATCAAATAAAATTATTTTGATATGAAATTTTTATTATACCACTAATATAATATATCTATTGAGATCCATACGTTTGGATTGTTGAAAAATATTTTTAAAATAATTGAAACATAAATTCAGGACTAAACACTGGTTAACTGTACTAGTCAAACTCATGCTTGACTGTTAAAATGACAAACCAAATATAATTAGTTTGATATGAAATTTTGGTTATATCACTAATATATATATATATATATATTGATATTCATACGGTTGAATCGTTGAAAAATATTTTTAAAATAATCGAAACATAAATTCAGGACTAAACACTCGTTAATTGTACTAGTCAAACTCATGCTTGACTGTTAAAATGGCAAACCAAATATAATTAGTTTGATATGAAATTTTGGTTATATCACTAATATATATATATATATATATATCTATTGAGATCCATACCGTTAGATTGTTGAAAAATATTTTTAAAATAATCGAAATACCAATTCAGAACTAAACACTAGTCAGTTGTACTAGTCAAACTCATGCTTGACTGTTAAAATGACAAACAAAATATAATTAGTTTGATATGAAATTTTGGTTATATCACTAATATATATATCTATTGAGATCCATACGGTTGGATTGTTGAAAAATATTTTTAAAATAATCAAAAGACCAATTCAGAACTAAACACTGGTTAGGTGTACTAGTCAAACTCATGTTTGACTGTTAAAATGGAAAATCAAATAAAATTATTTTGATATGAAATTTTGGTTATATCACTAATATATATATATCTATATACATCCATACAGTTGGATCATTGAAAAATATTTTTAAAATAATCGAAACACCAATTCAGGATTAAACACTTTTAGATGTACTTGTTAAACTCATGTTTGCCTGTTAAAATGGCAACCCAAATAAAATTATTTTGATGTGAAATTTTTATTATATCACTAATATAGATCTATTGAGATCCATATGGTTGGATCGTTGAAAAATATTTTTAAAAACTAACATCTAATTTTCCTAATATAATTTTTTTGAATAATATTTTTAATGATCCAACCGTTTATATATTAAGATATATTGATTTTAGTCATATACACAAATTATCAAATATAAATATATGTATATATATATATTGTTAGGTCATACACACTGTAGAAGGGGGTTGAATACAGTGTTTACTACAATCAAATCGAATTAAAGAACACAAGTAACAGAACACAGATTTTATTCAAGACAATAAACTTTGTTACAATATGGAACTGTCCTCTCTCAGTGATGAATAAATTATCACGAGAGCTGCTAGGGTTACAATGAATAATAATTTCGATTATGATAACATATATAGTGTAAACCCTATGTATGTGTTTATATACTACACAGTTACAAGATAATGTTCTAATTGATATCGAATATAATTCTGCTTCCTAAAATATATCAATTAGTTATCTTTTCTTCCAAGTATTATATTCTTCATAGAATTCTTTCTTCATGCATATCTCTTCTTGCGTTTGTCTTGATCTTCTTTCCCTTCAATCAGCCGCCTGCCTTATCTGAAAGTCTCCTTAAGTCCTGATATTATCTCCTGATAAATATCTCCTTATAACTTAAGTTCTGACAACTTAAGTTCTGATATCTTAAGTTCTGACTTCAGTATAAGTACTGATTTTCAGTTAAGTACTGATTTGTCCTGTTTAAGTAAGATCTGAAAACTAAACACAAATCATATTAGACATGACATCACAAATATATCTAACTAGAATAGTTAGATATACACTTCAGAATTTAAGCAGTTGTAGATCTTTGACTTGGTTTCAAAATCTGATCTCTTTGATGTCAGGAGTTGTTCTGAGATAGTTCTTCAACAAACATCTCTCAGCATATTCAAGTTCATTGACCATCTTCCTTTTAGCATTTATCAATTCAGCTGTATCTTCACCAGTTTGAAAAATAGCGGCTCTGAGATCATTTATCTTAGCTTTTCTTATGTCCTGATCTAGTCTGATGACATAAGCTTTATCAGACACTAGATTGAACTCAAGACCCTTAATACCAAGATATGTAGTGATTTTTGCGGTATTAGGCTTCATATTAACTATATCTCCTTTATGATCTCTGTACTTGGGAAAGTATGGTCTTTAAGACTTTATAGAGTAAAGTTTCTTCTGCCTTTGAATATCAGATTTTAAATAACTGGAAGCACCATTTGTTGATCTGTTCTTCACTTGAAGTAGGAATAGAACATGTTCCAGTTCTTCAAAATACTTCAATCTTATAGCATTCTTCCTGATATGAAATACCCTCCCATCTGTCATAAAATATAACATGATATCTTCTTTCAAAACAGAGTGGTAAACCATTTGTACAGATTCAAGTTGATTCAATCTCTCAGGAGTTGCTCCTACTCCTGGTTCACTTAAGGAAGTTGGATCATTGGTAGTGTTGTGTATTCTTCTTTCATCAGAACTACCCAATCCTGATTTGTCTCTTGCTTCCTTTCCTTGAATAACTGTTGCTTTAAAACCACTTGATGTAGTCTTCAAAGGTTGAGTCTGTTAAGATTTGGTGAATCCTGGTAGTAGTATCTTTGAAGGCTTAACCTGAGCAATGTCATAGGTTTCCTTTTCTTTATCTTCTGATATCAAGCCAACTTGAGCTATGTCAGAGGTTGCTTGCTTCACTGTAATATCAGATTTTACTAAGTCTCGATCTTGAACAACATGAGCTCTGTCAGAGGTTGTTTGAATATCCTTTTTTCTTCAAAATCAGACTACTATCTTCATCAGATTTTGTTTCTAGATCCATGGTTAGCATATAGATTTTTACAGGTTCATCAATTTTAGCTTTGCCTTTGAACCTTGGATCTACCTCCACTTGTGATTTGGCTTTGGTTGCCTCAGAATTTGTCTTCTCCTTAATCACAATACCCTTAGGCTTTGGAAGTTTCTTTTCAACAACAGAAGCCTTAGACTTGGATTTGACATTTTCTGCTTTAAGTCTGGCTTCTTCTTCCTTTAGACTTTCAAAGTCCATTCCTGGATTTTCTTTGAGAAATAATCTTTTTGAAATTTCTTCATCCAACTTCTGTAACTTAGGATCTTGATAGTAAACTGTTGTTTCCTCCCCCTTAAGCTTTAATGTCTGCATAAACTTCTGTGATTCTTGACTTTCACCCTGTATAGGAACATCAGGATTTGTCAGAACTTGTTTACCAGAACTTATTCTTCTATCAGCATCAGAGCTTGATCTCTGTATAGAAGTTCCAGCTTTCCTAGATAAAGAACCTTTGCCTTGACCACGACCTCTACCCTTTTCAGAGTTTCCCTGGTCATCATTTCCATCATCCTTTTTCTTCAGTGCTAAATGAGTAGAGCATTGGACTTAATCACTTTCTCCCCCCTTTTTGGCATCAGCAGGTAGAAGAAGAGAGACAAGAAATTCCACTGAGGATTGGATCTTATTGAGTTGAGTTTGCTGAGAAGCTTGATTCTTTAGAATTTCAGAAATCTGAGCTTGTTACTTCTCCCGAGCCTTCTCAATAGCTTCTACTCTGTTAAAGGTAGGGTTGAAAAATCTGTTCTTTTCTAGTTTAAAATTCATGTCTTGCTGAATCAGCGTGTCTTGAATTTTGTCCACCTTGGCATGAGTTATTGAGTGTTGACCTTGAAGGTGCTTTGTACTCAATGCAGTAACTCTAAGCTGTGCCTTGAAATCATCATTTATCAACATTTCATCAGCTTTGGCCAGGTGCTCGGCAAGTATGTTCTGATTTGGAACAAAATCAACTGTGTTCCACTCCTTAGTCCACTCCTTTCCTCTAGGAGTTTCATTCCAAGGTACTGGTGCATCCTCTCTAACAAACTTCTTGATTAAATCAGCTTTGCATATAGTTTGTTGAGTTGCATGTCCAGATGGACCAGCTGCATCAGTATTTACATTTGTAGCAGCTTCACCAGTATTGTCAGCATTTGCAGCATCAGAACTTATAGAGTCTGCAGAATCAGCTTCCTCTGATAAAATGATAGTATGTGAGTCTATAGAGGTTTCAACATCACCCTCTAAGTGCTGATCTACCTCTTAATTCTGATCAACATCCAAATTCTGATGCTCACCTAATATCTGATCTTCATCATCTAGATTCAAAATTGGTGTTGTTGGAATATCTGCATTGAAGTCAGCATCTAGAAGTGGTGTTGTTGGTGGAGTGTGTTGAAGAGTGGTTGGAGCTTCCAAGTACAGAATCTTAGGCACAACCAAGTTGTGAATATCTATTTCATCACTTGTACCTGGATCTTCAGCATGTACTGGATCAATGATAGGAGACACAGGAGGTGTAGGCACTTGCTTTGGAATATCCTCTTGCTCTTGAATAGGAGACTTGTGAGCTTGAGTGAAGTCTGATTCAGCAGTGGGAAGTAATTTAATTACTATAGGTTCTGTTGGGATCAGAGATTCCTGACCTCCTTCCTCAGCTGCTGCTTCTAGGATTTCTTCAGAGTGTGATGATTCACTTACAGCCCTCCTGGCTCTTTGCTTTTTAAGTCTCTTTGCTGAAGTAGAGACTTTGGGAGCTTCATCATTAGAATTTAGCTTTCTAAGCCTTTTGAGGGGCCTAGAACTCCCAGTTTCAGTATCTTTCTGAGAAGAGATCTTCTCAGCTTCTACAACAACAGGTTCTGATATGGGAACCTGTTCCTCAGTATTTTCTCAAATCATCAAAATTTATTATTGACCATTATTAAATCAAAATATTCATCACAGGATAAAATTTAAAATTGATGAAGTAAGATTAATAAATTGCAATTAAAACATGCACAATAACATAATTTGAGAAACTAAGATCAAATCTTGCAATTAAATAAAATTTCATTCACATATCAGATGATTACATTGGATGAAATTTATCAATTACATGCAAAAAGTACAAGATAGACCTAATCTTAGAATCCTAACATCAACAGCCTTAGTCCTAGTCTAAGAAGACCTAATGACTAGCTTCTTTTGCTGCTGACGAAGAGCACGACAAGACGAATGATTCATTCTTGCTGACGGAGAGCTTCTCTTCTTTCCTCTTCCAGATGATCACAATGGAGATGATAGTCCATATAAGAGAATAAGAGGTCTGTATGAACCTCTTGTGGAACTGAGTTCCAGATCTCTTCAGGAATGACAGTTACATGCCACTCATGTCGCCAATCTTCACAACTCAACTCGATATTAAAAGTATCATAATTCAGGAGCAAGTTGAAATGAACCATGTTTTTGATGAGTACGTAAAAAGAGTGAGATTGTGAGAAAATGAAAGATGTATTGGCTGGAAGGAATAGTTGGTTTAAATAACCAATAGAATACCAAGAGACGCAATGAGTATTTAATAATTACAGGTAAAAGTAATGATACCTCATCTCCCTAAACCAATGTGTAATGATAACATTCATTAAACGATCTAAAGCCAGAGTTAATGGCCACGGGAAATAATAACAGTTAGTGTGCACATGTAGGTTTTCAAGACATACACGCTAACCACTAACCCATAATGATTATGACTGATATATCTCACATAAACCAATATTCTGAAAAAATATGACCGTTGAAGTATGACTAAAAATAAACCAAGTAAATAAATACTGCCACGTCAGCATCAGAACTTGATTATTATCAGAATTTAAAAGTTATCAGAATATGGCTCCTTAACTCGAAAAGTGAATGTTTATTCCTGTAATTCTTCACACAAATACGGATTTGGTTTCATCAGAACTTAATTATAAGAAATTCCATCAGAACTTGTCCTCAGAATTTATGCAACTGACACTTAAACTTTTCATCTAAAACAACATTTATCACCACAGTAATTTTCATCATTCATATGTAGTGTATGTGTGTGCATTAAGCTAAATATCAGACAAAGAGTAAAGTCTGATTCACTTCAGTACATCTTAGAAATAAGGCATAACTAAGAACTTTGCTTAAAATCTGTCATTAGTCTGAAGCCTACTATAGAATGAGTTCATGCATGAGTCCACCTCAACTGTTTTGTGCTCGTTCTATGCATCTTTTGAAATTCCATTTTACAGTGTCTTCTCAGTGTAAGTGAGTCACGACTGCTTATCAGAATTTATGTTGTTATCAGAGTATTTCTCCAGTAATCATAGAGTGTGAAAAGTCACCAAGAAATTTTTTGCTTTTCTAATGCATATTACTTAATACCAGCAATGCACTTGGGTCTTCCCTTCCACATTTTTACTCTAGATCTCAAAGAAGTACCTGATATTTATTTCTTTTCTTTTTCTTTTTCTTTTGATAGGTGAGGCTTATCAACACTTAGTACATCCATCAGATTTACTGACATCAGAACTTAACAGATAAGAAGCACTATTCTAGTTTTTGACTTAGTAATAAGATACACAAAGTAAACTTTAACTAAGCTCAATATCAGAATTTTCTTGTGTTAAAAGATTTCCACATAAACAATTACTTCAAATATGGGATCTTTAGTATATTAAAGACTACTAGGTCAGCATCTAACACAGTTATCCTCATTGGATTGAATAGTCACAGAAACATTCATATCACTATCAGAGTTTAGAAATTCACATCAGACAACAATCATCACTTAGAAAATTTCAATTTAAGCACAGAATACACAAAGATAGTAATAACTGTAAATACTGATCATAAAGTCTGATGTATCAAAACATAAGTAAGCAGATTTAGAGAAAGAACCTGAAACCATTCCAAGTTCATTTATCAATCTTGTAAAAGTATCTTCACATAGTGGTTTTGTGAAGATATCTACTAGTTGTTGATCTGTTGGAACAAAATGCAATTCCACTGTACCTTCATCCACATGTTCCCTTATGAAGTGGTACCTAATGCTGATGTGCTTTGTCATTGAGTGTTGAACTGGATTACCTGTCATAGCAATAGCACTTTGATTATCACAGTAAATAGGGATTTTAGAATATGTTAACCCATAATCCAGTAACTGATTCTTCATCCAAAGAATCTGTGCACAACAACTTTCTGTAGTAATGTATTCTGCTTCTGCAGTTGATGTGGAAATTGACTTCTGTTTCTTGCTAAACCAAGAAACCAATCTTCCTCCAAGAAATTGGCAGCTTCCACTTGTGCTTTTCCTGTCAATTTTGCATCCTGCAAAATCTCTGTAATCAGTAATATCTACTGATTTACCAGTATCCTTATCCCACTTTGTTGCAGTGGCCATAGGAGTGGATGCACTTGAACAATCTTGCATTCCAAACTTCTTCAATAAATTTCTGGTGTACTTAGATTGACAAATAAAAGTTCCTTCTTCATTCTGCTTGACTTGAAGGCCCAGAAAATAGTTAAGTTCTCCCATCACACTCATTTGATATCTTGACTTCATCAGCTTGGCAAAATTCTTACAAAGTCTGTCATTTGTAGAACCAAAAATGATATCATCAACATATATTTGCACCAAAAGTAAGTCCTTTCTATGGTTGAGAACATGCATAAGCATGGTAGGCATGGTAGTCATGTTGGGAAAAGAAGAGGGTGCAGACATGGAAGTAGGCATAGCAAGTTTGTGATTAACAGACAAGTGATTAACACTACCACACTTAACACAGATTTTTCTTGGTACATATTTATTAGGTGTGTAGTTGTTATGCTTGTTAATTCATACTTTCCAATTTATATTGTTTTTCTTTTTAGCTTTTGTTTTAACCTCAATCTTTTTTAATATGTCATTCAATTGCTTGATAGACAAATGACCAACATTAACTTTCTTTTCCTTCCTGACTTGACTTAATTCTCCTGGAATAAAGTTCTTAGAAACTGATCCATATTTCTCATTCAACTTAGCTAGCTTAGCTTTGCCAACAGGTTTACTCACAGCCGACGGATGTGGCTTCAACCAAATTGGACTCAAGCTTCTCTTTACTCTTCTTCTAGGCTGCATCACAAAAGGACTCAATATCTTGAACTTTAGTGATTTGAGCATGAACATCTCTAGATGATTTCCATGCCTTAATCACTTCCTGTTCTCGTTCAAGCTACTTCTTTAAAATGTCTTCTTTCTTCAAGGACTCAGTTAATTCATCCTTAGCAATCTTACACTCAATTCTCAATTTCTCAAATTTAATAAATTGAGACTCTAGCACATTATTCCTCTCACTTAAAAATAAATTGTTTTCTTTAATTTTAGCATTTTCCTTAGTGAGGGACTTAAGTGTAACACGCAGGTGATATATTTCTATGGACATGTCATTTATTGCATCATTACACTCAGTTTTAGATAAATATGCTAGGTTAATGGTGATTACCTGATTGCTTGAAGAACTTGTTTCTGTTTCATCAGATTTGGCCATTAGGGCTAGATTGACATAGCTTGTTTCTTCATCTTCATCCAATCCATCTGCAGCCCAATCATTCTCCTGTGTGATGAAAGCCCTTTCCTTTTATTTGAGCAACTCAAAGTATTTTTGTTTATAATCAACAGGCTCAAACTTCTTTTTGCTGGAATCAGACTTTCTACATTCACTGGCAAAATGACCCGCCAAGCCACATTTGAAACACTTGAATTTTAACTTATCAACCATGTTTCCGTTTGGCTTAGCTGCTCCAAAATTCTTCTTGAATTTAAGCTTGGAAAATATTTTGGATAAGAATGCTAGATGTTCATCAATATCATCTATGTCATCTTGGCTCAATTGATCTTCATTTTCAACTTCCAGCCCTTTACCATTGCTTTCACAAACCTTTGATGTAGACTCAACAGCTTCTATCTTCATTTCTTTCTCCTTCTCTAACTCAGCAACCAGTGCTATGGACCTTCCTTTCTTTCTTCCTTTCTCCATCCTCTCATCTTGCTCTATTTCAAGTTCATAGGTTTTCAGGATTCCATACAGTCTCTCCAAGATGAACTCCTTGTAATCCTGTGAATTTCTCAACGAGACTGTCATTGGCTTCCACTCCTTTGGAAGATATCTAAGGAACTTGAGGTTAGAGTCTTTTGTTTGATAGACTCTTCCATGCAAATTCAGAGCATTTTCTAACTTTTGAAATCTACTAAAAATATCAGTGAGAGACTCACTTTCTTCATAGTGGAAATGCTCATATTGCTGAATTAGTAGTTGCATCTTGTTCTCCCTTACTTGCTCAGTACCATCACAAATAATTTGGATTGTGTCCCAAACCTGTTTGGCTGTTTTAAAGTTAATGATGTTATCAAACATATTACCATCAACTCCATTGAACAATATATTCATGGTCTTCTTATCTTTCCTGACTTGCTCAATATCAGGGTCTGACCATTCATGCCTAGGTTTTGGAACAGATGGCTCATTGCCAGTTGCAGCTCTCATTGGTACATGAGGACCTCTCTCTATGCAGTCCACATAAGCCTCATCTTGGGAAAGAAGATGTAGGTGCATCTTCACCTTCCAGTGGTGATAGTTGTCTTTGTCCAGAAATGGAATCTTTACTCCAACATCCTTTTTGTTCATCTTGTTGTTTGTTGTGATATTTATACTCTTTGTTCTTCAAGAGCTTGCTCTGATACCAATTGTTTTTCCCTAACAATACAACAAGAATTATAGAAGGGGGTGAATGTAATTCTGGGTCCTTTTTAAAATTTAAAGAATGTTCTAACTCGATAAATATAACAGTGTTTGACTAGCAATGGTGTGGAATAAAAGAGTGATAGAAATCAAAACACTAAGTAATAAAAATACAAGCTTTTAAAACTTTCTGGTGGATTTGAAAGTATCCACCAGATATATATATATATATATCAATGGAGAACCCTGTGAAGCTTTGAATAGCTCACAGTTGCTTTACAAGTTTGAACAAATAAAACTACAGAGAAATGCTTACAGAATAAATCTTGATATGTTTCTCTAAAAATAAGCTTGCTTAGTTAATTGTTCTACTTGCTACACTTGGTTTATATATCACTAAGTTACATGATAATAAAACAAGACAATAAAACAAAGTTTATCTAGTCTAAAATCATGCTACTTCATTACTCTTTCCAATATCTTTGATTGTCTCCATAATTGCATGGAAATGGTAATGCTTCTTTGTTCTCAATTCCTGCTTATCAGGCTGCCGCATTCCTTTTGCAAACACCCAAAGCATGTGAATGTGTTGTCACTGTCAAAAGCTATTTGAATTTGATCATCCGTCGGGACTATGTTTGTCATCCGTCGGGAGCTATGTTGATCATCCGTCTGGAATCTTGTAGATCATCCGTCGGGAGTCTATCTGCCACTTGACTCTAGTTCACTTATATAATTACAATACATCTCATATTTACAATTAGTCAACCTATTCTGTATTTCAATCTAGTAGTCAACAGGACTTAGAGAACCCTACACAATCTACTTGACTAAAACATGTTGTTTGCGGAAATGTGCTACAGAACTTATTTGTTACATAAGCTACTCACTCGATGGATGTTTATCTGTCATCCATCGGGACTGTAAAGTTCATTCGTCGGGACTATATTAGATCATCTGTCGAGTGCTACAAAATTCACTAAGTTAAATCTACTAAGGTGTTTTGTTTAACTTATCATCAAGTTCACAACATATTCCTAACAACTTTTTAGGCCACACTATATTAGGATATGTAAATTAAGTTTTCGAGTTGATATTGTGGTTATACGCACCAAATGAGTGTATATAAAAGTCGTTAGTTGTCAAAGAAAACCAATATTTCAAAACGACCTTATTTTACGAACTCTCGAGGAATACGGAATCATATTACGATTAAGGATTTAAAATCCTACGAATAAAACCGAAGTGCAACTTTACAAAGTATAAGGATTTATAGGAAAAGATTACCCCGTGAATCATTTACGAGGAATTACCACGATAACGAGAAAGCGACCAAGTAAGTAGGTAAGTGAATGAATAAACGAAATAAACCCATGAAAATGTAAACCATGCAAACTAATTAGCATTAAATGCAATCAAGGATTGGTGATCAAATAGTAATCTTGCTAAGAAGAACAGTAATTTGATAGGATGAATAGTGGAAGGGATGGGCATAATACTTCCTAGCTTGTAGGCTTGGAAAAATGAAGCCATACTTCTTGATTCTCCAAGTTATATGAATATCTATATGTCATAAAATCAACCAACACTGAAGCAAACAAAACAAGCAACTAAGAATCTCTCTCTCTCTCTCTCCCCCATTTCAAAGCTCCATTCAGCCCTTTACCATAACGGAAGAAACCAAATTTCAAAACTCAATATCAAGCCATGGAAAAGTCCTACAATAATTCCCAAGCTTCGATATTATCAAACTAAGGTAAGATAAATCTTTCACCCATTCCTTTGAGTTCTTCCTAGGTAAATAAATTGATAAAGACGATGATGAATAGTAACAAAATAGTAACTTCAAGTGTCTTTGTTTATTTATTGGAATGATCCAGGATCTTTAAGCACACCCAAGGGTTTATCACAAAGGAGAGCATTCCAAGAACCCAAAAAAGATATAAAACCTTTTTCAAACTTTGTTTAAGTATTGAACTTTCAAGAAAAGTATGGATCTTGAATATATGATATAGTTATAGTGTTATTATGTTGGTTTGGTTGTTGTTGATCAATTGGTAGATAAAGATGATGTTGATGAACACAAAACCTTGAGTTCTTGAGATGAATAAGTAGTTAAATGATGGATTGTTGATTGTTCGGTTATTGGTAGTGTAATAGTGTTAAAACGAACCATGGATCGTAACATTACATCATTATAATGCCCGATTCGCGGTAACTTAGTTCTCTTTTAAATGTCACAATACAAAAGATAATTAGTATGTTGGTGAGGAAGCGCTAGAGATGCAAAGACCTTCGTAACTACTGGAAGCTTAGTTTAAGGTGGGCTATATCATTCAGATAGGTATAAGATATTAGTAGTAATTATTGTAACTTCTTGTAGAGGTTACATATAATTGTTTGAGATCATGTAATGTACATTTTAGTTGTAATAATAGATGATACTTGTTGTACATCGTTTCTAAGGCTATAACTATGTGTGTGTGAGATTGGGGTCTGTGATTTGGAATTATTGGATCATTGAGTTAAATACAGGTTATACATGATTGAAGGATTGCGTGACAACCCAGATTCCTGACCCCGAATTTGGGGGCATTACATGTGACCTTATGACCATAAAGAAGATCATCTTTTGACAGAATTCACATCCCCCTTTCACTCATGTGACCGAGCCTCATGTGTCAAAACCTGGTCATGTTTTCCTTTTCAATCTCAGAGGATGCAACATCAAAAGAACATGTTAATGTAGAACCTTGAAGAAGATATAAGGTACCATATTTAACACCTTTCAGAATCACATCAGAACCCTTGCAGACATGTAAAACCCCACCTTCACCTTTAAAACTGAAACCCTTGTTTTCTAATATACTCAGAGATATCAGATTTTTTTATCATCAGTGGGACATGCCTAACATCATTCAATGTGCAGAAATTACTGTCATGTGTTCGAAGTTTAACCGAGCCTATTCCAACCTTCTCACAAACAAAACTGTTAGCCATAAAAAAATTTCCACTGTCTACTTCCTCATAGGTTGTGAACCACTCCCTGCGGGGACATATATGGTAAGGAGCTCCAGAGTCAAGAATCCACACATCAGAGTGATGGATGTATTAACAACAACTAGAGCAATATCTTCTTCAGAATTATCACTAGCTATAGAGCATTACCTGCACCAATACCCACCAATTTATCATGTTGCATTTTTTCTTGGGACAGTCAGATTTTCAGTGCCTCTTCTGTTTACAGTAATTGTAGACGTCATTAGATTTTGAACCCTTAGGAGCTGGTTTCTTGGATTTATACTTCCCCGACTTTCCATGTCCAGTACTCCCGCTGGCTACCAACCCAACAGTCTGATTATCTCCACATGTACCAACAATAAACGATCACAAAATTTTTATATAATGATGGTAAACAAACTAAAAGAATTAAAGTAGCATCCTCAACTTTAACTTTAACATCAATATTACGCAATTCTAATAATATTGTGTTGAACCGATCTAAGTGATCTCCAAGAGGCATATCTTCCTGTATTTACAGACTAAACAAACGTTGCTTCAGAAGCAACTTATTTATTAAAGACTTTGTCATGTACAGACGTTCAAGCTTCAACCATAATCCAGACACGATATCCTCCTCCGTGATTTCAGTAATAATATCATCTATAAGAAACAACAAAATTGTTTGTGTCTCATCTTCGAGACTGGCCATCTCAGCGCATCCAAAAGCAGCCGATTTCGTGTTCAGCGGAGCCAGAGCCCCTGTTGCTTTAACAAGGCACACATCTTGATTTTCCAGACTAAAACTAAATCTCCTAGTAAATTTATCAACCTTGACATTAATACCACCAGACTTCTTTCTCTCCGAACCGAAATTCAAATTCTAGAATTAGAACCAGGCTCTTAATACCAGTTTTTTATAACAGAAGCAAAAACAGATTATAGGTAACGTAATGAAAGAACACAAATAACCAGAAAAGAAAAGTTGTATTGATCTTTATGATATAGATTACAACATAAATTAAGTTTATGCCGATACAGATTACATAATACATGTTTAGGATATGTAGTAGAGAGTTTATATAGTACTCTCTAGGCGGTTATAGAAAAGCCCAGAAAACACGCCCAAAATAGATGACCCTAAAAAAATAGATTCAAGGCATATTCTAACACAAAGAAACTCAGCAATTTTAGATTGTAGTATAACAACTGTAACAAATCTGTAATTTATTTATTTGCATTAAGAATGTAATTAAAACACAACAAGAATATTGTGGCTGATAACTACCCCATATTATAGAGTCATATAGTACTATTGGTGAAAAATGATAATATCATGGAGTACATTTTATTTTTGGATCTAATATAGGAGTACATTTTATATGTGATGTTCAGTTTATGCATGGAATATATATTTTGGCAGAAGGAATATGTTATTCCTAAATAATCGAAGAATAGAATTCCAGAAGGGGTTTGAATGTAATTTTTGGTTTCTTTTGGAAATTAAGAAAACTCTTTACCAAAATATATATGTGTTTGAATATGCAGGTGTGTAGAAATGAAATATATATGTATTCAAGACATAAAGTAATTAAACACAAAGATTTAAAAACTTTTTGGTGGATTGTTCTTTTCCAGCAAAGATATATATTGATTGAGAACTCTGTGATGCAAGAATGCACACAGCTGCTTACAAGTAAAGTTATAAAGAAAGAACAGAGAAATTCCTAACAGATGTAGCCTTTTCTATTTCCCAGTTCAATCGATAATTTATCTACTTGCCACTCTTGGTTTATATATATCACCAAGTTACATATGAAAAAGACAAACATATAAAACAAAATGTCTAAGTCTAATCACATATTTCTTCATCTCTCTATCCATCATCTTTGTATTTCTTTATTCTTATAAACCTGCAAATAGGCTGCCACATTCCTTTTGTATACGATCAACCTATATGACTGTCAAGTCACTCTCAACTGCCATTTGAATTTGTTATCCGTCGAGACTTTATAGATTATCCTTGAGTCTCTATTGGATCATCCGTTGAGAGTATCTTTAGTCATCCGTTGAAGCCTTGTAGAATAATCTGTTGAAAGTATTTTCATAGCAGTTGATACAATTTTTTTTATGCAAAATTACAAGGCATCTAATATTTACAATTAACCAACCTATTTTGCATATCATTCTAGTAGTCAACATGACTTAGAATATCCTATAACCTCTAATTCTCTAAGACATTACTATATAAAGGAATGTGCTACAAAAACTTATTTAAACATAAGCTACTCTTTCAACGGATGACAAACTAAGATTATCCGTTGAAAGTTACAAACACACTTAATTAAAACGACGAAGGTGTTTTGGTGAAATATCATCAAGCCTACAACATATTCCTAATAATCCCTTAATTTATGTCTACTAGAATTGTAGACATAAATTTAGGAGGACTTGATGATAAAAAAATACCTTATACAAAATGATCATTCAATAGTAGATAAATATGATAAGTGCTGCAAATTCTATTGAAAATTGATAGAAGAAAGTTCACAGAAATCTCACAAGCCTTGTTCAAGGTGCTCCTCTAGACTGAGCAAATTAATTCTTTTTCCTTGAGTGTCTAGTCTTCTTTCCCAGCTTTTCATTGTTCTCTTCTATTCAGTGTTGGAGTTGTCTGTTGAACTCAGATTCATCTTCATTAAATAGATCCAGCATCTCCTGCATTTCCTTGAAAGTCTCATTGTTTGATATTTTAAGTTGGTCTTCTAGTCTGAAGAATCTTCTGGTATTTCTTTCATCTTTAAACTTCATCAACCAGTATGGCCTCAAGTGCACTCTACTTCCAGTGTAAGGAATAGTTAAGATTCTTGGTAGTGCACTTAGGTCTCTCCAGTTTTGTCTTATTTGTTGAATTTTGTTAAGTATCTCTGCTTTGGCCACCTTGGTGAATCCAAAATCTTTCTTGATTGCAGAGAATACTTTAACTAAAACAGTGTAGCCTTTATTGAGAATCCTATGAAGAGGCCAAATTATTACTTTTCCACCCTTGTATCTAAACACTAATATTTCCGGAAGTCTATTGTAGGCATCAATACCTCTTCCTTCATCTAGCTCATACAAGTAAAGATTAATGTCTGGAAATTTCTTTATGTCACAAATAAAGAGTTGATCTCCTTTGTTGACTGTTGGCTGGGTTTAGATGAGGCTTTGGATTGGAATGAGACAGACTTGACTTGCTTGCTTGCTGATCTCTTTCTTCTTTTTGAAGTGGTTGGAATTGGGATGTTCAGTTCAGGTATAGGTAAGCTTTCCCAGTCTATTTGTTCATCCTTGGGAATGATTAGCTCACCATGAAAGTTCATACCAGGATGGACCTTGATTTCAACTTGCTCCATTATGGGCATAGTTGGTTGATTTGTAGTAGTAGACTGAGTTGAATTTGGTTATTCCTTTTCTTCTTCAAATATCAGCTTCCTTTTGGCTCTCTCCTTTACCTTTTTCACGGATTTTTTCTTTGGTTCCTCATGCTTCTCAGTTTCATTTATGGTAGCAGGCTTCTCAGTTTCTGACTTGGTAACAGGCTTTTCATTTTCTGACTTGGTAGCAGGCTTTTCAGCTTGTTTTTTTGCTTCTAAGTCAGCCTACTTTTTCTGAGATTTGAGCCTCAATCTCTCTTCTCTTTTGGCTTCTCCAAATTGAGGATGTCCAGCTATCACACAAATCATTTTGCCATGCCTGTAGATCTTTGCTATCCTTTTCTTCAAAACTGAGTCACTTGGATCTTTGTGATTTGCAATAGAGTGACCAAGCAACTTCTTTTCATCAGGTTTAGCAGTTGAATATACTAGGTCCAATGGATTTTTGTTTGAGTGTTTTGATGAGTGTTTCTTAGGCTTCAAAATCATAATGGCCTGTTGATGTCTTTTAGATGAGATTTGACCTCTTTCCATGTTTCCCAACTTCATTTCATATATTGGAATTGGTCTCAATTAAGTGGAGTGCTTCACATATTTGTCTTGATTGGCAACTGGACCAAATTCTTTCTCAATTCTTTCATCAATTTTCTTCTTTGCTCTTTTAGCTTAAGTTCAGCTGCTGCTATGTTGATTAGATCAATACTATCTAACACTGGTGGTTTTGAGAAGGTAATGGCTGGAACAATTACCTTACTGGCTTGTACACTTAGATTCTTCTCCCCATTTTTGTTAGCATCAAGTAGAGCTTGATTTGAAGTTTGAGCTACCACCAGTTGATGTAGTAGAATAGTTTGAGTTTGTTAATTGGTAAGGATTTGAGCAATTGAATTCTCCACTTTTGACAGTCTTGAACCCAAATCCTCAACCTTTCTATTCAAGTCAGATTCCTTCTTGAGCTTCTAGTGTATGTCTCTCATGGTTGACTTAGGAAGTTTAGAATCCAGTCTCTTATTGAGATACCCTTTGGCTAGCTCAATAAAATTCTTGAGTTCATCCACATCTTTATTATGTTTGAGATCTTGAATTTTATGTAATTGAAGAGACTCAAGATGGGCATGTAGAAGAATTTTGGTGCTGGCATTGTTGGTGGCTTGAATGGCAGATTGAGTGTCATGGATTAGCTTGAACAAGGTGGATTTGAAATGATGATAGTTGCAGTCTTCTGTGAACAATCAGGATGGAGTGTCTGCATCTCCCCCTATGTTCCTGCCTACCTCTTCAGCATCCTCTCCAAGAGAGTCATCCTCAATTGAATCACCAGAAGCACCAAAAGGATAGTCAAAATCATCACCAGCTGTAGGAGGAAGAGAATTGATTGCATCCTTTGCCCTTAGCATAGAAGATGTACTGTGCACCAAGTTTAGAGTCTTCTCAGCATCCTCATTGCCCACTTTAGCTAGAATCTGATATGCTGGAACAGGGTGAGTAAATGCCTTAGCATCAAAAGAGACAGAATCTAGAATAACTTGATATTCTTGCTGAAATAGTTTCTCTTTATCTGCATCATTGACATCCATTAACTCACTAGCAATGGGATCTTCCCATTCTTCTGTACATGCCTTTCTCTTATTTTCTCTCTATTTTTACATCAAGGGCTCCCCGTGGCCACCCTTACACCTCACCTTCACCATCTAAGGCGGGACTCCTCTCATTCACTTTTTCCATGCTAGAAGAAATAGCATGATGAATTGCACTCTTTTCCTCTCCTTTTTCCCGAGAGCAACTCAGCACTCAATTCACTCCCTTTCCTTAATCCTAAGAATGATTGAACAACTACTAAGTCATCTACATTAGTCACAAGTTTAGAAATTTCAAGTTATGTAGAGACTTCCAATGGATGAGAGACATCCTTCGAAATAGCAGTTGTGAATGTCGACGAATAATTGCTGTTAAGCTTATCCGTCGAGAGGCAATCACTTATCGATGGATGAGGAATATCCGTCGAGAAGGTAGAAATGACAGAGTTAGGATTTGAAACTACTATTGAATCTGTGGTGATTGATTTGAGATTATGCACAAATTTATTAGTAGTTTCAGAAAGAAAGGGCAAGTGAGCCAACAAATCATCAATAAGATGATGCTCACTTGCTTTAGATTTTGGCTCTTTTATGAGTTTTAAAGATGGAGAATTCAGAATTGATGTGTTTATCATATCCACATCCAATGAGTTTGTGGGAGAATTGTGTGTGTGAGGTGTTTTGATTGTGAGAGAATTAGGAATTGATGTGCTCACATCTATGTCTATGTGTGGAACATTAGTGTTATTTTTAGGAAAATAGAAGCAAGCTTGTATTTTATCCCAATTAATAGAGTAATCATTACCTTTAAAAGAGAATGCAATGGTTTTATCCTTGGAGTTGTACACAACCATAGTCCAGATTTGCTCCACAACTTCACAGTAGATTATTGGAGACTTAAGCAGATCATAGCTTAGTTTGTAGTTGCGAATGAAGTCCATCATCTTGTGATAGTCCTCAGAAGCAGCAATGTTCTTGTCCACCAGTGCCACGAAGTTTTTCTTCTCATAGACAAATCCATACTAAGACATAATCTTTACTACATGTGGCATTTTTGTGATTGAAAGAAGTTACAGAGAAATGGGGTTTTTGGAAATGAAGAGAGTAAAAATTGCTTTGATGATAATGAGAAAGATAATAGTAAAATGAAAAATTGAAAGGGGCTTTTAAAATTTCTCAGAAATTAATAATAATAAAAATAGAAGTAGAATAAAGTACCCAATGAAAATTTCCAAAGATTGCTAAAAAAATAAAGTAAACTGTAGAAATTCTAAAGATTATCCATCGACATATACATACATACATACTGTAAGTAAATTCCACGTATAAGGTATATAATTAACGGCTATGATTAAAGCAATTCAACGGATATAGATTAAACAATTATCCGTCGAGATATAAAGTACCCAGAAAAAATATTTAATTTTCAACAGATAATGAAATTCAACGGATATTCATTTTCAACGGCTAATGAATATCCATTGAGATATAAATTTTGACTTATCCAAAATTTCATCTCTTTAGGAAAAGTCAAATTTATTTCTGGTTGCATTATAAATTGCTTAGATATCAAAATAACTTAGGAATAATTAAGCATACCTAACTCACTTATCAACCTAGTGAAAGTTGACTCATCAAGTGGCTTGCTGCTTACTTGAAACAAAATGAAATTCCACAGTACCATTCATGGCATATTCTCGAATAAAATGGTACTTGATGTCAATGTGCTTTGTCCTTGAATGTTGTACAGGATTTTCAGTAATGGCAATGACACTTGTGTTGTTATAGAAAATTGGAATCTTGTCCACATGTAGACCATAATCCAATAGATGATTTTTCATCCATAGAATATGTGCACAACAGCTACCAGCAGCAATGTATTCAGCCTC
This sequence comes from Apium graveolens, assembly GCF_009905375.1. Lineage (NCBI taxonomy): Eukaryota > Viridiplantae > Streptophyta > Magnoliopsida > Apiales > Apiaceae > Apium > Apium graveolens. Next base: position 241,888,610 of record NC_133651.1, read on the forward strand.
AGCTGTGGAAGTAGAAACTGAGTTTTGTTTCTTACTAAACCAGGACACTAGCTTGTTTCCTAGAAACTGCCAGGTTCCTGTTGTACTTTTTCTATCTATTCTATAACCTGCATAATCTGCATCTGAATAACCAATTACATCAAAACCAGAATCTCTAAGACACCAAATGCCAAGTTTTGGTGTTCCTTTGAGATATCTAAAATTATCTAAATAGCTACTAAATGAGATTTTCTAGGATCAGCTTGAAATCTAGCACAAAGACAAGTAGCAAACATTATATTTGGCATACTGGCTATTAAATATAAAAATGAACCTACCATGCCTCTATAATTTGAAATATCTACATACTATTCAGTTGTGTTTATTTCACTACGCCATAGATGACCTATTTGCACGTTTTTTCCTCGTGTTGCCTTAGAAAACGTTGCAATAGGTATGAAATTATGGCCCTATCACAACACCCAGATTTTGGTGTTGCAATAGGCATAATAACATGTTGCACTAGCTCAATAAATCTTTGGTGTTGACATAGATGTCTTCTCTATTGCAACACATAGACCGTGTTGCCATAAGTAGTTGAATATTTTTTTAAAATTAAATTAAATTTTAAATTTATCTTTAAAAGTAGTATATTTGAATAAAATAGTTTGTAGATTTTTTTGGAAAGTGAAAGCCCAAAATATAAACAAATTATTCATATATTTATAGAAATTGCAATATTTTATTATAATATAAAATTAAATGAATATATTTATATAATTAACTTAATAAAATAAAAAAATTACTTGATATCACTAAAATATTTTATAAAAAATAACAACCTGTGTGGCGCCCTCCAAACCCGGGTCAGAAGTTTGGGGTCCACACACACACACACACACCTTATTTATAACCTGCTTATAATGACAATAAAGATAATAATAATATGCAGTGACCCTACTTACCATCTACCACGGACCGCAACATGTTAAAGTATGTACACAAGCCATACACACACACTTATATTACAAACGTCCAAATCCCAACTATTCAAACTCTGAACTGAATATTAAACATTCTTACAAACTTTTAGAAACTTAAACTATCTCAAAAGCTGTCAGCTAGCTTAACTCGATCAACCTGGACCCCTAGCTCTCGCACTGGATTGGGGATCCTCGCTACCAACTGTTTCCTTCTTAACTGGAAAAGAACATAAACAACATCACAGAAATGAGCTAACTAGCTCAGCAAGTCACGATGACAAGACTGAGAATAATGATCATCAAGTGAAAAAGGTTAAGGTATCAAGTGAACAATGATTATTGATTTAGAATTGGATATTATATTTTCATTTAAAAAACCAAGGTTAGGTTGCTGATCAGTCACGCACTAACCCCGAGCAAGGCACACAGCTCTGCTCTAATTACTGGATTCAATGCACACATTGGCCTAACTTGACCACCAATCTGGTCTGACCACGAATCTGGTCCACAATTTTATAAAACAATCCAATTCTAACATAATAACAGAATAATCAATGTAAAGCAATAAACAAAATCATAAACAACATTGGATGTTCAATAATGAGATGGTTTCAATCTTCACAAAGGAATAATATGACAATTTCAAAGAATGGCTATTAGGTAATGAAAGAATTAGATAACAAAGGAATCAACGTTTCAAGGTTACAAGGATTTGGTTTTTCAAAGCATAGGGTACAATTGTTTGAATATGTAAGTCATTTGATTCAGTGGTTAGTATTTAGTTCGTATGTATTTGTGGAGTAGTATCGTATATCTGTGGTTTGTACTCGGGTATTCAGCAATCAATGGTTCAGAAAGAATAAGGTTTACGGCTCAAAGATCAACAACTGGAATCAAGGTTTAGGGTTTAGTGCTTCAAAGCACTTGCAATATAGAATGGGACTATCAATCATCTACAATATATTTCGAGAAAGTTCAGAACACTTGCCTGATATTAGCTTGCTATACTTCTCTAACTTCCAATCACAATCTCCTACTCCTCGACTATCTATTTCCCTTTCCTACGCCTTGCCTCTTCTTCTCACATATCATAACCATCTATCAATACTCAACTCATACGATTCTAGTCGGTATACACTTCTATCTACCCTTCGTTTTACCCAAATCCGACTAACGAATTGAAAGTTACGCTATAAACAAGTAAACACCGAACATATAGACTGACAGTCAAACAACAAGTCACATATAACACGTAACACGTCAAACAATCAATGATATATCATTTATAACGGAGTCTCGGGTCATAGACACGCTTTCGGATATTTAATATGATTTTTAAAATATTTTTCGGAATTAAAACGGGTCGTTGGATTGATTTTAAAGCAATAAACAGGGTTCGGTTTGCCAAATCTGGCTTCAAGAAAATTTTAAAATAATAATCGAGTCTTGAAAACAATTTAAAATAATATTGTTAAGCTCTAAACTATTTTTCGGAATTTTTAAATCATTAATAAATAATTAAATCTAATTAAATAATTAATTAAAATTAATTTAATCAATTAATTTTCAAATTAATTGACCAATTAATCAATTAATTATTAAATAAAATTAATTAACTAATTAATTCAGATTTATTTTTGAATTAAAAATAATTTTTGGAATTAAAATAATAATTTTTCGATTTTTCAGAATTTAAATATGAATTTTTATAATTAAAATAAATAGAAAATATGATTTTTAAATAATTTATAAACGGGATGGTTATTTTTGCAAATTCTGGAAACTTCAGGGACCAAACTACATCGTCCCCAAAAGTTCAGGTACTAAACTGTAATTTGACAGGTGTTCGCCGGAAAACACCCCTGTCTCGCCGGAGAAGACGATCCAGGGATGTTCAGGCCACCACCACCTCCAGATCATATCTACACAACACCAGGAACACAACCATGACATCAAAACACACAACATATCCTGAGTTGGCCGGAAATTGGCCGAGAAGTGCGCCGATTTACGGCGAGCTCGATGTAACCTTAAAAACACAACTCCCTTCGATTCAGGGATCCTCTGTTAATGAGCTATACACTAATCGATTGCAAATTTCATAAGGAACACAACCCACTATATTTCAACACCTAATAACCCCAGGAACAAAAAGCCCTAAATTTCAAAAAAGAACATTCATACGGGTTATAAACACTAATTTTAAAATTCGAAGATTAAACTCAAATTTGAACATGTTATTGAACTTCAAATCAGTCATATGACATATGAAAATCATCAGGAAAACAAGCTCTATAACATGCAATCATCAAATAATTTAAATAATCATCCGAACAAAAAATCATAATTTTAATCAAAATAATTCAAAAATAAATAAAATTACAGAAAATAAACCTTTGATTCTGCAATGATATGAAGCACAGATTCTGATAGTATATTTCAAGAGCTTTGATTTGAGTACTCGAGCTTTACCAACAGATTCCGGTAACACCTTGAAATTGAGGTTTGATTCTCGGTAGGTTTTATGAATATATGAATTTTCTCTGTAAAATTATATAATTACTGTTTGTAAATGATTGTCGGTACAAAATAAAATAGTACGTTTATTTATAAAAACAGATCCAATCGGTACTGGTTTTCGGGATAATTATCCAAATCAGTACAATTTGTACTGCGGTCTTGGTCTCAGCGCCTGGTTACACGTATTACGAGATGATAATTATAATAGTTTAATAAAAAGATCCGTTTATCGAAAATACGAGTTTTATTGATTCACCGAAATGAATACCGTATCGAAAATATTGGGCCGGGACCCGCGCAGGACAAACTGTACGCCGGATCAAAAAAGTCGAAACATGGAAAATGCTCGGAATATTGCAATTAGGTTAGGAAGGAGTTCTCAGAAGAGTTTCAGGTTATAAAAATGTAAAAACGGGTGACGTCGGTTGGTTTCCAATTGTATAAAATAGTTTATAAATACTCGGAAAAAGAATTTATAAAATCCATCTATTTCCTATAGAATCATAAATCAACATAAAAATAAATAGGAAGATATGACAATTATCTATATTTTATTTTGGACATATAAAAATTAAATTACTCAATTGATATTATTTTTAAACATCCAAATACATATACCACTTAACAATTAATTCATAGAATAAATACTGAACATGCATAATATTTGTTTATTAGCAAAAATAATTACACGATATATCCCAGATATTACATCCTTCCCCCTTTAAAAGGATTATGTCCTCAGAATCTCCTATGAAAACAAATGAGGGTACTTTTCTCTAATATCACTTTCTAACTCCCAGATTGACTCTTCAACCTTTGGGTTTCTCCACAATACTCTTACTAACTTTACCACTTTATTTCTTAACATTTTCTCTCTTTCTTCTAGAATCTCTATCGGACTCTCTACATATGATAAATCTATTTGAAGCTCTATTGGCTCGTATTCGATTACATGCCTGGAGTCTGGATTATATTTCTTAAGCATCGATACGTGAAAAACATTATGAATGTGCTCCATGTGCGGAGGTAACGCCAACTCGTAAGCTACTTTGCCAGCGTGCTTTAAAATCTCAAAAGGTCCGACATATCTTGGGATCAGTTTTCCTTTCTTTCCAAATCGTGTCAATCCTTTCCACGGTGATACTTTCAGTAATACCAGATTTCCTTCTTCGAATTCCATATCTTTCCTTGATTGATCTGCATACTTCCTTTGACGGTCTTGTGCTGCTATCAATCTCTTCTAGTTAACTTCAACAACTTCCTTCGTCTGTTGCACCAATTCAGGTCCAAGTATTTTGCGTTCTCCTACTTCATCCCAATATACAGGAGTTCGACATTTGCGTCCATAAAGAGCTTCATAGGGTGGCATCCCAATATTAGCGTGGTAACTATTATTGTAAGCAAATTCTACCAAAAGTAAATGCTCGTCCCAACTTCCTTTGAAATTAATGGCACAAACACGTAACATGTCTTCGATCGTCTGGATTGTCCTTTCACTTTGGCCGTCCGTCTATGGATGGTAAGCCGTACTCATATTCAGTCTCGTTCCCAAACATTCCTGAAAACTTTTCCAAACTATTGAATTAAATCTCGGATCTCGATCAGATACGATAGACACAAGGACTCCATAACGAATTACGATTTCTTTCAGGTACATATGGACTAACTTGTCTACTGAAAATCTTTCATTTATAGGCAGAAAATGAGCTGACTTGGTAAGTCTGTCCACTATAATCCAAATGGCATCATGATTAGCTTTCGTTCTTGGTAATCCAGCTATAAAATCCATGGCAATATGCTCCCACTTCCATTCTGGAATCTCTATTGGCTGCAACAATCCACTTGGTCTCTGATGCTCTGCTTTAACTTTCTGACATATATAACATTTACTAACCCATTCTGTAATTTCCCTCTTTATATCGGGCCACCAATAATTTTTCTTTAAATCTCTGTACGTCTTGGTACTTCCTGGATGGATTGAATACCTTGAATTATGAGTTTCCTGTAAAATTTCATTTTTCAACTCCGTTACTGGTGGAATCCAAATTCTAGAAGAAAACTTAAGAATACCTTGATCGTCCTTTTGCGTGCACAATTCCTCTCCTACCAAACGATTAATGTTCTGATCCATTATCTCTGTTTGACACTTTCTTATCTTTTCTAACAACTCCGGCTGGAAAGTCATACTATACACTTTTGCTTCATCAGGCTTGCAAACTCTAATCTCCAATTCCAGTTTCTGAAATTTCTTGTATATCTCTTCGGGTACTGATAACACATTCAACTTTTCTTTCCGACTTAACGCATCCGCCACGACGTTTACTTTACCGGGATGATAGTTAATCGTGCAATCATAATCCTTAATCAACTCTAACCATCTTCTCTGTCTCATATTAAGCTCCTTCTGCGTGAATATGTACTTCAAGCTTTTGTGATCCGTATAAATCTCGCATTTCTCTCCATATAGATAATGTCTCCAAATCTTCAAAGCGAAGACTATAGCTGCTAGCTCCAAATTATGGGTAGGTTACTTCTGTTCATGTGGCTTCAATTGCTTTGACGCATACGCAATAACCTTATTGTGCTACAACAGAACACATCCGAGTCCTTTATGGGAAGCATCGCTATAGATTACAAAATTCCCTTGGTCATCTGGAAGCGACAAAACAGGTGCCGTGATTAATCTTCACTTCAATTCCTGAAAACTTTCTTCACATCTATCGTTCCATATAAACTTTTCATTCTTCCGTGTAAGCTTCGTCAATGGTGTTGCAATCCTTGAGAAATTTTGAACAAATCGGCGATAATATCCCGCTAATCCCAAGAAACTTCTTACTTCTGTTGGGGTTCTCGGTCTTTCCCAATTTGTAATTGCTTCAACCTTTGCTGGGTCCACTTTGATCCCTTCATTACTGACTATGTGTCCTAAGAACTGAACTTTTTGTAACCAGAACTCACACTTTGAAAATTTAGCGTATAACTTTTTATTTTTCAAAATCTCCAAAGCTGTCCTCAAATGTTCTGCATGATCCTCTTCTGTCTTTGAATAAATCAAAATATCGTCTATGAACACAATAACAAACTTATCCAAGTATTCCTTGAAAATTTTGTTCATCAGGTCCATGAATGCTGCCGGGGCATTGGTCAATCCAAATGACATCACTAAGAATTCATAATGTCCATACCTTGTCCTAAAAGCTGTTTTTGGTATATCCTCAGGCTTTATCTTTAGTTGATGATATCCCGATCTCAAATCGATCTTGGGGAAGTACTTGGCTCCTTTCAATTGGTCAAACAAATCATCAATTCTGGGTAACGGATACTTGTTCTTGATTGTAAGCTTGTTGAGCTTCCGATAGTCGATGCACAGTCTCATGCTTCCATCCTTCTTGACAAATAGTACCGGTGCACCCTACGGGGATACACTGGGTCTGATTACTCCTTTCTCTAACAACTCTTGCAATTATTTTGCTAGTTCCTTCATCTCAATGGGCGCCATTCTGTACGGGGCCTTGGATACCGGTTCTGTTCTAGGTGCTAAGTCGATCGCAAACTCAATTCTCTGTCTGGAGGAAGTCCTGGTAACTCATCGGGAAATACGTCTGGAAATTCATTGACTACTGGAATATCTTCAAATTTTGCTGGCTCCTGACTTCTATCAATGACATAAGCAATGAAATACTCGCATCCTTGCCGTAGTAACTTTTTATCTTGAATCATTGTTAAAAACTTCTTTACTTGCTTCTGGCCCTTAAACGTTACTATCTTCTCATCTGGCATCTTCACCATTACCTTCTTATTTCGACAACCTATCTGGTCATCGTGCTTAGATAACCAATCCATTCCTAAGATAACGTCAAATTCTCCTATTTTAAATGGTATCAAATCTACACAAAACTTACTACCAGAAATCTCAATCTCACAATTTCCACAAACTTGATTAACAGATACACGCTCTTGATTTGCTAATTCTACAGTCATTATTTCATTTAAATACTCAACTGACGATTTAACTTACTAACAAAATCTTGTGAAATAAACGATCGAGTTGCTCCCGAATCTATTAACACTTTGGCACATAAAGAATTCATATTAAGCGTACCTTCCACGACATCAGTATCCTGGATAGCGTCCTTCACAGACATATCAAAAACTCTAGCCCTTGGAGTCTCATTTACTGTTGGGATAGATCCCATAATTCTTAATGCATTACTAACTGGGGCAGGTGGCTTGCAATCCCTGGCTATATGTTCTGGCTTCCCACATTTAAAGCATGTAAATCCAATAGCTGGAACCTTAACCGTTGGATTACGGGTAGGCTGATCCTTGTTTGCTGGCTCTCTCGCTTGCTGATTGCGGCACTCCCTCGAATAGTGCCCTTTCTGATTACACTTGAAATAAACCACATTCAACTTATTACAGACTCCTCCATGTTTCTTCCCACATACCTGACAATCTGGAAAAGTTAACCTTAACTGATTTGGCTGATTCACATTGACTGGACGGTTGCTTTGACCTCCGTCGCCTGCATTTTGCTTTCTGAAATTAAAATTTCTCCCTGGCTGAAACTTGCCCTTCTTAAAATTTGGAAACTTCCCAGGTTGTGACTAACCTTCATTCCCTTCAAACTTCCTCTTCTTACTTTCCTATTCCTTTTGTGACATCTCACTCTCTGTCTCTGCAATCATGGCCTTTTGTACAACTCCTGCATAGGTATCCAATTCAAAGATGGCTACCTTCCCTCTGATCCATGGCTTCAGACCTTGCTGTAATCTCTTAGCCTTCTTCCTGTTAGTATCTACATATGACGGAACATACCTTGACAACTCCTCAAACTTACTCTTATAATCAGCTACCGATATATTTCCTTGCTTTAACTCTAAAAACTTCTGCTCCATTTGATCCCGAACAAACTGGGGAAAATATTTTTCTAAAAACAATTCCTTAAACCTCTCCCAAGTAATAACATCTGTACCTTCCAATGTCTTCACAGTCTCCCACCAATAGGTGGCCTCATTCTTCAAATAATAACTTGCAAACTCGACCTTCTGTTCTTCCTTCACTTTAACTAAAGCAAACGACTTCTCTATTTCTTTTAACCAAACATTCGCTTCAATCAGATTTAAGGAACCCTTGAATTCCGGTGGGTTTACCGCCTGAAAAGTTTTGAAAGTTACCTGGGGATTGGTTTGTCTTTGTTGCTACTGAGTCAAGTGAACTGTTTGTTGGGCCAAGATTTGGAGAATCTGGGCTATTGCTCGGTCTATGGGTCCTGGGTTTGCATTCTGGTTATTATCATCTTGGTTGTTATTGTTGTTGTTGGTTTCTTCATTCTGGGTGTTGGTGCGGGTATTTCTTCTGGGAGGCATTTTCTGTAAAGAATCAAACAACTTATTTAGCTTTTAAATCAAATTTTTTGCATAAAAGAAAAGTTTTGTAAAATAGAAATATCTCTTTTTGAAAATAGTTGTAACAGTTGAACTAAGTAAATTGCATGCTTCTTTACATAATATAAACAGTTAAGGGGACAGGGTATATGGTATCACAAGGGTATAACTGGTACAATAAATAAAGTGAAGTAAAACAGGTGCAGTAATATAAATGACAATGCTGGAAAGGAAAAGGTACTGATATATATAGATCAAAAGTTTTAGGTAGTACAAGCGTAAAGACGCTTCAGAAGTAAACGCAAAAGGGAAATAAACCTACTCACTAGTCAGCAGATCTAGTCTATAAATACAACCCAAAAGTCTACTGATACATACTACACACTACTGTACATACTAAACAACCACAACAGCACTGCTCAGCATCTCCATCTCTGTGCCTCTAGCTCAGGGCAAGTCTGGTCCTCCAACTGAGGGCTCTGGGTGATCAGCTGGTACGGAGATGAAAGAGTCAGCCATCGCTGCTATCTGAAATCATATCGCAATATAAGAATCTCGAACCACAACGTGAATTATACTAATACCTGTTATACCCTCGCACTCATCCTCTCGACATTCTATCTTTCTATTTCCTTACTTCTAATCTTAACCCTCTACCCATTCCCGTCAACCTAGGCTCGTGTCAGTGACTTTTAACCTGTAGCTCTGATACCAAACCTGTGGCGCCCTCCAAACCCGGATCAGAAGTTTGGGGTCCATACACACACACATACCTTATTTATAATATGCTTATAACGATAATAAAGATAATAATAATATGCAGTGACCCTACTTATCAACTACCACGGAACGCAACAGGTTAAAGTATGTACAAAAGCCACACACACACTTATATTACAAACGTCCAAATCCCAACTATTCAAACTCAGAACTGAATATTAAACATTATTACAAACTTTTACAAACTTAAACTATCTCAAAAGCTGTCAGCTAGCTTAACTCGATCAACCTGGACCCCTAGCTCTCGCACTGGATTGGGGATCCTCGCTACCAACTGGTTCCTTCTTAACTGGAAAAGAAGATAAACAACATCGCATAAATGAGCTAACTAGCTCAACAAGTAACAATGACAAGACTGAGAATAATGATCATCACGTGAAAAAGGTTAAGGTATCAAGTGAATAATGATTAATGATTTAGAATTGGATATTATATTTTCATTTTAAAAACCAAGGTTAGGCTGCTGATCAGTCACGCACTAACCACGAGCAAGGCACACAACTCTGCTCTAATTACTGGATCCAAGGCACACATTGGCCTAACTTGACCACCAATCTGGTCTGACCACGAATCTGGTCCATAATTTTATAAAACAATCCAATTCTAACATAATAACAGAATAATCAATGTAAAGCAATAAATAAAATCATAAACAACATTGGATGTTCAATAATGAGATGGTTTCAATCTTCACAAATGAACAATATGGCAATTTCAAAGAATGGCTGTTAGGTAATGAAAGAATTGGATAACAAAGGAATAAACGTATCAAGGTTACAAGGATTTAGTTTTTCAAAGCATAGGGTACAATGGTTTGAATATGTAAGTCATTTGATTCAGTGGTTAGTATTTAGTTCGTATGTATTTGTGGAGTAGTATCGTATATCTGTGGTTTGTACTAGGGTATTCAGCAATCAATAGTTCAGAAAGAATAAGGTTTACGGCTCAAAGATCAACAACTGGAATCAAGGTTTAGGGTTCAGTGCTTTAAAGCACTTGCAATATAGAATGGGACTATCAATCATCTATAATATATTTCGAGAAAATTCAGAACACTTGCCTGATATTAGCTTATTATACTTCTCTAACTGCCAATCACAATCTCCTACTCCTCGACTATCTGTTGCCCTTTCCTACGCCTTGCCTCTTCTGCTCACATATCATAAGCATCTATCAATACTTAACTCATACGATTCTAGTCGGTATACACTTCTATCTACCCTTTGTTTTACCCAAATCCGACTAACGGATTGAAAGTTACGCTATAAACAAGTAAACACCGAACATATAGACTGAGAGTCAAACAACAAGTCACATATAACACGTAACACGTCAAACAATCAATGATATATCATTTATAAAGGAGTCTCGGGTCATAGACAAGCTTTCGGGTATTTAATATGATTTTTAAAACTTTCGGGTATTTAATCAAATAATTTTCGTATAAATTGACCAATTAATCAATTAATTATTAACTAAAATTAATTAACTAATTAATTCAGATTTATTTTTGAATTAAAAATAATTTTTGGAATTAAAATAAAAATTAAAATAAATAGAAAATATGATTTTTAAATAATTTATAAACAGGAAGCCAATTTTTACAAATTCTGGAAACTTTAGGGATCAAACTGCATCATCCCCAAAAGTTCAGGTACTAAACTGTAATTTGACAGGGGTTCGCCGGAAAACACCCCTGTTTCGCCGGAAAAGACGATCCAGGGATGTTCAGGCCACCACCACCTCCAGATTATATCTACACAACACCAGGAACACAACCATGCCATCAAAACACACAACCTATCCCTGAGTTGGCCGGAAATTGGCCGAGAAGTTCGCTGATTTTCGGCGAGCTCGATGTAAACTTAAAAAAACAACTCCCTTCGATTAAGGGATCCTCTGTTAATGAGCTATACACCAATCGATTGCAAATTTCATAAGGAACACAACCCACTATATTTCAACACCTAATAACCCCTGTAACAAAAAGCCCTAAATTTCAATTAAGAACATTCATACGGGTTATAAACCCTAATTTTAAAATTCGAAGATTAAACTCAATTTTGAACATGTTATTGAACTCCAAATCAGTCATATGACATATGAAAATCATCAGGAAAACAAGCTCTACAACATGCAATCATCAAATCATTCAAACAATCATCCGAACAAAAATTCATAATTTTAATCAAAATAATTCGAAAATAAATAAAATTACAGAAAATAAACCTTTGATTCTGCAGTGATATGAAGCACAGATTTTGATAGTATATTTCAAGAGCTTTAATTTGAGTACTCATGCTTCACCAACGGATTCCGGTAACACCTTGAAATTGAGGTTTGATTCTCGACAGGTTTTATGAATTTTCTCTGTAAAATTATATAATTACTGTTTGCAAATGATTTTCGGTACAAAATAAAATACGGTAAAGGCTAATTATAATTACAGAAAATTATTATCCCGTTGGATCATTCCGTTTATAAAATAGTACGTTTATTTATAAAAACAGATCCAAATGGTACCGGTTTTCGGGATAATTATCCAAATCAGTATAATTTGTACTGCGGTCTTGGTCTCAATGCCTGGTTACACGTATTACGAGATAATAATTATAATAGTTTAATAAAAAGATCTCGTTCATCGAAAATACGAGTTTTATTGATTTACTGAAACGAATAACGTATCGAAAATATTGCGCCGGGACCCGCGCAGGATAAACCGTACACCGGATCGAAAAAGTCAAAACATGGAAAATGCTCGGAATATTGCAATTAGGTTATGATGGAGTTCTCGGAAGAGTTTTGGGTTATAAAAACATAAAAACGGGTGACGTCGGTTGGTTCCCGATTGTATAAAATAGTTTATAAATACTCGGAAAAAGAATTTATAAAATCCATATATTTCCTATAGAATCATAAATCAATATTAAAATAAATAGGAATATATGATAATTATCTATATTTTATTTTGGAAATATAAAAATTAAAATACTCAATTGATATTATTTTTAAACATCCAAATACATATACCACTTAACAATTAATTCACAGAATAAATACTGAACATGCATAATATTTATTTATTAACAAAAATAATTACACGATATATCCTAGATATTACAACCTGTAGTACTATTACTTTTTTATAAATTAATTAATTTAATAAATTAATGATAATATTCGTATGTATGATTTAAATAACATTATAAAATTTATAAAATTATAAAATGAATTGATATGGGTTGGGCTGCTGACAAATTGGATTGGGCAGCTAGACAGATAGACAGAGGCGGGACAAAAGGAAGGGCGAAATAATTTTAGGGATTCATTTTCGTTTCATTTGGATAAACTCGCCTCTCTCCTTCTTCTCTCCTCCTTCATTCACTGGCCCTATACAAGTTAAACTAATAAGCTGAGATAACTATATGTTATACATTATCCGAGCGGCCGAGCCAGTGGATTTTCCAAACCCCCGACAAACTTTTCACCAACTATATACTCACGCCCACACTTCTATATATTTACACGATCGAACTATCCATTTCTTTCTTGTAGTCAATTCGTCAAACACCTGGTGTGCACACTATTTGTCTACCGAGTTTGTGCTTTTCGTGAATCTAAACTTCAAAAAATGTCAAGATCCACATCAAATTTGATCATTCGATGTCTTCATCGCCATCTAATCTTTTCAAACCCCTCATTAAATTCCCACCCAATTGCTAATTCCACCAGCATTTCTCACTTTCTTGCTCACCAACCTAAAGTAAAAACACACAATTTCACACCATGGATGTTTTCTGGTCAAAGGAATTATGGGTTACCTTCATTTTCGAAAATCTTAAAAAACACAGGTTCTCAATTGAGCCCAAAATCTAATTTGGGTTTGTTAGGGTTTAGGCAATTTTAGAAAAAGGGGTTTAATGTGGAGGGAATTGTTTATGGTAAGTATGTGAAAGGGGTTGTTGAGAAACCGGTGAGTGTTGCGAAGAATGTGGTTTCGAGGTATAAGGAAGCTACGGGGTTGCAGAATGATGCATTTTGGAAGAAGAATAGTTTGTTGTATGTGGGTGTCGATGGACTTATGGTGTGCATTTTTTTGTAGAGGGTTATGTTTGGGATTGCTAGTACTTTTGTGGGGTTATTTGAAGTCATGGCGAATATGGGTTTCTTACTTTTCTGCGGTAATCGTTGCATTTTCTGTGAGTTTTTCTTTCTCATTGTTAGTGATTAGTACTGTTAGTTTGTGGTTTATTTTGGTATCAGTGTATGTTGTCTGAGCTTCAACTAGAAGCTTTGCCACTTGAGACACTTCCGAATAAGAGTTATCTGTTATAAGAGTCACAACTGAATAGTACAATAAATGGGTGTATCCTAACATATGCCTTTCTCCTTAAAATTTTATAGATGATGTACGATATCAAGTAAAAGCATGGTGCTGCTGGCTGCTGTGGGTACTGTTACCTAAGATTGTTAAAGACATAATTACCTTCCACTGTATTTCTTACAAGTTGAAACTTAGTTTGGTAGCTGAATTGTATATTAAAAATTAATGGTATATTTTGCAAATTAGTAAGCATAATGTTCCTTGTATATTTCAGTAGCATGCAAATATTTGACTTTGATATGGTGGTGTTATATAGTGAATTATGTATGTAGAGAGACTGCCTCTTTGTAGTTCAAGATCTTTGGACGTCAATCTCGTGTCTTTGTTCATTTGGTCTGAAGGGGGAGTTATAAATGTCTGTTATGGATTTATTGACTATGATTTTCTGTTTGTATGTGTTTGTTTTTAAGAAAAACAAACAAAAAACAAAAAATATAAAATGTGAATATTTTAGAAACTACTGATGTGGGGCCCACTTATAGGACCCATTTTTTTGTTAGTTAGTATATCTATTGCAACACCAAGTCTGTATTGCTATACTCTGAAAATACTATTGCAATTGATATCTATAACAACATATTTTGCTATGTTTCTATAAATTGACACTGGTGTAAGGTTAGATACCTATAGTGACGGGCTTAAACCCAACACCGAAAAAGTGTTGCAATAGACCTATTTTTGCCTATAACAAAATTTTGAAGGGTCTATAGCAACACATTTTTGGTGTTGGTTAAAGCCATCTATGGCGTAGTCTTTCAAGTTTAGTGGCAGTGGCCATGTGAGTTTTTGCAGATGTGCAATCCATTAAGTTAAACTTCTTTAAAAGATCATGAATGTATTTGGTTTGACTAATAAATATTCTATCACTAACTTTTTTAACTTGGAGACCAAGAAAGTAAGTTAGTTCTCCCATCATACTCATTTCATATTTACTTTGCATTAGTTTGACAAACTTTTTACAAACTTTTTCATCTGTAGAGCCAAATATAATATCATCTACATAAATTTGAACAAGTATACTAGAGCCATTACCATTTCTAAAGAAAAGAGTTTTGTCAACAGTACCTCTTATGAAATGATTTTCTAGAAGAAATTTTGACAGAGTGTCATACCAGGCTCTAGGTGCTTGCTTCAAACCATAGAGTGCTTTCAAAAGATAGTAAATAGATTCTGGAAAATTGGGATCTTCAAAACTAGGAGGATGACTGACATAGACTTCCTCCTCCAAATCTCCATTTAGAAAGGCACCCTTTACATTCATTTAATAGACTTTGAAATTGGCATGGGCTACTTAGGCTAGAAAAATTCTGATAGCTTCAAGTCTTGCAACAGGAGAAAAAGTCTCATAAAAATCTATACCTTCCTATTGACAATAACTTTTAGCAACCAATCTGGATTTGTTCCTTATGACTATGCCATTCTCATCCATCTTGTTTCTGACCCATTTGGTGTCAATAGAATTCTTGCCTTTTGGTTTGGCTATCTGCTTCCATAATCTATTATTTTCAAATTCGTTTAGATCTTCTTGCATAGCTAAAACCCAATCAGGATCCAACAAAGCTTCTTCTACCGTCTTTGGCTCTTCTTGTGACAGGAACCTGCTATATAGACATTCATCTTGAGTTGCTTACCTTGTTTGCACTCTTGATGATGCATCACCAATAATTATTTCAAATAGGTGATCTCTAGTCCATTTCCTTTATTCTGGTAGATTTGCTCTAGATGAAGAGGCCTCAAAGTTATCTTGATGTGTGACTGAGTTTTGATTAGAAGAAACTCCCCCTGATTTTGTGGATCTTTGACTTGAGGTTGGGGTCCTTTTTGTGTGTGATCTAAAATGACTTTCAACTCCTATTGATGGCTCAACGAATGTTAAATTTTGCCTTTCAACGGATGATGCAGTTTGTCTGTCAACGGATGATACACCTTGTGCTTCATTTATTACTGATTTTTCTGCATTTTCCTTAAAAATTATTTCTTGATCACTTTCATCATCACTTTCATCACAGTTCATCTTAAGATTGCCAAATTTGAGGCTTTCATGGAAACCTTCATCTTGTAGTCCTTCAATCTTCTTATCATCAAACACAATATGTACAGATTCCATAACAATGTTGATTCTAAGATTGTACACCCTATATGCTTTTCCCACAACATATCCAACAAATATACCTTCATTAGCTTTGGCATCAAACTTTCCATGTTGCTCAGTTTGATTCCTTAGAATGTAGGATTTGCATCCAAAGACATGAAGAAAGTTAAGAGTTGGTTTCCTGTTCTTGAACAATTGATAAGGAGTCATGCATTTTGCTTAATTGACCAAAGAAATATTCTGAGTGTAGCATGCATTATTTACAGCTTTTGCCCAAAAATAAGTTAGTAACTTTGAAAAGATTTTTTCAACAATACCTCTTGTGAAGTGATTTTCTAAAAGGAACTTTGACAAAGTGTCATACCAGGCTCTAGGTACTTGCTTCAAGCCATAAAGTGCTTTCAAAAGATAGTAGACATATTCTGGAAAGTTGGGGTCTTCAAAAACAGGAGGCTGACTGACATAGACTTCCTCCTCCAAATCTCTATTCAGAAATACACTTTTGACATCCATTTAATAGACCTTGAAATTGGCATGAGGTGTATAGGCTAGAAAATTTATGATAGCTTCAAGTCTTGCAACAGGAGCAAAGGTTTCATCAAAATCTATTCCTTCTTGTTAACAATAGCCCTTAGCAACCAATCTAGCTTTGTTCCTGACTACTATGCCATTTTCATCCATCTTCTTTCTGAATACCCATTTGGTGTCAATAGGAGTTTTGTTCCTTTCAAATTGGTTTAGCTCAATCTGCATAGCTAAAACCCAATCAGGATCTAACAAAGCTTTTTCTACCTTCTTTGGTTCTTCCTGAGATAGGAAGTTGTTGTATAGACATTCTTCTTGAGTTGATTTCCTAGTCTGCACTCTTAAAGTTGCATCACTAATAATTAGTTCAAATGGGTGATCTCTAGTCTATTTTCTTTGTTGAGGTAGATTAGCTCTAGATGAATAGGCCTCAAAGTTGTCTTATGTGTGACTGAGTTTTAATTAGAAGAAACTCCCCCCGAGTTTATGGATTTTTGACTTGAAGTTAGGGTCCTTTCTGAGTGTGATCTGAATTGACATTCAACTCCTATTGATGGCTTAATGGATGTTGATCTTTGCCTTTCGACGAATGATGCAGTTTGTATTTTAACGGATGGTGCACCTTTTCTCTCGACGGATGTTGAATTATGTGCTTCATTTCTTGCTGAATTTTATGCATTATCCTTAGAGACTATTTCTTGATCACTTTCATCTTCACTATCATCACAATTCATCTCAACATTGTCAAAATTGAGGCTTTCATGGAAACCTTCATCTTGTAGTCCTTCAATCTTCTTATGATCAAACACAACATGTACAGATTCCATAACAATGTTGGTTTTGAGATTGTTGACTCTGTATGCTTTTCCAACAACATACCCAACAAAAATACCTTCATCTGCTTTGGCATCAAACTTTCCATGTTGCTCAGTTTGATTCCTTAGAATATAGCATTTGCATCCAAAGTCATGAATAAAGTTTAGTGTTGGCTTCCTATTCTTGAATAATTGGTAGGGAGTCATACATTTTGCTTGATTGACCAAAGAAATATTCTAAGTGTAGCATGCAGTATTTACAGCTTCAGCCAAAAGTAAGCTGGTAACCTTGATTCTTCTAGCATTGTCCTTGCAGCTTCAATAAGAGATCTATTCTTTCTTTCCACTAATCCATTTTGTTGTGGAGCATTTGCTGCTGAAAACTCATGCATGACCCCATTTTCTTCACAAAATAACCTCATTGCAGAATTTTTGAACTCAGTTCCATTCTCACTCCTAATTCTTCTAACTTTGAGATCAGGATGATTATTGACTTTCCTTATATAATTGATAATGATTTCACTGTATTCATCTTTAGATTTGAGGAAATATGTCCAAGTGAAATTTGAGAAATCATCCACAATCACTAGGCAATATCTTTTCTTTGAGATTGACAACACATTGACTGGTCCAAAAAAGTACATGTGCAATAGTTGTAGTGATTCTTCAATTGTAGATTCAAGCTTCCTTTTGAATGATGCTTCGATTTTTTTTCCCTTTCGACAGGAATCACACATTTCTCTCAACTTGAGGAATGCCTCTTACTAGGTCTTTCCTGACTAATTAATTCATAGTCTTGGAGTTCAAATGAGACAGTTTCTTGTGCCATAGCCAACTTTCATCTTGACTTGCTTTACCGAAAAGACAAGTGATAGAACTTGTATTTTATGAGTTAAAGTCAGCTATATACACATATCCTTTTCTCACTCTAGTGAGAACCACTTTGTTGTCCTTCTTTTTTGTAACAACATAGGCTTCAGAATTGAAGGTTACAGAGTTGCCTTTTTCACAAAGCTGGCTAACACTCAAAAGATTGTGTTTGAGTCCATCCACTAGAGCAACTTCTTCAATGATGACATTCTCCTTAGAAATCAAACCATATCCCACAATATACCCTTTGTTGTCATCTTCAAAAGTAATACTTGGGCCAGCTCTCTCCTTGAACTTAGTGAGTAGGGTAGAGTCTCCAATCATGTGTCTTGAACATCCACTATCTAGATACCACAGCTCTTTATGTTTCCCCGCACACATCAAAATCAAATCAAGTTGATTTTGGTAGCCAAGTTTCCTTGGGTCCTGCCTTGTTAGCCTTCTTTTTAAGTTTCTTGGGCTTTTCCTCACTTGACTTAGGTTATTGAGATTCAACCTTGGTCATTAGAGTAGCGATTTGAAAACCATTCATAATTGCAGAATTATCAAGCACAGGTTGGTTAACATGAAATGACATATTATGTGCAAACATATAACACCCTCTAAATCCGGGGTATAGATTTGGGGCATTATTAATAACAACTACAAACTAAACCTGCAAAAGCGGAATATAAATATGATAATTACCCCGAACTACTGCTACTCAGGATCTTTTAAGGTTAAGAGTTGAAAACAAGAACAACACACTAACTTTGTTACAAACCCAAATAAAAACAATTTGTCTCAAGAACTCTCTTTGTTACAAAACTTTATTCTATCTACATTCTCACCACACAACTTTTATTCAAACCACACAAAACTTTTTATTCAACCCAATATTATTACTTATCCTGTTACACCTGATCTAGTAACTCAAAGCTCTCTTCGGGAATAGGAAGGAACACTCTTGGTATAAGAGGGTCCCGCTGCTTGACTCGCTTCTTGACTACGCGGGTCCTGATGGGTTTCATTCTCTACCTTAACTGTAAAAAACAATAGGAATAACAATAAAAAGGGATGAGCCAAAATTGCTCAACAAGCCTGCAACAATATATCTGTATAGTATAAAGAGAGAAGAATAAGTGAACCAATAAGCTGCTGGTTTGAACAACCATTTGTATCTATATAGGATAATAATTTGCCAATAGTGGCGAGTACCAAATGAACAAGACTGGAAACAAGAACCAACATATGTACTATAACCTGCTGATCAGTCAGGATACAGTGCGAATCTATACCCAACTGCATAGACCCAATCAACATAAGGAGTACTCAGGCAACTATGGCCTATTAATTAAAGGTCTGGGTAAAACCCAGCCCATATAGTAACCATCCAGTCCAAAGTTGTAAGTCATATGTCATAGCCTATTTGTATATTCGAGGATTCAACTCAACTCAAATAAGAATGTAATAAGTAAATAGTGGATCGACCATCAGAGAGATCTCGCAAAGTAATATCTGTCAAAGGATTCAGAAACAAGGTTCATCTACAGACTTGAGGAATTAATTTACTGGAAGAAGTTCAAGAAATTGATCATGCCTCAGTGATATAAATCAAGATCGTGGATTTAATCAAGTGACAGAGATCTCGTCAGAGTATCATTAATTACAAGGATTTAATCTGAAGAAAATCAAAGTGTCAAAGTCAAGACATGAAGAAACGTCACGAAAGTTAGTCACTCATGAACCAGACAGTACATCGAGTGTCAACATTGAAGTGGTGGAATTGATTCATAATTTTCAGTGATTTTCAGAAGATCTGCAGAAGGATGGGTGCTGTTGAAGACTAGAATTAATTCTCTATTAATTAATTAAGTCATCTAATTTAATTAAGAAAATAAATTATATCTGCGAAGAATAATTTATTTATTAATTGAATTAATTGATTAATTAATTCTGAATTAATTTTAGGAATTTTCAGAATTTAAATTGGATTAAAATCTGCATTAAATCAACAAGACAATTGAAAATGAACTAGCATGACAATCAGGATTGTCATACCGATTGTCATGCTAGGCCATTTTCAATAGTCTCACCGAAAGTTACACTAGGAGGAGGATTGTCTTGCTAGTTCATTCTGATTGTCATGCTAGTTCATTCTGATAGTCTTGCTAGTTCAAAAGATAGTCCTACCGAAAGTCTTGCTGAGCAAAAAGGATTGTCATACCAGCTTAACATTTCGGCTGTTGATTTAAAAAGAAGCAGAAGACCTTCTTTCAATTATCTATCCTTCAAACAGAAGAACAAAGAACAAGAAAAGCAGCCGCCTTGAAATATTACATTTTTCATCTGTTTAATCCAAGATCAAAATTCTAGATTGTAAAGTTAAATCCAAACCACTAGAATTATTTATCTTGTTCTTGTGTAACAATCTAGCGGATCAAAATCCCTAGAACTTAATCTCAAATCGCGTTTAGCATTTGATTCTAATTATTGCAAAAATAGAAAAAGTTCATGTCGAATTTATTCTAAATTTGTGATAATTAATTTGAGATTAATTCCTTGTAATCGATACAGTTGTTGTAACACCTTTCAAGTTTAATAATATTTTTATTTAACTTGAATTTTGTTTCACATTTTTTTTATTCCGCATTTAATTCGATTATTCGGTACTATTTGTATTCAACCCCCCCTTCTACAAACACATTTGGACCCAACAAAAGCGTAGCATCCGGAACAATCAAAATGCTTTTGATGTATCCCAATACCAGGATATATCAAAGTATATGTACAAAGGTAAAAGTATAGGAATACGAATAAAGGATTCAATAAATTGGGAGAAATCAAGAATCGAAGTGAAATAGAAACAAGATTCAATAATTGTGTAACAGTGTATATGAACAAAAATTTTCAAAGATAACTGATATGGGAAAATAAGATATAATTCACTATTCTAAATTTAGAATAGGGGAAAACTTGTCTTGCGCGTACTTAACCTGGTTCAACTCACCCCCTTCTGTCCCTTGCCTGATCGGCCTTGCTGACACTGAACCAATCATAGGAAGATAGTCATTTAGATAATTTACTATATACCTGTATCTCGAATTGATACTACATAACCCTATCAATCTACCCATGCATTTCTATCTGACTCGCATATATACACATATAATTATATAGCACGTAAGGTTCACATAACCACATAAAGTACATAGCACATAAAGCACATAATTGATTTTTGGACTTATAAATATTTTTGGAATCGATACAAATATCTGTATTAACTAATCCTATATGATTTTATTACAATTTTTCAGGATTTATTTGACTCGATTATACCCCTAATAGGGCCTATAAATGATTAACTAACACAAGACCACTCTCTTCTGGAAGAAATTATAACTTACCATTATTTTTATTGGATTCGTTTCATTTTTCTGAGTCTAGGGGTCTTCGTTTCGCTCAAATCGGACTAACGGTTTAATTATTCTGAATTAAACAAGATTTAATTAATTAATAATTACATATAAATAATTAATTATAATTAAAGAATCCTTAATTATATTTTTAAATAATTAATTAATAATTATTGTATTTTAAAATAATCAATCCCTAATTATTAGGATTAATTACAATTTATTAAATGATTTACAAATGATTATTACTTATTCGATTAGATCGATTATTTAGAAATAAACAATTGACACAATTAACTGATACGCTATTTATCGAATAAACACTAATTACTCGAATTATAATCTAATTCAACGATTAACTACTCGTATAAATACGAGCTACTCGCAATTCTCGAATAACTATCGAATCATTATTATTACTATACCTATACGATTAATTAATCAATTAATTAACTGTATTTAATTATTCGATACGAATAATTATTATGATATTTTTCGAATAAATTATCGCTCAAATAATAATTCTAATTATCCAATCACTACTTGTATAAATACGAATTACTCGTGATATTAACTAATTATCGGATTATTAATCGTATTATTTAATTACTTTTAATCCTTATTTATTAATTAATTACCTAATTATTAATTAATTACCTAATTATTAATTAATTAGATAACTATTAAATAATTAAATAGATAATTAAATAATTAAATAATTAAATAATTAAATTCGAAATTTGAAATTAATAAAATAATTTAGAAATTAATTATACTATTTTTCAGAATTTAAAACTGATTGTTAATCAATTTTTAGAATTACCAAAAGGATTTTCTAATTTTAGAAAAATAGAATAAATATATAAAAATCAGAAACACATAACAGGAAAAAGGGGTTAGGGTTTTTGGATCAAACCCGGGTCGAAACCGGGTTGAAAACCGGGTCTAACCCGGGTTATCGGGTAACGAAGAACATCACCGCGGCTCCGCCGCCGGTGATCGTTCTGGTACACAAAACGACGACCAAACGTCGTGATTCAAGCTTGTTTCTTCCCCGTTTCTGGTGCACAACAACCACAAGACGTTCCCCTCTGTTTCTCCTTCTTCCTCGTCGAACACGACGCCGGAAAAACAAAGAACAGCGGCGGCGACGTCGTTCTCCGGCGAGCACGAAAACCTCAAACAAAATCTACGAAACCGGTGCCGTTCGACTGTAAACTCAACGATCTAATCAACCCAATCAACAGAATTAACAAACAACTAGAAATTAAAACCCGAATTCGAATTAAAAACCCGAAAATATGAATTAGAATTCGAGTAATCAAACACTAAAATCAGTTACAGAAACGAATAGGAAATTGAAAGAGCTTCAAAACCATTACTTACATGATCAAATCGGTGCACAGATTCACTTCCAAAATTCGGTTTGATTCCAAGAACTCCAAACCCTAATTTTAGAGAATTGGGGATTTTCTTGATTTTCTGATTTTTTTTTATGATTTATTAACTAATTAATTAACTGTAAATCAGCTATTTATATTTATGAAAATAATACCCCTAAAAAAATTAAGGAGCTAATTACACTCCTAATAAAAATATTTGGCCCCAATTTTTATAATTTTTGGGTATTAATAATGAATTTTAAAATATCCAATAAATATAAAATTAATGTCAAAAATTCCCAAAAATTGTGAATATTACAAAAATGCAAAAAAAAAATGATATATGATAATTTCATGATCATAAAAAAATAAAAATGTGATTTTTGTGGGTTTTTGGTACCCGAAGGGGTCCGGAAAAGTCATTTTTTGCGAAAAAGGTAAATTTATAAAACGTCTAGGGGTTCAGAATAGCGATATGGTATAGGGCATTTTTGGAAAAATAGGGCCAATGATTTTATTTGAAAAATGGGCTTTTAAAACATGGTTTTGAGCTGTACGGGTTTTGATATAAAATATATAACTTACGATAGAACACTCAATAAATATCCAAAACACGTTTAGATCAAAACAGACAGCATTTAACACATAGCAGTTATGGTTTAATGACTCAACACATTTAATCACATAATAATACACATAATTTATCTTTATTATGATATAATACAAGCGTAATTGCTCGGTTGTTACATTCTCCCCCCTTAACAGGATTCTGTCCTCAGAATCACACTATGCAAACAACTGAGGATACTTTTCTAACATTTCACTCTCGAGCTCCCAGGTTGATTCTTCAACCACTGGGTTTCTCCAAAAAACTCTCACTAATGACACAGACTTATTTCTTAATACCCTCTCTTGCCGATCTAGAATTCTTATCGGCTGTTCTACATACGACAAATCTGCCTGAAGTTCTATTGGTTCATATTCTATTACATGTCTTGTATCAGGGTTATACTTCTTAAGCATAGATACATGAAATACGTTATGAATATGCTGCATATGAGGTGGTAAAGCTAACTCGTACGCAACCTTTCCAATTTTCTTCAAAATTTCAAATGGTCCGACGTAGCGAGGTTTCAATTTGCCTTTGTTACCAAACCTAGTTAATCCCTTCAATGGTGATACTTTTAGCAATACATGCTCTCCTTCCTGGTAGTCCATATCCTTTCTGGATAGATCTGCATATTTACGTTGTCGATTCTGCGCTGCTTCAAGTCGCTTGCGGATAAGTTCTACTTTTTCCTTGGTTTGCTGAATCAGTTCTGGACATAGAATCTTGCGTTCTCCCACTTCATCCCAATAGGTAGGTGATTTGCATTTTCTTCCATATAGAGCTTCATAAGGTGGTATCCCGATACTTGCTTGATAGCTATTATTGTAAGAGAATTCCACTAGCGGTAGGTGCTCGTCCCAATTGCCTTCAAAGTCTATTGCGCATACACGTAGCATATCTTCGATTATTTGAATTGTCCTTTCACTTTGCCCGTCCATTTGTGGATGATAAGCTGTACTCATGTTCAACTTCGTTCCTAGACATTCCTGGAATTGTCTCCAAAATCTCGAATTGAAACGGGGGTCTCAATCCGATATAATCGATACGGGTACTCCATGACGCGTTACGATTTCCTTGAGATATAAGTGCACTAACTTGTCCAGTAAAAATCTTTCGTTGATCGGGAGAAAATGTGCTAATTTCGTCAATCGATCAACAATAACCCAAATTGCATCATGATTTGCTTTCATCCTTGGAAGTCCCACTACGAAATCCATAGCTAAGTGTTCCCATTTCGATTCTGGAATATCTAGTGGCTGTAGTAGTCCGCTCGGGCGTTGATGTTCAACTTTCACTCTTTGGCACGTATAACACTTGCTGACCCATTCCGCTATCTCTTTCTTTATATTCGGCCACCAAAAATTTTCCTTCAGGTCTCTGTACATCTTTGTGCTTCCAGGATAAATTGAATATCTTGAACTATGAGCATCTTGCAAAATTTCCGCTTTCAGTTCCGGTACATTAGGTATCCAGATCCTTGAAGCAACACGAAAAATTCCTTTAGTATCTTTCTGACTGGTAATCTCTTCTCCTGTCAAATTGTCGATATCCTGGTCCATTACCTCTTCCTGACACCTTCTTATTTTCTCCAATAGTTCTGGCTGAAAAGTCATAGCGTAATTCATTTCGGTAGAACTTTCTGGTACACGAACTTCAATCTCCAATTTATCGAATTCCTTGATTAAGTCCTCTGAAGATGTTGACAGGTTCAATCGTTCCTTTGGACTTAACGCATCTGCTACTACATTGGCCTTGCCTGGATGATAATTGATTGAAACATCGTAATCCTTAATTAACTCTAGCCAACGTCGCTGTCGCATGTTAAGTTCCTTCTGTGTGAAAATATACTTCAAGCTTTTATGGTCCGTGTAAATCTCACATCTTTCACCGTATAGATAGTGTCTCCAAAGCTTCAGGGCGAACACAATTGCTGCTAGTTCAAGATCGTGCATCAGATATTTTTGTTCATGCGGCTTTAACTGTCTAGAAGCGTATGCGATCACGTTGCCATGTTGTATTAAAACACATCCGAGTCCTCGATAGGAAGCGTCACTGTATATGACAAAGTCTCCTTGATCATCTGTTAAAACAAGCACATGTGCGGTTACTAGTCGATTCTTCAATTCTTGGAAACTGGCTTCACATTTCTCGTTCCATTCGAACTTTTCATTCTTTCATGTCAACTTCGTCAATGGTGTGGCTATCTTCGCAAAATCTTTAACGAATTTTCTGTAATAACCAGCTAATCCCAAGAAAGTTTTGACTTCAGTTGGCGTCTTTGGTCTTTCCCAATTTAAAATAGCTTCAATCTTTGCAGGATCCACTTGAATTCCTTCAATACTAATGATATGTCCTAAAAACTGCACTTCCTTCAACCAAAATTCACATTTTGAAAATTTCGTATAGAGTTGCTCCTTTCATTACGTCTCCAATGTCGTTCTTAAGTGCGCTGCATGTTCTTCCTCCGTCTTTGAATAAATCAAGATGTCATCAATAAATACAATGATAAACTTATCCAAGTACTTCTTGAATACTCGATTCATCAAATCCATAAATGCTGCAGGTGCATTCGTCAGTCCAAAAGCCATCACGAGAAATTCATAATGTCCGTATCTCGTTCGGAACGCAGTCTTTGGAATATCTTCTGCCTTGATCTTTAACTGATGATAACCTGATCGTAAGTCAATTTTCAAAAACCATGCTGCTCCTTTTAGTTGATCAAATAACTCGTCAATGCGAGGTAAAGGATATTTATTCTTGATAGTTAACTTGTTCAACTCACGATAATCAATACACAGTCGCATGCTACCGTCTTTCTTTTTCACGAACAATACTGGTGCGCCCCATGGGGATACACTTGGCCTTATAGTTCCTTTGTTGAGAAGTTCTTGCAACTGCTTTGCTAATTCCTTCATTTCAACGGGTGCCATTCGATATGGAGCTTTCGAAATTGGTTCAGTCCCTAGCGCCAAATCAATAGTGAACTCGATTTCTCGATCCGGTGGAAGTCTTGGAAGTTCATCTGGAAAGACATCGGGAAACTCACAAACTACAGGAATATCTTCAATCTTCGGACTTTCTTTGTTAGTATCCAATACATAAGCTAAGTAAGCTTGACATCCTTGGCGTAACAATCTTCTCGTCTGCATCATTATTAGGAATTTCTGCTTTTGCTTCTCACCTTTAAATGTTACCGTTTTATTTTCTTCAATTTGCAATTTCACTTTCTTATTTGCGCAATCAATCTGAGCATTATTACTAGCTAGCCAATCCATTCCTAAAATAACATCAAACTCTCCTAACCCGCAAGGTATCAAATCAACTGAGAAATGACATCTCCCTATCTCAATATCACAACCTGGGCATACTTGATCTACCATAACCTGATCATCTTTTGCTAATTTTATGACTAGCACTTCATCTAACCACTTAGTCTCACAGTCTATCTTAGAGATAAAATCTTCAGAAATAAAAGATCTGGTAGCTCCTAAATCAATCAATACTAGAGCATTTACGGAATTCACAAGGAGCGTACCTGCAACCACATTCGGACTCTGTACTACTTCCTTCATTGACATGTTGAAAGTCCTTGCCCTGGGCTGATTTTGTGGTGGTAGTGGAGGTGGAGGTAATGCTAAAACCCTTGGAATACTAGCGGCCATTGCAACTCCTCTGCAGTCTTTGGCAATATGTCCTTTTCTTCCACACTGGAAACAAGTGACCTCTGCTTTTCCCATCGGACATTCTCCAGAGTAGTGTCCCCTTTGCTTGCACTTGAAACACGTGACATTTGGCTTGTTGCAAATCCCAGTATGCTTTTTACCACATATTCTGCAATCAGGTATAGGCGGTCGGATAAGTCTTTGCTAAGTTGGGGCAGGAAGTCGATTACCCATCCTCTGGTTGTTTTGTTCTGGTCTCCTGGCATTTACTTTTCCCCGGGCTTGAAATCCCGGCCTTCTGTTGAAACGGTTCTAAGAATTTCCCGGTCCCTTCTCTTTCTGAGCTGCTTCACTCTCACCTTCAATGATCATGGCCTTCTGAATAATAGTCGTATAAGTCATCAGCTTAAATACAGCTACTCTGCTACAAATCCATGGCTTCAGTCCCTGCTGGAATTTCTTGGCCCGCTTTTCATCCATATCCACTTGCTCAGGAACAAATCTGGCCAATTTAGTGAACTTGGTCTCATAATCCGTGACCGATAAGTTGTCTTGCTTCAGCTCCAGGAACTTGATCTCCATCTGGTTCTTCATAAAATGAGGAAAATATTTTTCCAGGAAAAGATCAGTGAATCTATCCCAGGTCACCACACCTTCTCCTTCCAAAGCTTTCTTCGATTCCCACCAGTAATTGGCTTCACCTTTCAGAAAGTAGCTAGCGAACTCCGTTTTCTGTTCTTCCTCAACTTTCACCAGCGTAAAAACCTTTTCTATCTCCTTCAGCCAAGCTCTCGCCTTTGTAGGATCTGTGGAACTGGTAAATTCCGGAGGCTTTACCGACTGGAATTGCTTAAAAGTGACTGCAAGTGCTGCTGGTGGTACTTGATGTCCTGGATGAGCGGCTTGCTGTAACATCTGTTGTTGGAACTGTTGATGTTGCTTCTGCATTTATTGTTGTATCATCAGCATCTGCTGTTGCATGAGATGGAACATCTGATCCATCTGATTATTATTGTTTTGGCCCTCGGTATTTTCGTTAGACGAGTCGGGTCGTGCTTTTCTTTTAGGTGCCATCTTTCTGATAATAAAACAATAGGTTCTCTTAATAACAATATACTGAACAGGTGTTATGGAATAGAAATAGACTTTATAGTATTAAAACGGTTGTTAAAATAGTTGATATGGGGAAAGAAAACAATTTATTAAATATCTAAATAAATAAAACAGTGCGATGTGTAAATAAATCCCTTTTTAAAGTACTTTTAAAATTTTGAAACATAAAGGGTACAAGATGATCGTAAATAAAACAACATTTGTAAATATGCAACGATATAACAGTGAAATAAATGTAAATGCTTAAATAACCGGGAAATAAAGAAAACGTGAAAAGGTTCATCGTATATATATATGGGTAGGACACCAGCTGCAGGTGTTAATGCTTAATACAAAAGCCTATGATATATCAGTCGTACTGCTACTGCTATCAGTCAAAACTAGTAGCTACACTCATACAAACTAGTCATACAATACTAGGCTGCCTCTATTTACAAAAATATACAAGATACAACACTCCTCCGTCTGCTAGTATCAGAATTCTGGTGGCACATGGCTCAGCTCCTCCTGCAAAGCCTCTAACACTGCCTCTGTAAGTCCCATCGCCCTGTGATATGCTACCTCTGCACTAATATCCTGCTGCCTCAGATCAGTAAGCTGCTGAGAACTAACTCTATGAATGTGGTGTAGCCTCTCTCTCAATATGTAGTCTGGTCGTAGTGCTCGGACTGGACCGTCCGCCTGTGTCTCAAACAATCCAAGGATCTCTCTACACTGGTTCTGCCATCGAACCCTCTCCTCTTTCTCTGCCTGAAAACGCTGATATGTAACTGTATGATGCTCACGAAGATCCGTGCGGGAACCTCGAGAGGATAATGGCCCATCTACTACTACCTCGTCCATGACCTCTGGCTGTGGAAACTGATATACCCCGGGAATAGGGGCATAGATAGCTAGCGGGGCAGGAAATAAGACAGGCTGCTCCATAGGTGCATACACTGGTGGCTCTGCCTCAGGCTCCATCGGTGGAATATCTGGAATCTCGACTGGTGGCATAGGAATCTGGGGCTCTAGATCCTCTCACTGCGGAAGATCAATCATGTCAGGAATATCGAACATCGGGAACTCTAGTGGTGGAAAATCTGGTATCTCTGGCTCAAAATATGGAAAATAATCTGCAAAATCTGGTGCCTCTGGGGAAGTGGTATCTCTGGTGCTGGTCCAGGTGGCAATGGTGGAGGTGGTGGCAATGGAGGAAAGATCTGCTCTGACACTGGAGCCACTACCGGTGCAACCACTGGATCTGTCTCGGTTCACTCCGTAGACGATGATAAAGAAACCATCTAATATACATAACAATAATAACATAAAAATAATCAAATCACTATCCTAAAACTCATAACTTCTAATCACATAAACAGACAATCCTAACACTCTTACTTCTATCCTATCTGATCTTCCTATCTTATCTTAATCCCAACGTTCTTGTTTTCAAGGGTCAAAAACTAAGCTCTTATGCAAACTATAACACCCTCCAAATCCGGGGTATAGATTTGGGGCATTATTAATAACAACTACAAACTAAACCTGCACAAGCGGAATATAAATATGATAATTACCCCGAACTACTGCTACTCAGGATCTTTTAAGGTTAAGAAATGAAAACAAAAACAACACACTAACTTTATTACAAATCCAAATAAAAACAATATGTCTAAAGAACTCTCTTTGTTACAAAACTTTATTCTATCTACATTCTCACCACACAACTTTTATTCAAACCACACAAAACTTTTTATTTAACCCAACATTATTACTTATCCTGTTACACCTGATCTGGTAACTCAAAGCTCTCTTCGGGAATTGGAAGGAACACTCTTGGTATAAGAGGGTCCCGCTGCTTGACTCGCTTCTTGACTACGCAGGTCCTGATGGGTTTCATTCTCTACCTTAACTGTAAAATAATAGGAATAACAATAAAAAGGGATGAGCCAAAATTGCTCAACAAGCCTGCAACAATATATCTGTATAGTATAAAGAGAGAAGAATAAGTGAACCAATAAGCTGCTAGTTTTAACAACCATCTGTATATGTATAGGATAATAATTTGCCAATACTGGCGAGTGCCAAATGAACAAGACTGGAAACAAGAACCAACATATGCACTATAACCTGCTGATCAGTCAGGATACAGTGCAGATCTATACCCAACTGCATAGACCCAACCAATATAAGGAGTACTCAGGCAACTATGGCCTATTAATTAAAGGTCTGGGTAAAACCCAGCCCATATAGTAACCATCCAGTCTAAAGCATAGCATCCGGAACAATCGGAATGCTTTTGATGTATCCCAATACTAGGATATATCAAAGTATATGTACAAGGGTAACAGTATAGGAATATGAATAAAGGATTCAATAAATTGGGAGAAATCAAGAATCGAAGTGAAATAGAAACAAGATTCAATAATTGTGTAACAGTGTATATGAACAAAAATTATCAAAGATAACTGATATGGGAAAATAAGATATAATTCACTATTCTGAATTTAGAATAGGGGAAAACTTGCCTTGTGCATACTTAACCTGGTTCAACTCATCGCCTTCTGTCCCTAGCCTGATCGGCCTTGCTGACACTGAACCAATCATAGAAAGATAGTCGTTTAGATAATTTACTATATACGTGTATCTCGAATTAATACTACGCAACCCTATCAATCTACCCATGCATTTCTATCTGACTCGCATATATACACATACAATTATATAGCACGTAAGGTTCACATAACCACGTAAAGCACATAGCACATAAAGCACATAATTGATTTTTGGACTTATATATATTTTTGGAATCGATACTAGACTCATATCTGTATTAACTAGTCCTATATGATTTTATTACAATTTTTTGGGATTTATTTGACTCGATTATACCCCTAATAGGGCCTATAAATGATTAACTAACACAAGACCACTCTCTTCTGGAAGAAATTATAACTTACAATTATTTTTATTGGATTCGTTTCATTTTTCTGAGTCTAGGGGTCTTCGTTTCGCTCAAATCGGACTAACGGTTTAATTATTATGAATTAAACAACATTTAATTAATTAATAATTAATTATAAATAATTAATTATAATTAAAAAATCCTTAATTATATTTTTAAATAATTAATTAATAATTATTCTATTTTAAAATAATTAATCCCTAATTATTAGGATTAATTACAATATATTAAATGATTTATAAATGATTATTACTTATTCGATTAGATCGATTATTTAGAAATAAACAATCGATACAATTAACTGATACGCTATTTATCGAATAACACTAATTACTCGAATTATAATCTAATTCAACGATTAACTACTCGTATAAATACGAGCTACTCGCAATTCTCGAATAACTATCGAATCGCTATTATTATTATACATATACGATTAATTAATCAATTAATTAATTGTATTTAATTATTCGATACGAATAATTATTACGATATTCTTCGAATAAATTATCGCTCGAATAATAATTCTAATTATCCAATAACTACTCGTATAAATACGAGTTACTCATAATATTAACTAATTATCGGATTATTAATCGTATTATTTAGTTATTTTTAATCCTTATTTATTAATTAATTACCTAATTATTGATTTATTACCTAATTATTAATTAATTAGATAACTAATAAATAATTAGATAGATAATTAAATAATTAATTAATTAAATAATTAAATTCTAAATTCTAAATTAATAAAATAATTTAGAAATTAATTATACTATTTTTCAGAATTTAAAACTGATTTTTAATCAATTTTTAGAATTACCAAAAGGATTTTCTGATTTTAGAAAAATAGAATAAATATATAAAAATCAGAAACACATAACAGGAAAAAGGGGTTAGGGTTTTTGGATCAAACACGGGTCGAAACCGGGTTGGAAACCGAGTCGAAACCTGGTTGGAAACCGAGTCGAACCCGGGTTATCGGGTCACGAAGAACATCACCGCGGCTCCGCCACCAATGATCGTTCCGGTACACAAAAAGACGACCAAACGTCATGATTCAAGCTTGTTTCTTCCCCGTTTTTGGTGCACAGCAACCACAAGACGTTCCCCTCTGTTTCTCCTTCTTCCTCGTCGAACACGACGCCGGAAAAACAAAGAACAGCGGCTGCGACGTCGTTCTCCGGCGAGCACGAAAACCTCAACCAAAATCTACGAAACCGGTGTCGTTCGACTGTAAACTCAACGATCTAATCAACCCAATTAACAGAATTAACAAACAACTAGAAATCAAAACCCGAATTCGAATTAAAAACCCGAAAATATGAATTAGAATTCGAGTAATCAAACACTAAAATCAGTTACAGAAATGAATAGGAAATTGAGAGAGCTTCACAACCATTACTTACATGATCAAATCGGTGCACAGAATCACTTCCAAAATCCGGTTTGATTCCAAGAACTCCAAACCCTAATTTTAGAGAATTGGGGATTTTCTTGATTTTCTGAATTTTTTTTATGATTTATTAACTAATTAATTAACAGTAAATCAGCTATTTATATTTATGAAAATAATACCCCTAAATAAAATTAAGGGGCTAATTACACTCCTAATAAAAATATTTGGCCCCAATTTTTATAATTTTTGGGTATTAATAATGAATTTTTAAATATCCAATATATATAAAATTAATGTCAAAAATTCCCAAAAATTGTGAATATTACAAAATTGCAAAGAAAAATGATATATGATAATTTCATGATCATATAAAAATAAAAATGTGATTTTTGTGGGGTTTTTGGTACCCGAAGGGGTCTGGAAAAGTCATTTTTCACGAAAAAGGTAAATTTGTAAAACGTCTAGGGGTTCAGAATAGCGATATGTTATAGGGCATTTTTGGAAAAATAGGGCCAATGATTTTGTTTGAAATACGGGCTTTTAAAACATGGATTTGAGCTGTACGGGTTTTGATGTAAAATATATAACTTACGATAGAACACTCAATAAATATCCAAAACACGTTTGGATCAATAGGTGGCCTCATTCTTCAAATAATAACTTGCAAACTCGACCTTCTGTTCTTCCTTCACTTTAACTAAAGCAAACGACTTCTCTATTTCCTTTAACCAAACATTCGCTTCAATCAGATCTAAGGAACCCTTGAATTCCGGTGGGTTTACCACCTGAAAAGTTTTGAAAGTTACATGGGGATTGGTTTGTCTTTGTTGCTGCTGAGTCAAGTGAACTGTTTGTTGGGCCAAGATTTGGAGAATCTGGGCTATTGCTGGGTCTATGGGTCCTGGGTTTGTATTCTGGTTATTATCATCTTGGTTGTTATTGTTGTTGTTGTTGGTTTCTTCATTCTGGGTGTCGGTGCGGGTATTTCTTCTGGGAGGCATTTTCTGTAAAGAATCAAACTTATTTAGCTTTTAAATCAAATTCTTTGCATAAAAGAAAAGTTTTGTAAAATAGAAATATCTCTTTTTGAAAACAGTTGTAACAGTTGAACTAAGTAAATTGCATGCTTCTTTACATAATATAAACAGTTAAGGGGACAGGGTATATGGTATCACAAGGGTATAACTGGTACAATAAATAAAGTGAAGTAAAACAGGTGCAGTAATATAAATGACAATGCTGAAAAGGAAAAGGTACTAATATTATAACGACCCGTGTACTTTTGAATTATTTAAATATATAATTGTGGAAGTGTTAAATAAATAAAGTATGTGAATAGTTTTTGTCAGCTCGATGTTGTTTTGTTATTATTTATGTGTGATTTATGATGCATAGGGTCGTTCGTGTAATTGTTGGTTGAGTAATATTGAATTGTTTTCACTTTTAAAAAGTGTATTTATTGCAAATTTATTTGCATAAATACTGGAACTATCTTTAAAATTGTTTTTATGCTTTTATAATGACAATATTATTTTTAGGATTTTATAAAATTGAAAAAATCAATATTTAATCAATTATTTAACCCTGTATGATTTTCTGATTGTATTTATTTGTAAAATATATATTTAATTCAGGAAATCTTTAAAAATTATGAAACTTGTATTTATTTAAGTTTGGAATATTCCGAGATTTTTAAAATTATTTCGGAAATTTTTGGGATTAATTTCACCCGTGCGTCGATTCGTTTAATTGTAAAAAAGGGTATAAATTGCATTTAAAAATTTGTTTTAAAATTTCAAAAATTTATGTTTTTATTAACTTCGGGATATTTGTAACATTTTAAGACTATTTTGATAATTTTTCTGAGACTATTTTGTGCAACTTGATTCGTTAAAATGTAAGTGCGGGACACATATTTATTTATTGATACGTGTCAAATTGTTACAGTTAGTTAGACATGTGTTACACTGTTATTACCTTTAATTATTTTATTCATTTATTTAACCCTCCCCTGTACTAATCTTCGACCGCCTCTTTCTCTTAATCATATAATCTCTCTCACTCTCCTCTCGTCTCATCTCTCCCTCTCGCTCGACCTCGCTTCTCTCTCTCTCACCGGCTAATCTCTCACATATTCCTCTGTTTCTCCCTTTCCGGCAATTTTCTTTCTCTGGTGCTCTGCTTTTCGGCGATTCCGCCGCTTCTTCAGTCCGGCTGTCCGTCGGCGTTACAATTGCCGCCTTGTTCTTGTGATTTCTGATTCGTTTCGGGTTATTACTTCCGGCCTGGCATCCTGTGATTCTCGTTTTGCATGTATACATATTTGGTATATATGTATATGATTAAGTGTGTGTGCTGGTGTGGTGGTGTGTGTCAATGTGTGCGTGTGTTCGTGTGTGTATGTGTGAGCGGCGATGTGGCCGTGTGTT
Source organism: Apium graveolens (assembly GCF_009905375.1). Classification (NCBI taxonomy): domain Eukaryota; kingdom Viridiplantae; phylum Streptophyta; class Magnoliopsida; order Apiales; family Apiaceae; genus Apium; species Apium graveolens. The sequence continues at coordinate 241,923,885 of NC_133651.1, forward strand.
TGCTTGACTGTGATTTCCCTGCTTCTGTGATTGGGCTTCTTTAATTGGGCCGTGTTGTTGGACTTTGTTCTTGGGCTTCCGATGGGGAGTGCGTACAGTTGAATATTGATTGTTATAATTCTAATTTTGATCCCTTTTTCCGCAGGGAATTATTGATTAAAATGCGTGATATTAAAGTTATAATTCGTATGAGAAATAATTTTAAATCGGTGAAATTTAATCGGACACCTGAATATTTTGGGCACCAATAAATTTTGCTGCTGTTGACGATGACTTTTAACGAGTCAACAGTGGACTGTGATGATTATTATCTGAGTCCTAAATTTTATAAATAATAAAACAATTCGTATAAAATGTTTTCGAGAATAAATCGTATATGGGAGTGGTACGTAAATAATTACGAGATTATGGAATTGATTGTTGTTGGTTGGACGTCGATTGATGTTTCGACGGGTAGTCCGATAAACAAATCAAACGCTATCCAATTTTCGGAAAAAACTGAATTACGCAAATACGAAAACATATCCGATAAATATCGGGACGTCGAGAGACTCTCTCTATATATATATGTGTGTGTGTTTTATACGAAACTTGATGGTATGATGTGATGAAATATTTTTTCTAAATCGATAACCCTGATTTCATAAAATAAAGAGTATGGGTATTTTCCGAAAATGAACACTGAACCGATTTTGATGCGTGTATTATTATATAAAGTATGTTACAAGTCGGATTTTGTTAACGTTCGGGGTAGATTGTTAGCGAGGATATGTCAAGCATAATCGAATGTCTAAGTTAGGATGTTTCGACCCTGTAGGTTCTAGTCGGAATGCCCGAGAATTGGAATTGGACAAAAGATAGTTGGTGGTGAGTCGAAAAGCTCAGTAAGGTCCCAATCAAAGGACTTAAGTATTGAGGTCGAATCCAGAGTGATATAGTGGTTGGACGTAAACGCCTAAGCCGCAGAGTTGGCCCAAAAATGATCAGTAATAGTTGTAAAGCCTTGTAAGGCAAGTATTTCTGAACTTTTCTTTAAGATATATATTACCAATATTTTCGAACTATTTTATAACATGTCGCTATTATACAAAATAACTCTTGTTTTATATTGTAAGAGCTTCAAACCATTTAACCTTGAACCCTGATTTTCTTGATCTTGAGCCATAAGCCTTATTCTTTGTAATCCGTCCTTTATTGATCCTCAGACACAAAACCATACAAATATAATACTACTTCCCAAAGGTATAATTACCAAACACCAAACCCTGAAAGAAAATGATTTGAAAACACAAAAACTTTTATACTCCAATCATTCTTAATAACATCAAAGAACTATATCTTGAAAAATCATTACTGGTCAAATACCTGACCCTTGTACAAACTGAAAACCGTTTCTTATATATACCCTGATATACCCTTGAGATATCCATGAGTTTCCTTACGTTTTTATGCAAATGTTTAACTATCATTGATTATGATCTTGTTTTATTGAATCATATTGTTATCATATTGAACTGCTTTAGGATTGAATAGTTTTTATATATGTGGACCAGATTCGTGGTCATACCATACTAATGGTCAAGTTAGGCCAATGTGTGCCTTGGATCCAGTAATTAGAGCAGTGCTGTGTGCTTGCTCGGGGTTAGTGCGTGACTGATCAGCAGCCTAACCTTGGTTTTTAAAACTTAAAATGAATATCCAATTCTAATGATTAGTTAAAAAGAAACTTGATTCCTTTGAATCATTTCATTTGATCAATGTTTAACCTCAGTTATCGTTATCATGACTTGCTGAGCTAGTTAGCTCACTCTTGCGAATCTTTTATATATGTTACAGTTGAAAAGGATATGGATGATAGTGAAGTTCCTCAGTCCAAAGTGCGGGCTAAGGTTCCAGTTGAGTTGGATCGAGCTAGCAGAAACTTCATGGGGTAGAGAGATAGTCAAATCGTAAGAATACTTTTATTATCAGTTGTAAGTTAAATTAAAGGGAAATTTGGTACATTGTAATAAAAGTCAAGGTTGTGGCTTGTTTTCACACTTTAACCTATTGCGATCCTTGGTTTTATAAAGTAGGGTCATTATAAATAATATTTCTTATACAGGTTAATATAATGTGTTTGTGTTGTGGACCCCAAACTTCTGACCCGGGTTTGGAAGGCGTCACAGGTTGGTATCAGAGCTATAGGTTATAAGTCACTGAAACAAGCCTAGATTATTGGGATTGGGTAGAGGGTTAGGATTAGGATTGGGATATAGAAAGCTAAGACGTCGTAAAGATGAGTGTAATTACATAGTAGGTCTCCGGCACGGTTCGTGTTGCGATTCGGGATTCTCAGCCTGCGACGTGACTTCCAGACAACGGCAATGGCGGATCTTGATTTCCCAGTGTCATTTGATCGTTTGGAGCTTTCCGTTCGAGGATCGTCATCTTCTCTCAGATTGGATTGCACCTTGTTCCTCCACCAGCATTAATGGCACTACCTTCTGTTATAACGGGTGCACTTCTTCAAGCTATTCTACGTTACTTTTCCACCTCTTGATATGAGATTACCTATTCAAGAACCTCCATCTGTTTATTCTTGTTCTACTGGACATTCGGCTGTGAGTGTATCTCTTTAGTTTACCCTACATCCTGTTTTATACCCCCAGTTTAGAACTTGTCCTATGAAGCGATTGTACCTACGAGGATAGATTCGAGAGCTATAGTAAATGGTGAGCGCTTGAGATATAAATAAAGGTGAGAAGAATTTTAGAGAGGAGATTTAAGTGTTTCAGAGGATAGTTGTTATCGGGTTAAAAGAAGCCATTAGTGACTAAGCCACCCATGAATAATTATGGGATGAATTACATGAATCTTGAAAGAGTTATAGAGAAAGGTATAAATCTGGAATTTTGGTGGAATTAAATGATGGTGCTATGATAAATGGAATATGTAAAGTAGTGATGTGATGTGATACGAGCTAACTTTGTTCTATGAAATAGACTTGTTGACTATTGGGTAGCCTGTTCTACTTAACTACTGCAACGACAATGTTGGGAGTATTACCAGTATGGGAGCCTTGATGTGAAGCTATGAATAAGATAATGTACGACAATAGTTGAAGTTTTGTCGATTAAGGAAGGTAAGTGGACACGATGAAGGAGATAAGGTAGATTGAAGTGAACGGACCTTTATGTGATTGTTTCTTTAATTTGGTACCTTGTTATAGGTCGGAAGGACAACAACCAACTCATATAGTAAGGACAACCAGGTTTGTGATTTTCCAAACTTTTTAAACAAGTTTTCGAAAAAGATTTTCCTTTACAAATTTCTAAAAGCCTTTTCGAATAAAATGATTTTTAAACATTGGTTGTCAAGTTACTATTTGAGTTTCTTGTTTGTTAAAAAGCCCAGATTACCTGGAAGGATGCTGTTTCAGACTTAGTATTGCTAATTTCGAGAATGAAGTAACCTATGACTATGAAGAAGTTGATTATTCCTAATAGTAAAGTGCAAGTATTGTTTTATAATTTACAACAAAATCAGCGTACGGAGTAACTATACTTTCAATTACTAGGACTATCAGAGTTCGAAGAATTCATTGATTTAACAGAAGCCGGAGCGTGATCGAAGAAGATTGGAAAGATCTTCAGACCTCTCTAAAAGTAGAATATTATTAACAAAAGGATCGTTATGTCGAATGGTACGTGGTTATTCTAAATTAAAAGAGGAATCTTGAAGTTATAGGAACGCCATTATGATCGAATTATTAGGGTATTATAAGTGTAAGTGCGATGTTAAAGACGCAAAACTTAACAAGTAAGAATTTATTATAATGCTTGGTTTGCAAAGATATTTCAGCGGACTTTCTAAAAGTTGTTATATGACGCGATTAGGATATGATCGACCGAGCTCGAAAGATGAATACAAATGAAATGTGGATGGTGACCAATGGTATCGTTCTTGCCTTCAATATTACAGTATATATTCCTATTCAGTTCCAAACAATGTATGAACTTCTTTTCTTAAATAAATTCTTTGCTATGATATCAAAAATGAGGATATTGCATTCCTTTCAAATTTAATTGTTTCCTCAAGTTTTGCTTTCTGATTGGGACAAACAGTGTTATGGTGACACTTTGTCGGAATGACGAAGAGTCGGGTGGGACGCCACCTAATCATGTGCTGTATGCCAAATGGTATGAAAGACTGGCCATCTTAAGTACCAATGTGGTTGTCTCATTCATATTCAAATCCTTGTTTCTTCTTTCTTTTCAACTCTAAATTTTGTTGAATTATGAATCCTTCTAATTGCTTCGTTGTACTGTCGTTCTTTGTAAGAGTTTTTCAAACAGAAATCAACAAATTCTGGACCAAGCGGGCAAAGTTCCATCTACTTCTCAAGCATGGGAAGCAAACAAGGGTATATGGCGAGAATTACAAATCACTAACTCAGTCAAGGATGCACTAAGAATCAGGGGAATCTACTCCAATTAGGATACGTCTTCGAGAACGAGAATATGCGATTTTCCTGTGAAATATGTTGTTCAAATTACGGGCATGATAACATGGATGATTATGGTAAATACCTCATGCATTAAAGTATCAAAAGATGTGAGAGAAACTTAAGTGTTTATCTCTCAAGGGTTTGTTGATGAGATGAGTTACTCTGTTAAATTGATAAGATTATGATTAAAGGAATAGCAAGTCAAGAACGTGTAATTGTTACATAAGTGAATACCAATGATGGAATTGAGATTTCAGGCAATAAGTTGTGAAGAATTGATATCATTTGAGATAAGAGGACTTGACATTATTCTAAGGAATGGATTGACTATGGGAGCATGATGCCAGACAAACCGTCGTGATGAAAAGATAGCTTTGAAAACGTCAAATGAGAATATGAAGAGGCATAAAGGAAAAAGGAAGGTAAAGAATTGGTTAACGATGATTACGATGATCAAAGATGTGAGTATTACGGTAATTATGAGGTAAATAAAAGTTAGAGGCAAATAAAAATTGAAGATTTTACAGCAATTAAAGAGTTTGAAGATATGTTTCCAGATAAGTTATCAACATTTTCTCCAGATAGAGAAATGGAGCTCGCGACTGACATAGCACCTGAGACGGAGCCAGTGACCAAGGCCTTACATAAAATGGCACCAGTTACAAGGAGAAAATTTGCAAAGCAAATGTAAGAGACGTTAAAAGAATGAGCGATTAGACCTAGTGTACCCCATAAGGTGCACCAGTATTCATTACTAATAAGAAAGATGGAAGTATGAGGTTATGCATCGACTAGCAAAAGTTTAACAAGTTCACTATCAAGAGCAAGTATCTGTTACCTTGACCTAGTGATTTGTTTGATCAGATGAATAAAGCAAAGTACTTTTGTAAGATCAATTTAAAATTTGGTATTTCACCAATTGAAAATTAAGCCTATGGATATATCAAAGATAATTTTCAGAACTAAGTCGTGTGTTATAAAATTTTTGTACTGCCATTTGGATCAACCAATATACCAGTAATATTTGAACTTGATGGACAGAAACTTTAAGGAATATCTGGACAAGCTGTAGTGCAACACTTAAAGTCAACGGAGAATCATGCAAAGCATATAAGGATAACTGGGAAGTTGTAGAAGAAAGAAGTTGTATGAAATATAGCTCTTAGCATAAATAGTCAATATGGAGAAGATCAAAAGAGATTCAGCAGAAATTAAAGTTACTATGAATGAAAAGAGACTAGAAATACCAACAAAAGTAAAAAGTTTTATCATGGGCCGGGTACTATCAGAAATTTGTGCAAGACTTCTTGAAAGTTGCAACATCTTGGGCGAAGCTAACCAGGAAAAGTAAGAAGTTTATATGAAATGGAGAAGGGTGAAGAAATTTTTACGAAGATAAATGAAAGAATGGTTACAACACCTGCTTTATCATTTTAAAAGTATTAAGGAGATTTGGTAGTGTATAGTGATGCTTCTCATAAGGAAGTAGGAAGTATGTTGATGCAGCACCATAAAGTTATTGTATATGCACCCAGACAATCGAAACCTTATGAGCAGAAGTATCCTACTCACAATTAGGACTAACAGTAATAATATTCATTTCAAAAGATTGAGAAATATGATATGTATGGAGAAAGGTGTAAGATTTATACAAACCATAAGAATTTGAAGTATGTATTCACGAGAAAAAGCAAAGATAGAGGAAAACTATAAGCAAAAAGGAGAAAACGAACATAGAAACTGTACCAGAAGAATTTTCTATGGATTTTAGAAGTTGGAATTGGGGGGCAGAGTTTATAATCCAAAAAGGAGCAAGGATGGATAGTATGACCTTTCAATCGAAGTTGTTAAGGGAGAGATAAGGAGATGTCAAGAGAAGATAATGAATCGCGATGTTAGCGGTTAGAAGAAGGAAATTTCAAAATAGATTGGGAAGTGTTGGACATGTCAAAGAATTAAGGTGAAGTATCGGAGGCCTAGTAAACAAGGCAGACCAATGAATGGTTTTACAAGAAGCGAAACGTAAAGTATATCAATGATGTTGTTAGAGAAAAGGAATGAAATTATGAGATTATGTACTAATTAGCAGGAGTTCAATAAAACAATGAATAAGAATAAGTGACCCCTATAAAGATTGATTACCTATGAAACCTAATCCAAGAAGTGAGTTATGTCTCGAGAATTAACTTAAGATTCGACCTGAGAACATATCAGAGATTATGATTAAAGTGAGTTAAGGGTATTACAAGCTCGGATGATATTATGTGAAATAATAAGTGTATCAGGTAATTATAAGAAATTAAGGATCATAGTGTATAAGGAGTATTTAGATGAGCAAACTGTATTTATTGATAACAACCTCAGCTACTCAAGGAATAAGAAAGTCTGCGTGGGATGCCCAAGGATTTTTCTCCAAAGATCAGAAGGAAAGCAACTATACGTTGAGTTTTCAAGAATGAAATTTTGACTAAGGTTAACAAAAGATTCTGAATTAATCCATTAACAACTACCTAAGCAAATCCATATGGTAACAGATGTCTTAAGCTGACAAAAAAAGATTGAATGTAATTAAGACCACCGAGGAGTTAATAGACGAATTGGAAAAAAAAGTGGAATCTGAAGTCCAAATACTTAAAGATGATAATACGTGAATATATGAGATCACTTTTCGACCTTAACTAATGAAAAGAATTAAGAAATGTTTAAATGTTTGGAAACCAAGTTAAAAACGAGCACCGCCTATCATCCTTAAACGAAGAGTCAAAGTACGGAAATGGTTCCGAAACTGTAAGATATGTTGAGAGGTTGAGTTTTAAGGAAACATTGGAATAATCATTTATCAGTGATGTCAGCTTTGGAATGCCACTTTACCAAGCTTCATATAAACGTAAGTGTAGGTCCCCATTTCTATTAAAATAAAGTGGGAGAAAGAAAGCTATCAAATTCTAAGTTAAATCGGCACACCAGGAGTGTAGTGATATTGATTGAAGCAGCTTGGAGTAGACAAAGAAAGAGGTCGAAATTGTATCGAGATTGAATAAGAGTATAGAAATAGGACCGGTAGTGTTAATACCAGTTTCATCTTGAAAGAGACTGCATAGTCTAAATAGAAGAGACATGTCAAGTCCTAAAATTAGTAAACCATTTGAAGTATTGATAAATATAGATGAAGTTATTCATGAGTTGATGTTACCGTCACAACAGTGTGCACATATAGTGTGTTTAGCCTGATAATGTTAAAACGTTAAGTATCTGATCTGAATTAAGTGAGTGATTAGGAGCCAATGGGCTCTTGTCCAAATTTATTTTGTATATAGTGATCGATCTAAATTCTTGGTCGTTAAAGACAAGTCATTGAAAATAAGTGTATATCTATAGTAAGTACATTTAAAATCCTCGAGTAGAAGAGTCTACTTGGAAACTAGAGTCAGATATGCTTGACAAATATCCTCATTTATGTAATTAGGTCAGATTCTGAGGACAGAATCTTTTTAAGGGGGGAAGGATATAACGACCCGTGTACTTTTGAATTATTTAAATATATAATTGTGGAAGTGTTAAATAAATAAAGTATGTGAATAGTTTTTGTCAGCTCGATGTTGTTTTGTTATTATTTATGTGTGATTTATGATGCATAGGGTCGTTCGTGTAATTGTTGGTTGAGTAATATTGAATTGTTTTCACTTTTAAAAAGTGGATTTATTGCAAATTTATTTGTATAAATACTGGAACTATCTTTAAAATTGTTTTTATGCTTTTATAATGACAATATTATTTTCGGGATTTTATAAAATTGAAAAAATCAATATTTAATCAATTATTTAACCCTGTATGATTTTCTAATTGTATTTATTTGTAAAATCTATATTTAATTCAGGAAATCTTTAAAAATTATGAAACTTATATTTATTTAAGTTTGGAATATTCCAAGATTTTTAAAATTATTTTGGAAATTTTTGGGATTAATTTCACCCGTACGTCGATTCGTTTAATTGTAAAAAAACGGGTATAAATTGCATTTAAAAATTTGTTTTAAAATTTCAAAATTTATGTATTTATTAACTTCGGGATATTTGTAACATTTTAAGACTATTTTGATAATTTTTCTGAGACTATTTTGTGCAACTTGATTCGTTAAAATGTAAGTGCGGGACACATATTTATTTATTGATACGTGTCAAATTGTTACAGTTAGTTAGACACGTGTTACACTGTTATTACCTTTAATTATTTTATTCATTTATTTACCCCTCCCCTGTACTAATCTATGGCCGCCTCTTTCTCTTAATCATATAATCTCTCTCACTCTCCTCTCGTCTCATCTCTCCCTCTCGCTCGACCTCGCTTCTCTCTCTCTCTCACCGGCTAATCTCTCACATATTCCTCTGTTTCTCCCTTTCCGGCAATTTTCTTTCTCTGGTGCTCTGCTTTCCGGCGATTTTGCCGCTTCTTCAGTCTGGCTGTCCGTCGGCGTTACGATTGCCGCCTTGTTCTTGTGATTTCCGATTAGTTCCCGGTTATTACTTTCGGCCTGGCATCCTGTTATTCTCGTTTTACATGTATATATATTTGGTATATATGTATGTGATTAAGTGTGTGTGCTGGTGTGGTGGTGTGTGTGAATGTGTGCGTGTGTTCGTGTGTGTATGTGTGAGCGGCGATGTGGCCGTGTGTTTGCTTGACTGTGATTTCCCTGCTTCTGTGATTGGGCTTCTTTAATTGGGCCGTGTTGTTGGACTTTGTTGTTGGGCTTCCGATGGGGAGTGCGTACAGTTGAATATTGATTGTTATAATTCTAATTTTGATCCCTTTTTCTGCAGGGAATTATTGATTAAAATGCGTGATATTAAAGTTATAATTCGTATGTGAAATAATTTTAAATCGGTGAAATTTATTCGGACACCTGAATATTTTGGGCACCAATAAATTTTGCCGCTGTTGACAATGACTTTTAACGAGTCAACAGTGGACTGTGATGATTATTATCTGCGTCCTAAATTTTATAAATAATAAAATGATTCGTATAAAATGTTTTCGAGAATAAATCGTATATGGGAGTGGTACGTAAATAATTACGAGATTATGGAATTGATTGTTGTTGGTTGGACGTCGATTGATGTTTCGACGGGTAGTCCGATAAACAAAGGAAATGCTGTCCAATTTTCGGAAAAAACTGAATTACGCAAATACGAAAAAGTATCTAATAAATATCGGGACGTCGAGAGACTCTCTATATATATGTGTGTATGTTTTATACGAAACTTGATGGTACGATGTGATAAAATATTTTTTCTAAATCGATAACCCTGATTTCGTAAAATAAAGAGTATGGGTATTTTCCGAAAACGAACACTGAACCGATTTTCGAAAACGTGAACCCTAAGTGATGCGTGTATTATTATATGAAGTATGTTATAAGTCGGATTTTGTTAACGTTCGGGGTAGATTGTTAGCGAGGATATGTCAAGCATAATCGAATGTCTAAGTTAGGATGTTTCGACCCTGTAGGTTCTAGTCGGAATGCCCGAGAATTGGAATTGGACAAAAGATAGTTGGTGGTGAGTCGAAAAGCTCAGTAAGGTCCCAATTAAAGGACTTAAGTATTGAGGTCGAATCCAGAGTGATATAGTGGTTGGACGTAAAAGCCTAAGTCGCAGAGTTGGCCCAGAATTGATCAGTAATAGTTGTAAAGCCTTGTAAGGCAAGTATTTCTGAACTTTTCTTCAAGATATATATTACCAATGTTTTTGAACTGTTTTATAACATGTCGCTATTATACAAAATAACTCCTGCTTTATATTGTAAGAGCTTCAAACCATTTAACCTTGAACCCTGATTTTCTTAATCTTGAGCCATAAGCCTTATTCTTTGTAATCCGTCCTTTATTGATCCTCAGACACCAAACCATACAAATATAATACTACTTCCCAAAGGTATAATTACCAAACACCAAACCCTGAAAGAAAATGATTTGAAAACACAAAAACATTTATACTCCAATCATTCTTAATAACATCAAAGAACTATATCTTAAAAAATCATTACTGGTCAAATACCTGACCCTTGTACAAACTGAAAACCGTTTCTTATATATACCCTGATATACCCTTGAGATATCCATGAGTTTCCTTACGTTTTTATGCAAATGTTTAACTATCATTGATTATGATCTTGTTTTATTGAATCATATTGTTATCATATTGAACTACTTTAGGATTGGACAGTTTTTATATATGTGGACTAGATTCGTGGTCAGACCATACTAATGGTCAAGTTAGGCCAATGTGTGCCTTGGATCCAGTAATTAGAGCAGTGCTGTGTGCTTGCTCGGGGTTAGAGCCTAACCTTGGTTTTTAAAACTTAAAATGAATATCCAATTCTAATGATTAGTTAAAAAGAAACTTGATTCCTTTGAATCATTTCATTTGATCATTGTTTAACCTCAGTTATCGTTATCATGACTTGCTGAGCTAGTTAGCTCACTCTTGCGAATCTTTTATATATGTTACAGTTGAAAAGGATATGGATGATAGTGAAGTTCCTCAGTCCAAAGTGCGGGCTAAGGTTCCAGTTGAGTTGGATCGAGCTAGCAGAAACTTCATGGGGTAGAGAGATAGTCAAATCGTAAGAATACTTTTATTATCAGTTGTAAGTTAAATTAAAGGGAAATTTGGTACATTATAATAAAAGTAAAGGTTGTGGCTTGTTTTCATACTTTAACCTGTTGCGATCCTTGGTTTTATGAAGTAGGGTCATTATAAATAATATTTCTTATACAGGTTAATATAATGTGTTTGTGTTGTGGACCCCAAACTTCTGACCCGGGTTTGTAAGGTGTCACAGATATATATAGATCAAAAGTTTTAGGTAGTACAAGCGTAAAGACGCTTCGAAAGTAAAAGCAAAAGGGTACAACAAACCTACTCACTAGTCAGCAGATCTAGTCTATAAATACAACCCAAAAGTCTACTGATACATACTACACACTACTGTACGTACTAAACAACCACAACAACACTGCTCAGCATCTCCATCTCTGTGCCTCTAGCTCAGGGCAAGTCTGGTCATCCAACTGAGGGCTCTGAGTGATCAGCTGGTACGGAGATGAAAGAGTCAGCCATCGCTGCTATCTGAAATCATATCACAATATAAGAATCTCGAACCACAACGTGAATTATACTAATACCTGTTATACCGTCGCACTCATCCTCTCGACGTTCTATCTTTCTATTTCCTTACTTATAATCCTAACCCTCTACCCATTCCCGTCAACCTAGGCTTGTGTAAGTGACTTTTAACCTGTAGCTCTGATACCAAACCTGTGGCGCCCTCCAAACCCGGATCAGAAGTTTGGGGTCGACACACACACATACCTTATTTATAACATGCTTATAACGATAATAAAGATAATAATAATATGTAGTGACCCTACTTACCAACTACCACGGAACGCAACTGGTTAAAGTATGTACAAAAGCCACACACACACACTTATATTACAAACTTCCAAATCCCAACTATTCAAACTCAGAACTGAATATTAAACATTATTACAAACTTTTACAAACTTAAACTATCTCAAAAGCTGTCAGCTAGCTTAACTCGATCAACCTGGACCCCTAGCTCTCGCACTGGATTGGGGATCCTCGCTACCAACTGGTTCATTCTTAACTGGAAAAGAAGATAAACAACATCGCACAAATGAGCTAACTAGCTCAGCAAGTAACAATGACAAGACTGAGAATAATGATCATCAAGTGAAAAAGGTTAAGGTATCAAGTGAACAATGATTAATGATTTAGAATTGGATATTATATTTTCATTTTAAAAACCAAGGTTAGGTTGCTGATCAGTCACGCACTAACCCCGAGCAAGGTACACAGCTCTGCTCTAATTACTGGATCCAAGGCACACATTGGCCTAACTTGACCACCAATCTGGTCTGACCACGAATCTGGTCCATAATTTTATAAAACAATCCAATTCTAACATAATAACAGAATAATCAATGTAAAGCAATAAACAAAATCATAAACAACATTGGATGTTCAATAATGAGATGGTTTCAATCTTCACAAAGGAACAATATGGCAATTTCAAAGAATGGCTGTTAGGTAATGAAAGAATTGGATAACAAAGGAATCAACGTTTCAAGGTTACAAGGATTTGGTTTTTCAAAGCATAGGGTACAATGGTTTGAATATGTAAGTCATTTAATTCAGTGGTTAGTATTTAGTTCGTATGTATTTGTGGAGTAGTATCGTATATCTGTGGTTTGTACTAGGGTATTCAGCAATCAATGGTTCAGAAAGAATAAGATTTACGGCTCAAAGATCAACATCTGGAATCAAGGTTTAGGGTTCAGTGCTTCAAAGCACTTGCAATATAGAATGGGACTATCAATCATCTATAATATATTTCGAGAAAGTTCAGAACACTTGCCTGATATTAGCTTGTTATACTTCTCTAACTTCCAATCACAATCTCCTCCTCGACTATCTGTTTCCCTTTCCTACGCCTTGCCTCTTCTGCTCACATATCATAAGCATCTATCAATACTCAACTCATACGATTCTAGTCGGTATACACTTCTATCTACCCTTTGTTTTACCCAAATCCGACTAACGGATTGAAAGTTACGCTATAAACAAGTAAACACCGAACATATAGACTGACAGTCAAACAACAAGTCACATATAACACGTAACACGTCAAACAATCAATGATATATCATTTATAAAGGAGTCTCGGGTCATAGACAAGCTTTCGGGTATTTAATATGATTTTTAAAACTTTCGGGTATTTAATCAAATAATTTTCGTATAAATTGACCAATTAATCAATTAATTATTAACTAAAATTAATTAACTAATTAATTCAGATTTATTTTTGAATTAAAAATAATTTTTGGAATTAAAATAAAAATTAAAATAAATAGAAAATATGATTTTTAAATAATTTATAAACAAGAAGGCTATTTTTGAAAATTATGGAAACTTCAGGGATCAAACTGCATCATCCCCAAAAGTTCAGGTACTAAACAGTAATTTGACAGGGGTTCACCGGAAAACACCCCTGTTTCACCGGAGAAGACGATCCAGGGATGTTCAGGCCACCACCACCTCCAGATTATATCTACACAACACCAGGAACACAACCATGCCATCAAAACACACAACCTATCCCTGAGTTGGCCGAAAATTGGCCGAGAAGTTTGCCGGTTTCCGGCGAGCTCGATGTAAACTGAAAAAACACAACTCCCTTCGATTCAGGGATCCTCTGTTAATGAGCTATACACCAATCGATTGCAAATTTCATAAGGAACACAACCCACTATATTTCAACACCTAATAACCCCTGGAACAAAAAGCCCTAAATTTCAATTAAGAACATTCATACGGGTTATAAACCCTAATTTTAAAATTCGAAGATTAAACTCAATTTTGAACATGTTATTGAACTCCAAATCAGTCATATGACATATGAAAATCATCAGGAAAACAAGCTCTACAACATGCAATCATCAAATCATTCAAACAATCATCCGAACAAAAATTCATAATTTTAATCAAAATAATTCGAAAATAAATAAAATTACAGAAAATAAACCTTTAATTCTGCAGTGATATGAAGCACATATTTTGATAGTATATTTTAAGAGCTTTAATTTGAGTACTCGTGCTTCACCAACGGATTCTGGTAACTCCTTGAAATTGAGGTTTGATTCTCGACAGATTTTATGAATTTTCTCTGTAAAATTATATAATTACTGTTTACAAATGATTTTCGGTACAAAATAAAATACGGTAAAGGCTATTTATAATTACAGAAAATTATTATCCCGTTGGATCATTCCGTTTATAAAATAGTACGTTTATTTATAAAAACAGATCCAAATGGTACCGGTTTTCGGGATAATTATCCAAATCAGTATAATTTGTACTGCAGTCTTGGTCTCAACGCCTAGTTACACGTATTACGAGATAATAATTGTAATAGTTTAATAAAAAGATCTCGTTTATCAAAAATACGAGTTTTATTGATTTACTGAAATGAATAACGTATCGAAAATATTGCGCTGGGACCCGCGCAGGACAAACCGTACGCCGGATCGAAAAAGTCGAAACATGGAAAATGCTCGGAATATTGCAATTAGGTTATGATGGAGTTCTCGGAAGAGTTTCGGGTTATAAAAACATAAAAACGGGTGACGTCGGTTGGTTCCCGATTGTATAAAATAGTTTATAAATACTCGGAAAAAAAATTTATAAAATCCATATATTTCCTATAGAATCATAAATCAACATTAAAATAAATAGGAATATATGATAATTATCTATATTTTATTTTGGACATATAAAAATTAAAATACTCAATTGATATTATTTTTAAACATCCAAATACATATACCACTTAACAATTAATTCACAGAATAAATACCGAACATACATAATATTTGTTTATTAACAAAAATAATTACACGATATATCCTAGATATTACAACCTGTAGTACTATTACTTTTTTATAAATTAATTAATTTAATAAATTGATGATAATATTCGTATGTATGATTTAAATAACATTATAAAATTTATAAAATTATAAAATGAATTGATATGGGTTGGGCTACTGACAAATTGGATTGGGCAGCTAGACAGATAGACAGAGGCGGGACAAAAGGAAGGACAAAATAATTTTTGGGATTCATTTTCGTTTCATTTGGAAAAACTCGCCTCTCTTCTTCTTCTCTCCTCCTTTATTCACTGGCCCTATACAAGTTAAACTAATAAGCTGAGATAACTATATGCTATACATTATCCGAGCGGCCGAGCCAGTGGACTTTCCAAACCCCCGATGAACTTTTCACCAACTATATACTCACGCCCACACTTCTATATATTTACACGATCGAACTATCCATTTCTTTCTTGTAGTCAATTCGTCAAACACCTGGTGTGCACACTATTTGTCTACCGAGTTTGTGCTTTTCGTGAATCTAAACTTCAAAAAATGTCAAGACCCACATCAAATTTGATCATTCGATGTCTTCATCGCCATCTAATCTTTTCAAGCCCGTCATTAAATTCCCACCCAATTGCTAATTCCACCAGCATTTCGCACTTTCTTGCTCACCAACCTAAAGTAAAAACACACAATTTCACACCATGGATGTTTTCTGGTCAAAGGAATTATGGGTTACCTTCATTTTCGAAAATCTTAAAAAACACAGGTCCTCAATTGAGCCCAAAATCTAATTTGGGTTTGTTAGGGTTTAGGCAATTTTAGAAAAAGGGGTTTAATGTGAAGGGAAATGCTTATGGTAAGTATGTGAAAGGGGTTGTTGAGAAACCGGTGAGTGCTGTGAAGAATATGGTTTCGAGGTATAAGGAAGCTGCGGGGTTGCAGATTGATGCGTTTTGGAAGAAGAATAGTTTGTTGTTTGTGGGTGTCGATGGACTTATGGTGTGCATTTTTTTATAGAGGGTTATGTTTGGGATTTCTAGTACTTTTGTGGGGTTATTTGAAGGCATGGCGAATATGGGTTTCTTGCTCTTTCTGCGGCAATCGTTGCATTTTATGTGAGTTTTTCTTTCTCATTGTTAGTGATTAGTACTGTTAGTTTGTGGTTTATTTTGGAATCAGTGTATGTTGTCTGAGCTTCAACTAGAAGCTTTGCCATTTGAGACACTTCCGAATAAGAGTTATCTGTTATAAGAGTCATAACTGAATAGTACAATAAATGGGTGTATCCTAACATATGCCTTTCTCCTTAAAATTTTATAGATGATGTACGATATCAAGTAAAAGCATGGTACTACTGGCTGCTGTGGGTACTGTTACCCAAGATTGTTAAAGACATAATGACCTTCCACTGTATTTCTTACAAGTTGAAACTTAGTTTGGTAGCTGAATTGTATATTAAAAATTAATGGTATATTTTGCAAATTAGTAAGCATAATGTTCCTTGTATATTTCAGTAGCATGCAAATATTTGACTTTGATATGGTGGTGTTATATAGTGAATTATGTATGTAGAGAGACTGCCTCTTTGTAGTTCAAGATCTTTGGACGTCAATCTCGTGTCTTTGTTCATTTGGTCTGAAGGGGGAGTTATAAATGTCTGTTATGGATTTATTGACTATGATGTTCTGTTTGTATGTGTTTGTTTTTAAGAAAAACAAACAAAAAAATATTAAATGTGAATATTTTAGAAACTACTGATGTGGGGCCCACTTATAGGACCCATTTTTTTGTTAGTTAGTATATCTATTGCAACACCAAGTCTGTATTGCTATACTCTGAAAATCCTGTTGCAATTGATACCTATAGCAACATATTTTGCTGTGTTTCTATAAATTGACACTGGTGTAAGGTTAGATACCTATAGTGACGGGCTTAGACCCAACACCGAAAAAGTGTTGTAATAGACCTATTTTTGCCTATAACAAAATTTTTAGAGGTCTATAGCAACACATTTTTGGTGTTGGTTAAAGCCATCTATGGCGTAGTCTTTCAAGTTTAGTGGCAGTGGCCATGTGAGTTTTTGCAAATGTGCAATCCATTAAGTTAAACTTCTTTAAAAGATCATGAATGTATTTGGTTTGACTAATAAATATTCTATCACTAACTTTCTTAACTTGGAGACCAAGAAAGTAAGTTAGTTCTCCCATCATACTCATTTCATATTTACTTTATATTAGTTTGACAAACTTTTTACAAACTTTTTCATCTGTAGAGCCAAATATAATATCATCTACATAAATTTGAACAAGTATACTAGAGCCATTACCATTTCTAAAGAAAAGAGTTTTGTCAACAGTACCTCTTGTGAAATGATTTTCTAGAAGAAATTTTGACAGAGTGTCATACCAGGCTCTAGGTGCTTGCTTCAAACCACAGAGTGCTTTCAAAAGATAGTAAATAGATTCTGGAAAATTGGGATCTTCAAAACCAGGAGGGTGACTGACATAGACTTCCTCCTCCAAATCTCCATTTAGAAAGGCACCCTTTACATCCATTTGATAGACTTTGAAATTGGCATGGGCTACTTAGGCTAGAAAAATTCTAATAGCTTCAAGTCTTGCAACAGGAGAAAAAGTTTCATAAAAATCTATCCCTTCCTATTGACAATAACCTTTAGCAACCAATCTGGATTTGTTCCTTATGACTATGCCATTCTCATCCAACTTGTTTCTGACCCATTTGGTGTCAATTCTTGCCTTTTGGTTTGGCTATCCGCTTCCATAATCTATTATTTTCAAATTCGTTTAGCTCATCTTTCATAGCTAAAACCTAATCAGGATCCAACAAAGCTTCTTCTACCATCTTTGGCTCTTCCCGTGACAGGAACCTGCTATATAGACATTCATCTTGAGTTGTTTACCTTGTTTGTACCCTTGAAGATGCATCACCAATAATTATTTCAAATAGGTGATCTCTAATCCATTTCCTTTGTTGTGGTAGATTTGCTCTAGATGAAGAGGCCTCAAAGTTATCTTGATGTGTGACTGAGTTTTGATTAGAAGAAACTCCCCCTGATTTTGTGGATCTTTGACTTGAGGTTGGGGTCCTTTTTGTGTGTGATCTAAAATGACTTTCAACTCCTATTGATGGCTCAACGAATGTTAAATTTTGCCTTTCAACGGATGATGCAGTTTATCCGTCAATGGATGATACACCTTGTGCTTCATTTATTACTGATTTTTCTGCATTTTCCTTAAAAATTATTTCTTGATCACTTTCATCATCACTTTCATCATAGTTCATCTTAACATTGCCAAATTTGAGGCTTTCATGGAAACCTTCATCTTGTAGTCCTTCAATCTTCTTATCATCAAACACAATATGTACAGATTCCATAACAATGTTGATTCTAAGATTGTACACCCTATATACTTTTCACACAACATATCCAACAAATATACCTTCATCAGCTTTGGCATCAAACTTTCCATGTTGCTCAGTTTGATTCCTTAGAATGTAGGATTTGCATCCAAAGACATGAAGAAAGTTAAGTGTTGGTTTCCTGTTCTTGAACAATTGATAAGGAGTCATGCATTTTGCTTAATTGACCAAAGAAATATTCTGAGTGTAGCATGCAGTATTTACAGCTTTTGCCCAAAAATAAGTTAGTAACTTTGAAAAGATTTTTTCAACAATACCTCTTGTGAAGTGATTTTCTAAAAGGAACTTTGAAAAAGTATCATACCAGGCTCTAGGTACTTGCTTCAAGCATTAAATTGCTTTCAAAAGATAGTAGACATATTCTGGAAAGTTGGGGTCTTCAAAAATAGGAGGCTGACTGACATAGACTTCCTCCTCCAAATCTCTATTCAGAAATACACTTTTGACATCCATTTGATAGACCTTGAAATTGGCATGAGTTTCATAGGCTAGAAAATTTATGATAGCTTTAAGTCTTGCAACAGGAGCAAAGGTTTCATCAAAATCTATTCCTTCTTGTTAACAATAGCCCTTAGCAACCAATCTAGCTTTGTTCCTGACTACTATGCCATTTTCATCCATCTTGTTTCTGAATACCCATTTGGTGTCAATAGGAGTTTTGTTCCTTTCCAATTGGTTTAGCTCAATCTGCATAGCTAAAACCCAATCAGGATCCAACAAAGCTTCTTCTACCTTCTTTGGTTCTTCCTGAGATAGGAAGTTGTTGTATAGACATTCTTCTTGAGTTGATTTCCTAGTCTGCACTCTTAAAGTTGCATCACTAATAATTAGTTCAAATGGGTGATCTCTAGTCTATTTTCTTTGTTGAGGTAGATTAGCTCTAGATGAATAGGCCTCAAAGTTGTCTTGATGTGTGGCTGAGTTTTAATTAGAAGAAACTCCCCCTGAGTTTATGGATTTTTGACTTGAAGTTAGGGTCCTTTCTGAGTGTGATCTGAATTGTCATTCAACTCTTATTGATGGCTTAATGGATGTTGATCTTTGTCTTTCGACGAATGATGCAGTTTGTATTTTAACGGATGGTGCACCTTTTCTCTCGACGGATGTTGAATTATGTGCTTCATTTCTTGTTGACTTTTATGCATTATCCTTAGAGACTATTTCTTGATCACTTTCATCTTCACTATCATCACAATTCATCTCAACATTGTCAAAATTGAGGCTTTCATGGAAACCTTCATCTTGTAGTCCTTCAATCTTCTTATGATCAAACACAACATGTACAGATTCCATAACAATGTTGGTTTTGAGATTGTTGACTCTGTATGCTTTTCCAACAACACACCCAACAAAAATACCTTCATCTGCTTTGGCATCAAACTTTCCATGTTGCTCAGTTTGATTCCTTAAAATATAGCATTTGCATCCAAAGTCATGAATAAAGTTTAGTGTTGGCTTCCTATTCTTGAATAATTGGTAGGGAGTCATGCATTTTGCTTGATTGACCAAAGAAATATTCTAAGTGTAGCATGCAGTATTTACAGCTTCAACCAAAAGTAAGTTGGTAACGTTGATTCTTCTAGCATTGTCCTTGCAGCTTCAATAAGAGATCTATTCTTTCTTTCCACCACTCCATTTTGTTGTGGAGCATTTGCTGCTGAAAACTCATGCATGACCCCATTTTCTTCACAAAATAACCTCATTGCAGAATTCTTGAACTCAGTTCCATTCTCACTCCTAATTCTTCTAACTTTGAGATCAGGATGATTATTGACTTTCCTTATATAATTGATAATGATTTCACTGTATTCATCTTTAGATTTGAGGAAATATGTCCAAGTGAAATTTGAGAAATCATACACAATCACTAGGCAATATCTTTTTTTTGAGATTGACAACACATTGACTGGTCCAAAAAAGTACATATGCAATAGTTGTAGTGATTCTTCAATTGTAGATTCAAGCTTCCTTTTGAATGATGCTTTGATTTTTTTGCCTTTTGACAGGAATCACACATTTCTCTCAACTTGAGGAATGCCTCTTACTAGGTCTTTCCTGACTAATTCATTCATAGTCTTGGAGTTCAAATGAGACAGCTTCTTGTGCCATAGCCAACTTTCATCTTGACTTGCTTTACCGAAAAGACAAGTGATAGAACTTGTATTTTATGAGTTGAAGTCAGCTATATACACATATCCTTTTCTCACTCCAGTGAGAACCACTTTGTTGTCCCTCTTGTTTGTAACAACATAGGCTTCAGAATTGAAGGTTACAGAGTTGCCTTTTTCACAAAGCTGGCTAACACTCAAAAGATTGTGTTTGAGTCCATCCATTAGAGCAACTTCTTCAATGATGACATTCTTCTTAGAAATCAAACCATATCCCACAATATACCCTTTGTTGTCATCTTCGAAAGTAATACTTGGGCCAGCTCTCTCCTTGAACTTAGTGAGTAGGGTAGAGTCTCCAGTCATGTGTCTTGAGCATCCAGTATCTAGATACCACAGACTCTTTCTGTTTCCCCGCACACATCAAAATCAAATCAAGTTGATTTTGGTAGCCAAGTTTCATTGGGTCTTGCCTTGTTAGCCTTCTTTCTAGGTTTCTTGGGTTTTTCCTCACTTGACTTAGGTTATTGAGATTCAACCTTGGTCATTAGAGTAGGGATTTGAAAACCATTCATAATTGCAAAATTATCATGCACAGGTTGGTTAACATGAAATGCCATATTATGTGCAAACATATAACACCCTCCAAATTCGGGGTATAGATTTGGGGCATTATTAATAACAACTACAAACTAAACCTGCACAAGCGGAATATAAATATGATAATTACCCCGAACTACTGCTACTCAGGATCTTTTAAGGTTAAGAGTTGAAAACAAGAACAACATACTAACTTTGTTACAAACCCAAATAAAAACAATCTGTCTCAAGAACACTCTTTGTTACAAAACTTTATTCTATCTACATTCTCACCACATAACTTTTATTCAAACTACACAAACCTTTTTATTCAACCCAACATTATTACTTATCCTGTTACACCTGATCTGGTAACTCAAAGCTCTCTTCGGGAATAGGAAGGAACACTCTTGGTATATGAGGGTCCCGCTGCTTGACTCGCTTCTTGACTACGCGGGTCCTGATGGGTTTCATTCTCTACCTTAACTGTAAAATAATAGGAATAACAATAAAAAGGGATGAGCCAAAATTGCTCAACAAGCCTGCAACAATATATCTGTATAGTATAAAGAGAGAATAATAAGTGAACCAATAAGCTGCTGGTTTGAACAACCATCTGTATCTATATAGGATAATAATTTCCAACACTGGCGAGTGTCAAATGAACAAGACTGGAAAGAAGAACCAACATATGCACTATAACCTGCTGATCAGTCAGGATACAGTGTAGATCTATACCCAACTGCATAGACCCAACCAACATAAGGAGTACTCAGGCAACTATGGCCTATTAATTAAAGGTCTGGGTAAAATCCAGCCCATATAGTAACCATCCAGTCCAAAGTGTAGCATCCGGAACAATCGGAATGCTTTTAATGTATCCCAATACCAGGATATATCAAAGTATATGTACAAAGGTAAAAGTATAGGAATACGAATAAAGGATTCAATAAATTGGGAGAAATCAAGAATCGAAGTGAAATAGAAACAAGATTCAATAATTGTGTAACAGTGTATATGAACAAAAATTATCAAAGATAACTGATATGGGAAAATAAGATATAATTCACTATTCTGAATTTAGAATAGGGGAAAACTAGCCTTGCGCGTACTTAACCTGGTTCAACTAACCCCCTTCTGTCCCTAGCCTGATCGGCCTTGCTGACACTGAACCAATCATAGAAAGATAGTCGTTTAGATAATTTATTATATACTTGTATCTTGAATTGATACTACGCAACCCTATCGATCTACCCATGCGTTTCTATCTGACTCGCATATATACACATATAATTATATAGCACGTAAGGTTCACATAACCACGTAAAGCACATAGCACATAAAGCATATAATTGATTTTTGGACTTATAAATATTTTTGGAATCGATACTAGACTCATATGTGTATTAACTAATCCTATATGATTTTATTGTAATTTTTCGGGATTTATTTGACTCGATTATACCCCTAATAGGGCCTATAAACGATTAACTAATAGAAGATCACTCTCTTCTGGAAGAAATTATAACTTACAATTATTTTTATTGGATTCGTTTCATTTTTCTGAGTCTAGGGGTCTTAGTTTCGCTCAAATCGGACTAACGGTTTAATTATTATGAATTAAACAAGATTTAATTAATTAATAATTAAATATAAATAATTAATTATAATTAAAGAATCCTTAATTATATTTTTAAATAATTAATTAATAATTATTGTATTTTAAAATAATCAATCCCTAATTATTAGGATTAATTACAATTTATTAAATGATTTACAAATGATTATTACTTATTCGATTAGATCGATTATTTAGAAATAAACAATCGATACAATTAACTGATACGCTATTTATCGAATAAACACTAATTACTCGAATTATAATCTAATTCAATGATTAACTACTCGTATAAATATGAGCTAATCGCAATTCTCGAATAACTATCGAATCACTATTATTACTATACCTATACGATTAATTAATCAATTAATTAACTGTATTTAATTATTCGATACGAATAATTATTACGATATTCTTCGAATAAATTATCGCTCGAATAATAATTCTAATTATCCAATCACTACTTGTATAATTACGAGTTACTCGTGATATTAACTAATTATCGGATTATTAATCGTATTATTTAATTATTTTTAATCCTTATTTATTAATTAATTTCCTAATTATTAATTAATTACCTAATTATTAATTAATTAGATAACTAATAAATAATTAGATAGATAATTAAATAATTAATTAATTAAATTATTAAATTCGAAATTCTAAATTCTAAATTAATAAAATAATTTATAAATTAATTATACTATTTATCAGAATTTAAAACTGATTTTTAATCAATTTTTAGAATTACCCAAAGGATTTTCTGATTTTAGAAAAATAGAATAAATATATAAAAATCAGAAACACATAACAGGAAAAAGGGGTTAGGGTTTTTGGATCAAACCCGGGTCGAAACCGGGTTGGAAACCGGGTCTTAACCGGGTTATCGGGTCACGAAGAACATCACCGCGGCTCCGCCGCCGGTGATCGTTATGGTACACAAAACGACGACCAAACGTCGTGATTCAAGCTTGTTTCTTCCCCGTTTCTGGTGCACAGCAACCATAAGACGTTCCCCTCTGTTTCTCCTTCTTCCTCGTCGAACACGACGCCGGAAAAACAAAGAACAACGGCGGCGACGTCGTTCTCCGGCGAGCACGAAAACCTCAACCAAAATCTACGAAACCGGTGTCGTTCGACTGTAAACTCAACGATCTAATCAACCCAATCAACAGAATTAACAAACAACTAGAAATTAAAACCCGAATTCGAATTAAAAACCCGAAAATATGAATTAGAATTCGAGTAATCAAACACTAAAATCAGTTATAGAAACGAATAGGAAATTGAAAGAGCTTCACAACCATTACTTACATGATCAAATCGGTGCACAGAATCACTTCCAAAATTTGGTTTGATTCTAAGAACTCCAAACCCTAATTTTAGAGAATTGGGGATTTTCTTAATTTTCTGATTTTTTTATGATTTATTAACTAATTAATTAACAGTAAATCAGCTATTTATATTTATGAAAATAATACCCCTAAATAAAATTAAGGGGCTAATTACACTCCTAATAAAAATATTTGGCCCCAATTTTTATAATTTTTGGGTATTAATAATGAATTTTAAAATATCCAATAAATACAAAATTAATGTCAAAAATTCCCAAAAATTGTGAATATTACAAAAGTGCAAAGAAAAATGATATATGATAATTTCATGATCATATAAAAATAAAAATGTGATTTTTGTGGGGTTTTTGGTACCCGAAGGGGTCCGGAAAAGTCATTTTTCGTGAAAAAGGTAAATTTGTAAAACGTCTAGGGGTTCAGAATAGCGATATGGTATAGGGCATTTTTGGCAAAATAGGGCCAATGATTTTATTTGAAAAATGGGCTTTTAAAACATGGTTTTGAGATGTACGGGTTTTGATATAAAATATATAACTTACGATAGAACACTCAATAAATATCCAAAACACGTTTGGATCAAAACAGACAGCACGTAACACATAGCAGTTAGGGTTTAATGACTCAACATATTTAATCACATAATAATACACATAATTTATCTTTATTATGATATAATACAAGCGTAATTGCTCGGTCGTTACATTCTCCCCCCTTAACAGGATTCTGTCCTCAGAATCACACTATGCAAACGACTGAGGATACTTTTCTAACATTTCACTCTCGAGCTCCCAGGTTGATTCTTCAACCATTGGGTTTCTCCATAAAACTCTCACTAATGACACAGACTTATTTCTTAATACTCTCTCTTGCCGATCTAGAATTCTTATCGGCTGTTCTACATACGATAAATCTGCCTGAAGTTCTATTGGTTCATATTTTATTACATGTCTTGTATCAGGGTTGTACTACTTAAGCATAGATACATGAAATACGTTGTGAATATGCTGCATATGAGGTGGTAAAGCTAACTCGTACGCAACCTTCCCAATTTTCTTCAAAATTTCAAATGGTCCGACGTAGCGAGGTTTCAATTTGCCTTTGTTACCAAACCTAGTTAATCCCTTCCATGGTGATACTTTTAGCAATACATGCTCTCCTTCCTGGTAGTCCATATCCTTTCTGGATAGATCTGCATATTTACATTGTCGATTCTACGCTGCTTCAAGTCGCTTGCGGATAAATTCTACTTTTTCCTTGGTTTGCGGAATCAGTTCTGGACCTAGAATTTTGCGTTCTCCCACTTCATCCTAACAGGTAGGTGATCTGCATTTTCTTCCATATAGAGCTTCATAAGGTGGCATCCCGATACTTGCTTGATAGCTATTATTGTAAGAGAATTCCACTAGCGGTAGGTGCTCGTCCCAATTGCCTTCAAAGTCTATTGCGCATACACGTAGCATATCTTCGATTGTTTGAATTGTCCTTTCACTTTGCCCGTCCGTTTGTGGATGATAAGCTGTACTCATGTTCAACTTCGTTCCTAGACATTCCTGGAATTGTCTCCAAAATCTCGAATTGAAACGGGGGTCTCGATCCGATATAATCGATACGGGTACTCCATGACGCGTTACGATTTCCTTGAGATATAAGTGCACTAACTTACCAGTGAAAATCTTTCGTTGATCGGGAGAAAATGTGCTGATTTCGTCAATCGATCAACAATAACCCAAATTGCATCATGATTTGCTTTCGTCCTTGGAAGTCCCACTACGAAATCCATAGCTAGGTGTTCCCATTTCCATTATGGAATATCTAGTGGCTGTAGTAGTCCGCTCGGGCGTTGATGTTCAGCTTTCACTCTTTGGCACGTATAACACTTGCTGACCCATTTCGCTATCTCTTTCTTCATATTCGGCCACCAAAAGTTTTCCTTTAGGTCTCTGTACATCTTTGTGCTTCCGGAATGAATTGAATATCTTGAACTATGAGCATCTTGCAAAATTTCCGCTTTCAGTTCCGGTACATTAGGTATCCAAATCCTTGAAGCAACACGAAAAATTCCTTTAGTATCTTTCTGACCGGTAATCTCTTCTCCTGTCAAATTGTCGATATCCTGGTCCATTACCTCTTCCTGACACCTTCTTATTTTCTCCAATAGTTCTGGCTGAAAAGTCATAGCGTAATTCATTTCGGTAGAACTTTTTGGTACACGAACTTCAATCTCCAATTTATCGAATTCCTTGATTAAGTCCTCTGAAGATGTTGACAGGTTCAATCGTTCCTTTGGACTTAATGCATCTGCTACTACATTAGCCTTGCCTGGATGATAATTGATTAAAACATCGTAATCCTTAATTAACTCTAGCCAACGTCGCTGTCGCATGTTAAGTTCCTTCTGTGTGAAAATATACTTCAAGCTTTATGGTCCGTGTAAATCTCACATCTTTCACCGTATAGATAGTGTCTCCAAAGCTTCAATGCAAACACAATTGCTGCTAGTTCAAGATTGTGCATCAGATATTTTTGTTCATGCGGCTTTAACTGTCTAGAAGCGTATGCGATCACGTTGCCATGTTGCATTAAAACACATCCGAGTCCTTGATAGGAAGCGTCGCTGTATATGACAAAGTCTCCTTGATCATCAGGTAAAACAAGCACAGGTGCGGTTACTAGTCGATTCTTTAATTCTTGGAAACTGGCTTCATATTTCTCGTTCCATTCGAACTTTTCATTCTTTCGTGTCAACTTCGTCAATGGTGTGGCTATCTTCGCAAAATCTTTAATGAATCTTCTGTAATAACCAGCTTATCCCAAGAAACTTCTGACTTCAGTTGGCGTTTTTGGTCTTTCCCAATTTAAAATAGCTTCAATCTTTGCGGGATCCACTTGAATTCCTTCAATACTAATGATGTGTCCTAAAAACTGCACTTCTTTCAACCAAAATTCACATTTTGAAAATTTCGCATAGAGTTGCTCCTTTCGTAACGTCTCCAATGTCGTTCTTAAGTGCGCTGCATGTTCTTCCTCTGTCTTTGAATAAATCAAGATGTCATCAATAAATACAATGATAAACTTATCCAAGTACTTCTTGAATACTCGATTCATCAAATCCATAAATGCTGCAGGTGCATTCGTCAGTCCAAAAGCCATCACGAGAAATTCATAATGTCTGTATCTCGTTCGGAACGCAGTCTTTGGAATATCTTCTGCCTTGATCTTTAACTGATGATAACCTGATCGTAAGTCGATTTTCGAAAACCATGCTGCTCCTTTTAGTTGATCAAATAAGTCGTCAATGCGA
Organism: Apium graveolens; assembly: GCF_009905375.1. Taxonomy (NCBI): domain Eukaryota; kingdom Viridiplantae; phylum Streptophyta; class Magnoliopsida; order Apiales; family Apiaceae; genus Apium; species Apium graveolens. The sequence goes on from NC_133651.1 coordinate 241,951,244, forward strand.
GGTAAAGGATATTTATTCTTGATAGTTAACTTGTTCAGCTCACGATAATCAATACACAGTCTTATTCTACAGTCTTTCTTTTTCACGAACAATACTGGTGCACCCCATGGGGATACACTTGGCCTTATAGTTCCTTTGTCGAGAAGTTTTTGCAACTTCTTTGCTAATTCCTTCATTTCAACGGGTGCCATTCGATATGGAGCTTTCGAAATTGGTTCAGTCCCTGGCGCCAAATCAATAGTGAACTCGATTTCTCGATCCGGTGGAAGTCCTGGAAGTTCATCTGGAAAGACATCGGGAAACTCACAAACTACAGGAATATCTTCAATCTTCGGACTTTCTTTGTTAGTATCCTATACATAAGCTAAGTAAGCTTGACATCCTTGGCGTAACAATCTTCTCGTCTGCATCAGTATTAGGAATTTCTGCTTTTGCTTCTCACCTTTAAATGTTATCATTTTATTTTCTTCAGTTTGCAATTTCACTTTCTTATTTGCGCAATCAATCTGAGCATTATTACTAACTAGCCAATCCATTCCTAAAATAACATCAAACTCTCCTAACCCGAAAGGTATCAAATCAACTGAGAAATGACATCTCCCTATCTCAATATCACAACCTGGGCATACTTGATCTACCATAACCTGATCATCATTTGCTAATTTTATGACTACCACTTCATCTAACCACTTAGTCTCACAGTCTATCTTAGAGATAAAATCTTCAGAAATAAAAGATCTGGTAGCTCCTGAATCAATCAATACTAGAGCATTTACGGAATTCACAGGGAGCGTACCTGCAACCACATTCAGACTCTGTACTGCTTCCTTCATTGACATGTTGAAAGTCCTTGCCCTGGGCTGATTTTGTGGTGGTAGTGGAGGTGGAGGTAATGCTAAAACCCTTGGAATACTAGCGACCATTGCAACTCCTCTGCAGTCTTTGGAAATATGTCCTTTTCTTCCACACTGGAAATAAGTGACCTCTGCCTTTCCCATCAGACATTCTACAGAGTAGTGTCCCCTTTGCTTGCACTTGAAACACGTGACATTTGGCTTGTTGCAAATCCCAGTATGCTTTTTACCACATATTCTGCAATCAGGTATAGGCGGTCGGATAAGTCTTTGCTGAATTGGGGCAGGAAGTCGATTACCCATCCTCTGGTTGTTTTATTCCGGTCTCCTTGCATTTAATTTTCCCCGGGCTTGAAATCCCGGCCTTCTGTTGAAACGGTTCTAATAATTTCCCGGTCCCTTCTCTTTCTGAGCTGCTTCACTCTCACCTTCAATGATCATGGCCTTCTGAACTATAGCCGTATAAGTCGTCAGCTCAAATACAACTATTCTGCTACGAATCCATGGCTTCAGTCCCTGTTAGAATCTCTTGGCCCGCTTTTCATCCGTATCCACTTGCTCAGGAACAAATCTGGCCAATTTAGTGAACTTGGTCTCATAATCCGTGACCGATAAGTTGTCTTGCTTCAGCTCCAGGAACTTGATCTCCATCTAGTTCTTCATAAAACAAGGAAAATATTTTTCCAGGAAAAGATCAGTGCAGGTCTTTACACCTTCTCCTTCCAAAGCTTTCTTTGATTCCCACCAGTAATTGGCTTCGCCTTTCAAAAAGTAGCTAGCGAACTCCATTTTCTATTCTTCCTCAACTTTCACCAATGTAAAAACCTTTTCTATCTCCTTCAGCCAAGCTCTCGCCTTTGTAGGATCTGTGGAACCGGTAAATTCTGGAGGCTTTACCGACTGGAATTGCTTAAAAGTGACTGCAGGTGCTGCTGGTGGTACTTGATGTCCTGGATGAGCGGCTTGCTGTAACATCTGTTGTTGGAACTGTTGTTGTTGCTGTTGCATTTGTTGTTGTATCATCAGCATCTGCTGTTGCATGAGATGGAACATCTGATCCATCTGATTATTATTATTTTGGCCCTCGGTATTTTCGTTAGACGAGTCGGGTCGTGCTTTTCTTTTAGGTGCCATCTTTCTGATAATAAAACAATAGGTTCTCTTAATAACAATATACTGAACAGGTGTTATGGAATGGAAATAGTCTTTATAGTATTAAAACAGTTGTTAAAATAGTTGATATGGGGAAGAAAACAATTTATTAAATATCTAAATAAATAAAACAGTGCGATGTGTAAATAAATCCCTTTTTAAAGTACTTTTAAAATTTTGAAAACATAAAGGGTACACCATGATCGTAAATAAAACAACATTTATAAATATGCAACGATATAACAGTGAAATAAATGTAAATGCTTAAATAACCGGGAAATAAAGAAAATGTGAAAAGGTTCATCGTATATATATATGGGTAGGACACCAGCTGCAGGTGTTAATGCTTGATACAAAAGCCTATGATATATTAGTCGTACTGGTCCTACTATTAGTCAAAACTAGTAGCTACACTCATACAAACTAGTCATACAATACTAGGCTGCCTCTATTTACAAAAATATATAAGATATAACACTCCTCCATCTGCTAGTATCAGAATCCAGGTGGCACATGGCTCAGCTCCTCCTGGAAAGCCTCTAACACTGCCTTTGTAAGTCCCATCGCCCTGCGATATGCTACCTCTGCACTAATATCCTGCTGCCTCAGATCAGTAAGCTGCTGAGAACTAACTCTATGAATCTGGTGTAGCCTCTCTCTCAATATGTAGTCTGGTCGTAGTGCTCGGACTGGACCGTCCGCCTGTGTCTCAAATAATCCAAGGATCTCTCTACACTGGTTCTGCCATCGAACCCTCTCCTCTCTCTCTGCCTGAAAACGCTGATATGTAACTGTATGATGCTCACGAAGATCCGTGCGGGAACCTCGAGAGGGTAATGGCCCATCTACTAGTACCTCGTCCATGAACTCCAGCTATGGAAACTGATATGCCCCGGGAATAGGGGCATAGATAGCTAGTGGGGCAGGAAATAAGACAGGCTGCTCCATAGGTGCATACACTGGTGGCTCTGTCTCAGGCTCCATCGGTGGAATCTCTGGAATCTCGACTGGTGGCATAGGAATTTGGGGCTCTAGATCCTCCCACTGCGGAAGATCAATCATGTCAGAAATATCGAACATCGGGAACTCTAGTGGTGGAAAATCTGGTATCTCTGGCTCAAAATATGGAAAATAATCTGCAAAATCTGGTGCCTCTGGGGAAGTGGTATCTCTGGTGCTGGTCCAGGTGGCAATGGTGGAGGTGGTGGCAATGGAGGAAATATCTGCTCTGACATTGGAGCCACTACCGGTGCAACCACTGGATCTGTCTCGGTCCGCTCCGTAGACGATGATAAAGAAATCATCTAATATACAAAATAATAATAACAGAAAAATAATCAAATCACAATCCTAAAACTCATAACTTCTAATCACATAAACAGACAATCCTAACACTCTTACTTCTATCCTATCTGATCTTCCTATCTTATCTTAATCCCAACGTTCTTGTTTTCAAGGGTCAAAAACTAAGCTCTGATGCCAACTATAACACCCTCCAAATCCGGGGTATAGATTTGGGACATTATTAATAACAACTACAAACTAAACCTGCACAAGCGGAATATAAATATGATAATTACCCTGAAATACTGCTACTCAGGATCTTTTAAGGTTAAGAGTTGAAAACAAGAACAACACACTAACTTTATTACAAACCCAAATAAAAACAATCTGTCTCAAGAACTCTCTTTGTTACAAAACTTTATTCTATCTACATTCTCACCACACAACTTTTATTCAAACCACACAAAATTTTTTATTCAACCCAACATTATTACTTATCCTGTTACACCTAATCTGGTAACTCAAAACTCTCTTCGGGAATAGGAAGGAACACTCTTGGTATAAGAGGGTCCCGCTGCTTCGCTCGCTTCTTGACTACGCGGGTCCTGATGGGTTTCATTCTCTACCTTAACTGTAAAACAATAGGAATAACAATAAAAAGGGATGAGCCAAAATTGCTCAACAAGCCTGCAACAATATATCTGTATAGTATAAAGAGAGAAGAATAAGTGAACGAATAAGCTGCTGGTTTGAACAACCATCTGTATCTGTATAGGGTAATAATTTTCCAACACTGGCGAGTGCCAAATGAACAAGACTGGAAACAAGAACCAACATATGCACTATAACCTGCTGATCATTCAGGATACAGTGTGGATCTATACCCAACTACATAGACCCAACCAACATAAGGAGTACTCAGGCAACTATGTCCTATTAATTAAAGGTCTGGGTAAAACCCAGCCCATATAGTAATCATCCAGTCTAAAGCGTAACATCCGGAACAATCATAATGCTTTTGATGTATCTCAATACCAGGATATATCAAAGTATATGTACAAGGGTAAAAGAATAGGAATATGAATAAATGATTCAATAAATTGGGAGAAATCAAGAATCGAAGTGAAATAGAAACAAGATTCAATAATTGCGTAACAGTGTATATGAACAAAAATTATCAAAGATAACTGATATGGGAAAATAAGAAATAATTCACTATTCTGAATTTAAAATAAGGGAAAATTTGCCTTGCGCGTACTTAACCTGGTTCAACTCACCGCCTTCTGTCCCTAGCCTGATCGGCCTTGCTGACACTGAACCAATCATAGAAAGATAGTCGTTTAGATAATTTACTATATACGTGTATCTCGAATTGATACTACGCAACCCTATCAATCTACCGATGGATTTCTATCTGACTCACATGTATACACATATAATTATATAACACGTAAGGTTCACATAATCACGTAAAGCACATAGCACATAAAGCATATAATTGATTTTTGGACTTATAAATATTTTTGGAATCGATACTAGACTCATATCTATATTAACTAGTCCTATATGATTTTATTACAATTTTTCGGGATTTATTTGACTCGATTATACCCCTAATAGGGCCTATAAATGATTAACTAACACAAGTCCACTCTCTTCTGGAAGAAATTATAACTTACAATTATTTTTATTGGATTCATTTCATTTTTCTGAGTCTAGGGGTCTTCGTTTCGCTCAAATCGGACTAACGGTTTAATTATTATAAATTAAACAAGATTTAATTAATTATAATTAAAGAATCCTTAATTATATTTTTAAATAATTAATTAATAATTATTGTATTTTAAAATAATTAATCCCTAATTATTAGGATTAATTACAATTTATTAATTGATTTACAAATGATTATTATTTATTCGATTAGATCGATTATTTAGAAATAAACAATCGATACAATTAACTGATACGCTATTTATCGAATAAACACTAATTACCCGAATTATAATCTAATTCAACGATTAACTACTCGTATAAATACGAGCTACTCGCAATTCTCGAATAACTATCGAGTCGCTATTATTACTATACATATACGATTAATTAATCAATTAATTAACTATATTTAATTATTCGATACGAATAATTATTACGATATTCTTTGAATAAATTATCGCTCGAATAATAATTCTAATTATCCAATAACTACTCGTATAAATACGAGTTACTCGTAATATTAACTAATTATCGGATTATTAATCGTATTATTTAATTATTTTTAATCCTTATTTATTAATTAATTACCTAATTATTAATTAATTACCAAATTATTAATTAATTAGATAACTAGTAAATAATTAGATAGATAATTAAATAATTAATTTATTAAATAATTAAATTCGAAATTCTAAATTAATAAAATAATTTGGAAATTAATTATACTATTTTTCAGAATTTAAAACTGATTTTTAATCAATTTTTAGAATTACTAAAAGGATTTTCTGATTTTAGAAAAATTGAATAAATATATAAAAATCAGAAACACATAACAGGAAAAAGGGGTTAGGGTTTATTGATCAAACCCGGGTCGAAACCGGGTTGGAAACCGGTTCGAACCCGGGTTATCGGGTCACGAAGAACATCACCGCTGCTCCGCCGCCGGTGATCGTTCCGGTATACAAAACGACGACCAAACGTTGTGATTCAAGCTTGTTTCTTCCCCGTTTTTGGTGCACAACAACCACAAGACGTTCCCCTCTGTTTCTCCTTCTTCTTCGTCGAACATGACGCCGGAAAAACAAAGAACAGCGGCGGCGACGTCGTTCTCCGGCGAGCACGAAAACCTCAACCAAAATCTACGAAACCGGTGCCGTTCGACTGTAAACTCAACGATATAATCAACCCAATCAACAGAATTAACAAACAACAACTAGAAATCAAAACCCGAATTCGAATTAATAACCCGAAAATATGAATTAGAATTCGAGTAATCAAACACTAAAATCAGTTACAGAAATGAATAGGAAATTGAAAGAGCTTCACAACCCTTACTTACATGATCAAATCGGTGCACAGAATTACTTTCAAAATCCGGTTTGATTCCAAGAACTCCAAACCCTAATTTTAGAGAATTGGGGATTTTCTTGATTTTCTGAATTTTTTTTATGATTTATTAACTAATTAATTAACAGTAAATCAGCTATTTATATTTATGAAAATAATACTCCTAAATAAAATTAAGGGGCTAATTACACTCCTAATAAAAATATTTGGCACCAAATTTTATAATTTTTGGGTATTAATAATGAATTTTTAAATATCCAATAAATACAAAATTAATGTCAAAAATTCCCAAAAATTGTGAATATTACAAAAATGCAAAGAAAAATCATATATGATAATTTCATTATCATATAAAAATAAAAATGTGATTTTTGTGGGGTTTTTGGTACCCGAAGGGGTCCGGAAAAGTCATTTTTCGCGAAAAAGGTAAATTTGTAAAACGTCTAGAGGTTCAGAATATGTTATAGGGCATTTTTGGCAAAATAGGGCCAATGATTTTGTTTGAAATACGGGCTTTTAAAACATGGTTTTGAGCTGTACGGGTTTTGATATAAAATATATAACTTACGATTGAACACTCAATAAATATCCAAAACACGTTTGGATCAAAATAGACAACATGTAACACATAGCAGTTAGGGTTTAATGACTCAATACATTTAATCACATAATAATACACATAATTTATCTTTATTATGATATAATACAAGCGTAATTTCTCGGTTGTAATAACCCCAATTTTTGGAATTTTTTTGAAACCCTTATGAATAGTGATTTTGCTGATTATGCTGAATAAGAAAACTTTTCATACCACACTTTGTAGAGGTTCTTTTATTGTTATTCTGAGATCATATTTGTACTCTATATGGTATATACGTGTATGTAAAGATCGTCAGAATCCAAATTCGAAAACTTTGATTTTTTCCCGAAAATCCACCAGATACCGAAAGAATTGAGTATAAGGTAACAGGATAAAAAGGATTTAAATTCAAGAATTATAAGAGAGGATCATATAAGAAATATAATATATTGAGAAAGGTTGAGGGGAACCCAAGTAATAAGATCCCGGGTATGATCCCTCAAACGATAAACGAGAACGAAAATTAAGCGAACCGTATAACAGATAAACGGTCATTAACCAAACAATTAAGCAAGGATTAGCATAAGAAGATGCTTCCACCACCAAGTGATGACAAGTGGCAAGAGATGAAGTCACCAAGATGATGTCATGCTTAGTCATACTCCACTCACTTTAAACAACCAACAAATCATCCAAATATCCCATTCACTTCATTTTCCACCACAAAAACTTTCAACAAAGCAAATACTCTTCCAAGAACACATAGCTCACGGCTTTTTCATTTTTTCAAGGAGAAAAATTCCAAAAATCAAGTTTCTAGCTTTGTTAATTTGCAAGGTAATTACCCAAGGTCCCTTATGATTAGATAAGCATATCCTAGGAGTTTAAGCTTCTATTTCTTCATGAATCTCTTCCAATAAATCAAGGAAGAAGATGATGAATAGTGTTTTCAAGATTACTAACTTTATTTTCTTTGATTTCCTTTAAGATCCAAGCATTCCTAAGCTGTCTCAAGGCTTCTTAAGGCTTCTTAAGGCTTCCTAGCTCCTCTAATCACTCCAAGGAAGGTATAACACCTCCAAACCCTAACTTTACTTTGAGTATTAAGATGGTTTTGATGGTTATAGTAAATGAGAAGCATGATGCTTGTGTGTTTAGAGTTTGGATTGGATTTGTAGTGATTTGGAAGTTGAAATCTTGTTTATAGTTAATGAAACTTAAGTATAGCTAGTAGTTCATGTGTGGGGTTGTATAAATTGGAAAATCTTGAGGTTTGGGGACTGATATAGTAAGTTTTGGATGAGGGTTGGTTGTATTGTTGGTTGTGAGTTGAATGGTGGTTGTTTGGGGTGGTTTAAAACTTGGTAATCGCGTAAACATAGCCGTCATAATGCCCAATTTACTTTAGACTGTTTTTGTTCTTAACATCAGGACCCGTGAACTCACTCTTAGGTTTTGACCATTGCCATGATTAGATAGTGCATGTTACGAGCTTCGTTTTGATATGTGGTTCTTTTGAATCCGATGTACGGTTTAGGAGAAACGACCGTTTTAAGTAACGGCGCTTCGCGACCGAACCATTACCCCTCGCATTACTTTGAAACCTTGGTTAAGGACTTTAAATGACTAATTGGGGTATGAAGCAATTATGTTACGTGGATTAGGCAGTTGGTAAGGTACTCGCGAAAGAATCGGGAGTCGATGTTCCCGAATATAATATATATATATATATTGATATAGTTTTCAAAACTATTAATCAAATAAGGTTTATTCGATAACTTTATTTTAATTAATGAATATTAGTTTGAATATTCATTCGAGGACTTATGACTCCGTTTATTTTATTTAATGAATATTATTTTGAATATTCATTTGAGGACTTATGACTCCGCTTACTTTATTTAATGAATATTATTTTGAATATTCATTCGAGGACTTAAGACTCCGTTTATTTTATTTAATGAATATTATTTTGAATATTCATTTGAGGACTTATGACTCCGCTTATTTATTAAATAATATTCTTTATTTTATTAAAAAATAATGTTTCGATAATCAAACTTATTTTCGATTATTCAAATAAAGATCGTACTTTCGTATAAGTATATCTTTGGTTATTTATTATTCATTTCAAGTATAAGTTTCAAAACTTTTACTTCAATTATTTTTATAAGGACTATCCTTATGGGAATATTATTTAAATAATAATATTCAGATATTTTCTAATATATCGGGACTGATTTATTTCATTAAATCAGCTTTACTCCAAACATTCTTAAAAATGTTTTCGAGTCTTCAAAATGATTTTAAAAGTTAGAGCGGATCCCAAAACTCGTTTTCAGATTTAAGATCTTCCTTTCAAAGGAGACTTGAATATTCGCTCAAAAATCTTGGGGATCCGGCTCTGTGGTGTATTTTATATTCACAACGAGGTTGCTGTTTTGAGAAAACAATTTGATTACTTGCCCAACGTTCGAGAAGTAAGTCCATCTAATTGAGTCGGCATAAGCGACATGCCGGGGTACGGTCTATGAAGGTGCAAGAGGCTGGGTGACAGTCCATCCACGCGTGAGTGGCCGGGTAACGGTCTAGCGCGAGGTCCTAATGCGGCCAGGGTGATGACCGGCGAGGAATTCATCCATCTACCGTAGAAAAGGTTACTTATTGGTATCTTTGCCTGATCAGCAAGATATCAGATTTATGCCAAAATTCTTTTCTTTCCAAATTCATTGTATATTGCAACTCTGTTCATACTTTAAATGCAGAGGTTTTTAGGAAATGTGTGAGAGATATATATATGGATATACATATATATATATATATATATATATATATATATCGGGACTTAATGAAGTATCTCGTAACTTCATTTCATTCAATAATATTTCAAATATTGAATCTATTTAAGTCTTATCTTGTAGTCTCATCTGTGTGATGAACTTTTGAAACTACTTATAACTTGAACGGTGGTAGTTCAAGTAGTATTCGGAAAAGATATAAGTATATGGGAGTATCTTGTAACTTCATCTTTTCAACTTATATCTAGTAAATGATTATCTTATGCATGACAAAGATTTTCAGAAAAACGTTGAGACAAGGTTAGATATATGAGATCACCTTGCGACGATATTTTATACAGTTATAAACTGGAACTCTGTGTATATTATACATGTCAGAGGATTTCAAAGATTTGAGAAGTATATATGTATACTGAATATTTTGCGACTTCGTCACTTTAAAATAACAAACTTGGTTCATTTCTTCTTGACCAAGACTTTCATGAGTACTATGAGAATGCTCATATATTGTTAATTATTATACATATTATTTCGGTGGGCTTGTTGCTCACCCTTGCTTTCTTCTTTCATCATACAACAACAGATAGAAAAGATGAACAGGACCAAGCTTCCAATTCGCAAGCGGTTAGGAAACATTCTGCAGTATTCTGGAAGCGTTGATGCCGCCGTAGCTGAGGTAGGAGCTACCAATAGGCTAGGTTTTCAACTATTGATGAACCAGACTTATGTATAATATGAATTGTAATAATGGTAAGGAATATGTAAATTATTCAGAAATCCTTTTAAGGTGTAACTGTTTATAATTGTGGAATAAAATGACTTGTGTTATTTTTGGTATTCATCTCTGAGACTATAACTTGTGGTGTGTGTGTATATTGTGGGGTCACAGTACTCAGTAGTTGGTTGACTGTTAAGATTAAGTATTTATAAGGGAAATGGAACTCGTGACAACCCGAATCCCCGACCCCGGATTTGGGGGTATTACAGAAATGGTATCAGAGCTAAGCGTTATAAACCTCAGAGATGATGTGACGTTAAGATAATAAGTTCACAAAGATAATAAGAACTCTTGCCAAGTTCATAGTCGGGCTACCTAACGTAGTACTGACAGTTAAAACTCTTACGGGAACCCTTATAAATATTATGATAGTAACATAGTTCGTTCTCGTATAGGGCAGCGGGGCACCGAACCCTGAGGTTCAGGAGCATCAGCATGAGGATGTTTTATTACATATTAGAGATCAAATTGTGAATCCAATAGAGTACCCTAACGAGGGACCGGATGAGACTCATATTGAAAATGTTGCGGTTGAGGATGTTATCCCAGAAGGGATTGTTGCTGAGGAGGATCTCGTGGAGGATCCTGACGAGAATGAAGAGTGGACCACTGAGGAATTGATGACCGTAGTCAGGGCGACTACCAGAGCTAGAATGGCCGCGAGGGTGGCACTAGAGGATGAAGAGTTACCAAGGGCACAAAGGATAATGAGGGCAGAAGGAGTAGGGCCTTCCACGACACCAATTATACCAGTGTCAGACCCTCTTCTAGAGGTTCCTGTAGACATCCATGAGGTTCCACCAATTCCTATTCCCTCCCCTGTACAGAGCCCAGCACCTACTCAGGACATGCCACCTTTATCTCCTGCACCATGGTCACCTGATACCGTGCTTGGTTATCCATTTGGATCTCCTGGGTCTGCACCACCTGCACCCCATGGATTGCTAGATGCTACCACTTAGGCTTCTCTTATCTCCGATTATTATATGACTTTGGGTGGCCTGTCTGAGGCCCGTAATGTTAGGAGTGATCTGTTGGATCGACTTACTGCACCAAGGATTGAGGGCGGGGTACTTCCGGCAGGATTAGCTTATAGCATGGAAAGGATTGAGGCTACCACCCGAATTACAGCTAGAGGCCATCTTGAGGGTCAGATTGATCCAGCTCTACTTGCAACTATCTTAGACCTCATCACCGCTTTAATGGAGCAGGTTAGGGATGTCGTGCATGCCCGCATTTCTTGATCCATATTAGCGTGCAGAGTCTGAGCAATCTGACAAGGATTTCATGCAGCACCGCTTTTGGAGGATTAGCCTAAGTTATGAATGATTAGTTTTAATGACTAGATGATTATCTATGGTAGTACTTTTGGGATAGAAGTGATCAGCTCAAATGATGTAATTTTCTTTAATGTGTTTAGTTGTTGTACCCTCGAACAAATGGTTAAGTATATATTCGTTAATTTCAGTTCAGATCAGTTTGTTTGTGATAAGTTCATATTGTTAATTGCATTGTGAACACTTAAGAAAGTGTCATGAAGTTTATAGAACTTGAGAATTCATAATTTGCAATCATGCAAGGACTGAACGAGGGAAGGATTTAAGCAAAGTAAGTAAGACAAATATCCAGAGATTTTCAAAAAAATTCCAAGCATTATGCCCCCACGAGGAATAAGATTAGGGGCAAACCTTGAATGTGATAATCAGGGAGGTCGCAATTAAGATATAAGGAAATAGAAAGTCGAGTAAGAAAAGGAGACCCGAGACGGTACTCCTATTGGGCAATTCATGGACCTGTCTAACCAGAACTTATACTTTTATTCCCAACCACCACCTTGAGGAAACAATGCGGTGAGAAATTCTTTCAAGACCTTTAAGTCGCTAAGCTCTCAGAGTTCCAAGGAACAAGCTGACCTAGCCGAGGCAAGAGCCTGGCTAAAGGAAATAGAGAAATGATTTTATATTCTAAATGATTGATGAAGCGCAAAAGACTATTTTTGTCACTTACCCTCCTAAGAGAGAGGCCACCCGCTGGTGAAAGGCCAAGAAAGGCACGGAGCCAGAGGTTATGATAAACTGATTAAAGTTCAGTCAATTGTTTTCGGGAAAGTAATTCCCAAGGATAAGGAGATAGTGTAAAATCTTTGGAGCTAGAACAAAAGCGGATGAGTATAATGAATTATGAATCTAAGTTGTAAAAGTTGTCAAGATTCATTCTGAGGACACGAATCCAGAATGACGGGATGTTTGAAATCAATGCTTATGTTGGGTTGGTTCATGAAATAACGATAAGAGAAAGGATAATAAAAAGAAACTGAAGTGGAAAGGAAAATAAAGGCAATAGAGTTTGAGGAATGATAAGGAAGTTGGGTATGAGTAAACCCTAAAGACTCGTAGCAATAGAAATAGAAAAGTATGTAATCGTCAGGATGAGGGTGATTCACCATGAGTTAAAATTGATGGTTGAAGGCATAAGAGATACATATATTTTATCCCCTGTAAGTTGGGAGGATTCGAGGAAACCTGGAGATAGTTCGAAGGATAAATAATGAGACACGGATAGACCGAGGAGACAAGGAAGTAAGAAATTAGGAAAATGGGATGAAGGAAGTGACCTTCAAGAATGTGAAGTGTAAGACCGGTAGCATGATACCCAGAAAGGGAGATGCCAAGTATGAGAGATATCCCAACATTGAGATAACTGTTGAGATAAACAACAAGAGTAAATAAGGAATTATTAAGAAGAAGTTCATGTTGAACATGACCAATATCTTCCAGAACATCCTTGTTATCGTACCAAATCAGGCAAGAAAAGTAGATAATCGTAGTTATCTTTTGGAGGCCATATTGATTGACCTCAATTTGAATAAGGATACTATTATGAAATTAGGTATAGACTATCGAGGTGGGAATGATGAATAAGGTAATCTATCAAGGATATATGACTTGATTTATCCATGAAAGGATGCAAGTACCTTTTTAAAGGTGGAATTAAGGATATAACTTCGATAACTTGAGATGAATCCTAGGGGAATGCATGAAGGTTGGCATTTCACCCATAATAGGGACAACATGAGTTTTGACAGTATGACTTGGAAAGGATCAAGGTAGCAACAACCTTTAAAGATAAGTAGAGAAATTTTTTAGAAGTACATAGACAATGGTTCTAGTATTAGTAAATGGTATTTTGATATGCCCTGTATCTACGAAATACAAGAGGAGCGATTCAAGGATAACCTTAAAAGTTTTACAAGGAAAAAGGTAATATTCAAAGTTCTCAAGAATATAAATTTTAATAAAGGAAATATGACGTAATTATAATAATGCCAGGTGGGGCACGTGTTGAACCATAAGAAAGTATAGATCGACCCAATGAGGCTCAAGATTGGTGAAAACAAGAAGGACCCATCATAAGAGACGTCCTAAGTATGATCGAGAGTCAGCCGTGACAATGTTCACATCTAAAGACTAAGGCAATGACTTATGGAAAAATAGTGATTTTTTTTCTTTCTCACCAGGACTTAAGAAAACCATTTTCACATAAGCAGTGATTGAAATGAGGTAGAAAATTTAGTTGAAGGTGGTTAAAAGACATTGATTATAAGGAACTATTACTATCAGGAAAGGCCAATGAGGTGGCCGACACTCTAAGTGCAAGAGAGCAATTATAGGCGCTCGTGCTAGAGGAATGCAGTGATAATGGTTGAAGCCGTGAAGGTTGTATTATGGTTTGGAAGATTGACATTCCTTCTGATGACTGTGCAATACCCAACCGTAATAGTAGTTTGGTAAAGGTTTAATTCGTGTAATCGCCATGAGTGGGCTATCTATCTTAGAAGGAACTATCTTGAGAATAAGCCAGGACCATGTTTCAAAAAGGACTAAATGAACCTTTGAGCTTCATATCTCCTAATATAGATATATGATTAAGAATGGTATTAACCTACTATCGTAGCTTTCATTAAAACTTTTCTGCATTTTATCTGCTTCATGTCATGAATGTACGTCAGGATCAGGAGTGTTCTTCATGAATCATTAACGGTGATCATGTTACCTCCTTAGAAGAATTCGATACGATATGTATGGACTCCGTATGGTTAGCTATTAAGACTTCATGGAAAGCGAATGACTACAGTAGGTCAGTGGTAGACCATAGTAATGCTCCAATGAGTCTATAAATAATGAGACAATGACAACTGTGAGAGTTGTATTGTAATGAATGTTGAGATTGAGTACCACTAATCGGGTCGTGGTGATGTATAAGTTATCATTGAATAGACTAATTAAGTAGATTATTTACCTATTGAATATTTATTCCTCCTTATCAATAGAGGGTCATATGACTATACGAGGAAGGTTGCAATGCAAGCATAGAATTCTAGTAACGATGATGTCTAGAATGAGATCCCAGATTCGATTTTCGATGTCGAGGGAGTTTCAAAGGTGATTGTATATAAGCTCAAGGAAGAGCATGGGTCCATAGAATGATGGAAAGAATAGCAAAAATATTTAGGCATATGAAATACGATGCTATAATACTTGATGTTGATATAAATACATATATGTTTTGTTCTCCTATGACAAACCTCTATAGTTCAGAGGTAGATTCCAAGCCAGATATTTTATGGCAATATTTTTTTACATATATACAATTCTCTTCAGTTCGTTCTTTTCTCTTCTTTTCATTTCATGTAAGCTGAGAAGAACAACCCTTCCAGAAGGGGAGATATTGCCGAATGACTATCTATCTGTGTGATAGAAGCCTAGTAGGATACCATATGTTGTTTAATTTCTTGTCAAGTACTAAAGGCTGGCCACCTTCTGTACTAACTATGTGATATAACAAGTGTTCATGATCATAGTGATCTCTCAATAAATTCTTTTATTTCTATATGATGGATCAAGCTTTCAAAGATAGAAGCAGCTAGAAAGGAGTAGTATCAGTGCAGTGGTATTCTGAATCTAACGCGTTCGTGATACTAAGGTTGACGCAATTATTAAAAGGTTATAGAACGCTAACGAGCAAAAGTATAACCAGTATAATATTAGGAACGAAAGATAGTAGCGATTACGAACTGGAAAAGAATGGGTATTGAGAAGCAAAAGCTATAATGCTAGAAGCTATGATGAGAGTCTGTGCAATAGACTTGAAAGAATTTGAAATGGTCACTTAACATGGATTGAGTTTTCTTACGACAATAGATCATATGTCAGTATCGAGATATCGCCTTATGAGATCCTTGAGGGAAGACAATGTCGATCTCCCTTATGATATGATGATATTGCAGAGTGCAAGATGCTTAGACCAGCAGTGGTCCAAAGGACCAAGGATATAATAGATTTAATCAGAGGACGGCTGGTAGTAGCCCAAGATGGACACACGAAGTATGTTGATTTGACACGAAAGGACAAGGAATAGGAAGTAGGGGACCTAGTGTTGTCATAGGTATTCCCTTGGAAAGGATGGATGAGGTTCGGAAAGAAAGGAAAGCTAAGCCCACGAATTGTTGGACCCTTTGAGGTATTAAGACGTATTGGGAAGTTAGCATATGAGCTAGCCCTACCCCCGAACATGTAGCAAGTTCATAACGTGTTCCACGTATCAATATTAAGGAAGTATAATTCGGATGCCAGACAAATAGGGGCATATGAGCGCATAGACATGCAACCCGACGTAACCTATATGGAGCAACCAGTAAGGGTTATACATTGAAAAGGAACAAGTGCTTAGGATAAGGGTTATCAAACTAGGCAGAGTTTGGTGGTAGGACCACAATGTGGGAAAATTTACTCGAGAGTTAGAAAGTGCAATGCTAAGAGAGTATCCCTATTCATTTTTTATCTGATTCCGGGACGGAATCCTTTTAAGGAGGGGAGACTGTAATAACCCCAATTTTTGGAATTTTTTTGAAACCCTTATGAATAGTGATTTTGCTGATTATGCTGAATAAGAAAACTTTTCATACCACACTTTGTAGAGGTTCTTTTATTGTTATTCTGAGATCTTATTAGTACTCTATATGGTATATAAGTGTATGTAAAGATCGTCAGAATCCAAATTCGAACACTTTGATTTTTTTCCCGAAAATCCACCAGATACCGAAAGAATTGAGTATAAGGTAACAGGATAAAAAGGATTTAAATTCAAGGATTATAAGAGAGGATCATATAAGAAATATAATATATTGAGAAAGGTTGAGGGGAACCCAAGTAATAAGATCCCGGGTATGATCCCTCAAATGATAAATGAGAACGAAAATTAAGCGAACCGTATAACAGATAAGCGGTCATTAACCAAACAATTAAGCAAGGATTAGCATAAGAAGAGGCTTCCACCACCAAGTGATGACAAGTGGCAAGAGATGAAGTCACCAAGATGATGTCATGCTTAGTCATACTCCACTCACTTTAAACAACCAACAAATCATCCAAATATCCCATTCACTTCATTTTCCACCACAAAAACTTTCAACAAAGCAAATACTCTTCCAAGAACACATAGCTCACGGCTTTTTCATTTTTTCAAGGAGAAAAATTCCAAAAATCAAGTTTCTAGCTTTGTTAATTTGCAAGGTAATTATCCAAGGTCCCTTATGATTAAATAAGCATATTCTAGGAGTTTAAGCTTCTATTTCTTCATGAATCTCTTCCAATAAATCAAGGAAGAAGATGATGAATAGTGTTTTCAAGATTACTAACTTTATTTTCTTTGATTTCCTTTAAGATCCAAGCAATCCTAAGCTATCTCAAGGCTTCTCAAGGCTTCTTAAGGCTTCCTAGCTACTCTAATCACTCCAAGGAAGGTATAACACCTCCAAACCTTAACTTTACTTTGAGTATTAAGATGGTTTTGATGGTTATAGTAAATGAGAAGCATGATGCTTGTGTGTTTAGAGTTTGGATTGGATTTGTAGTGATTTGGATGTTGAAATCTTGTTTATAGTTAATGAAACTTAAGTATAGCTAGTAGTTCATGTGCGGGGTTGTATAAATTATAAAATCTTGAGGTTTGGAGACTGATGTAGTAAGGTTTGGATGAGGGTTGGTTTTATTGTTGGTTTTGAGTTGAATGGTGGTTGTTTGGGGTGGTTTAAAACTTGGTAATCGCGTAAACATAGCCGTCGTAATGCCCGATTTACTTTAAACTGTTTTTTTTCTTAACATCAGCACCCGTTAACTCACTGTTAGGTTTTGACCATTGCCATGATTAGATAGTGCATGTTACGAGCTTCGTTTTGATATGTGGTTCTTTTGAATCCGATGTACGGTTTAGGAGAAACGACCATTTTAAGTAACGGCGCTTCGCGACCGAACCATTACCCCTCGCCTTACTTTGAAACCTTGGTTAAGGACTTTAAATGACTAATTGGGGTATGAAGCAATTATGTTAAGTGGATTAGGCAGTTGGTAAGGTACTCGCGAAAGAATCGCCTTAAAACTCTTAATGGTTAATTTATTAAAAATGGTGGAGCCGAGTGTACTCGAGCGACTTAAGTGAATCGTTAAGCACGAAAGCAAACGTTAGGGGTCTAATTGGTTAAAGTCTAGTTTCTTAAGCGACCGGGCATTAATTCTGACTTACATTGTTGTTCATAGGTTATCGGACCCACTCTAAGCTTAAGTCTATCCGGGAACACTCAGGCAAGTTTTCTACCCGTTATACTGTTGTTGTGATGTAAATATAAGTATATGCATTATCTTGTGATAAGTGCATGATTGTTATTAGCAAATCTTGCGATATATTGGAGCATGTGATATGGTATATATGCATGTCTGTTTCGTAATCTTGATATCTAATTGTTGATTCAATTGCTTATAAGTTGCATAATACCTATGCTAGAGATAAGCAGTAGTTGCGTATACCCTTAGTATAGGGGACCCAAAGGTGAACATTTTTCTAAACCGGGAGTCGATGTTCCCGAATATAATATATATTGTTAGGTCCCAATTTGTTTGTAGAAGGGGGGTTGAATGCAAACAATACCGTTTAGTCGAATAAAATGCGGAATAAAATTGTGAAACAAAATTCAAGTTAAATAAAACTTTTATTAAACTTG
The DNA here is from genome assembly GCF_009905375.1 of Apium graveolens. NCBI lineage: Eukaryota > Viridiplantae > Streptophyta > Magnoliopsida > Apiales > Apiaceae > Apium > Apium graveolens. The sequence goes on from NC_133651.1 coordinate 241,969,806, forward strand.
AAAGGTGTTACAACTACGGTATCGGTTACAAGGGATTAATCTCAAATCAATTATTACAAATCTAGAATAAATTCGACATGAACTTTTTCTATTTTTGTAATTAAAAGATCAAATGCTAAATGCGATTTGAGATTAAGTTCTAGGGATTTTAATCCGCTAGATTGATACACAAGAACAAGATAAGTATTTCTAGTTGATTGGATTTAACTTTACAATCTAGAAATTGATCTTGAAGTTGCAGATGAGATGAAATATTTTTCTGCTCCTTTTTCTTTTGTTCTTGAGTTTTTGTTCTGTGTTTTTTGATTGATTGTGAAATAACAGACTTCTGCTCCTTTTTATCAAACAGCCGAATGTAAACATGTACTGGCATGACAATCTCTTTGGCCAGCAAGACTTTCGGTATGACAAAATTTACAACTAGCAAGACAATTAAAATGAGCTAGCAAGACTTTCGGTATGACTATTGATTGTCATACCGATTGTCATATTAGTTCAAATAAATTGTCTTGCTGAATTAATAACAGATTTTAATCTAAACAGAAATTCTAATAAGCCAATTAAATGTTTTGGCATGACTTTCGGTATGACTATCAATTGTCATACCGATTGTCATACTAGTTCAAATAAATTATCTTGCTGAATTTAAGCAGATTTTAAACCAATTAAAATCTTGTAAATCCTTAATATTAATTCTAAATTAATTAATCAATTTAATTCAATTAATCAATAAATTAATCTTTGCAGATATAATTTATTTTCTTAATTAAATTATATGACTTAATTAATTAATAGAGAATTAATACTAACCCTGAGCAGCATCCATTCTTCTGACAATCTTCTGAAAGTCACTGAGACTTATGAATCAATTCCGCCACTTCAATGCTGACACTCGATGTACTGTCTGGTTCATGAGTGACTAACTTCCGTGACGTTTCTTCATGTCTTGACTTTGATATTCTGATTGAATCCTTGTAATAAATGATACCCTGACGAGATCTCTGTCACTTGATTAAATCCACGATCTTGATTTATATCACTGAGGCATGATCAAATTCTTGAACTTCTTCCAGTGAATCTTCAAGTCTGCAGATGAACAATGTTTCTTTATTCTTTGACAGATGTTACTTTGTGAGATCTCTCTGATGATAGATCCACTATTTACTTATTACATTCTTATTTGAGTTGAGTTAAATACTCGAATAAACGAGCAGGCTATGACATATGCCTTTCAATCTCCCCCTATTTGTTTGTTAGACAATAACAACAAATACCTAGAGGATAACTCAACTAACAAATAAGAAAAAGATATAAACAGTAATGTAAAGTAAATAGCAGAAAAGTTCTGGATTATATTTAACATTTTCCAGATTCCAAATGAAATTTACAAGTGAATACAAGATAGATGTTCCTCTAGCCTGAACATATAACTACATTAGACTATCTTGATTCATAAAGCTCTAATCATATTATATTGAGTTTTGAGCTAATTGACTTCAGTTGTCTTCTCTTCTGACTTCACCTTCTTCTAAATCTTGAAGCAATTCCTTGTCAAAGACACGATCCTTTTCTGAAGTGAAGCTTGCTGGTCTGACTGGTTGAACTCCAACTGACTTCAGCTTATTCTTGAGTTGATTGTACCTTTTAACATTCTTTTCATAATAAGCTTGAATCAAGTCAGCAGCTTGAGTCTTCAACATGGATGAATATCCAGCAGTTCTCAAATGATGTTCCATCCAGACCAGATGCTTAGCTGAGTAGTCTTTAAGAGATTGTACATCTAGCTGACAGATTTGAAGACAATCAGACTTAAAGAATCTCACCTGATGAGGATTGTTGACCACTTGAGGACTGGCCCTGCTGGCAAACTCTTTAAGCCTTTCTCGAAGAACTTCATTCAATTCTGAGCTTCTTTTGACTTTGTTTAAAAGAACCCAAATCTCGGACAAAGAACGATTCTCAAATAGATGAAGTGACACCTTGAATGATCCTTCACTCTGACAATATACAAAAATGCTCATCTCATTTAGGGATCTATCAAAAGCAGCTGTGATCCTTGAGACTTCAGTCTTGATAGCATTCATGTACATGTCATTGTTAGGATTTGAGATTTCCAGCTTGTCAAGAAGATGTAAGAACTGCCTATCATTGTTAGTGCTCAGCTGAGGCATATCAAGTACTCTCCTAGCTTCATCCCATTTTTCACCAATCTTTAGTCTGACATCTCTTCTCCTTTCTTGAGCCTTAATGTCATGAAGACGTTGCTTTTGAAGAGTTTCTGTTCTTTGAATGTCTTTTCTCATGTCAATGATCTGAGAGACCTTCTTGAGTTCAGCTTCTTTTCTTTTCATCTCTGACTGCTCCTTCTGAAATTCTTTCTCAAACATAGGATCCACTTGAGCTTCTTCTTCCCATTCTCCAAAATCACTTTCCTCTTCAGCTTCAAATAACCCATTTTTATCTTCCTGAACTGGTTCAGTGGGAATGTCAAAAATATCAAAGTCATCCTGTTCTCCACTGTAGTAGACATCATCAGCCTTTCCTTTGTTTCCAGCAGAGGTATCTTTTTCTTTCCCTTTGGCACTACTCCCTTTCTTCTCCCCCTTAGTTAAGGGATCCTCTTCTGATCTTCCTTTGGAACCTCCATCACCTCCAGAGCCTGATCCTCCACCAGACGGTCCTTCAAAATAAGCTCTTTGTTCTTCATTAGGGCAATGAGAATTCTTGATCATGTAATATAGGTGCTTCATCCCTTTATTGAGATGTTCCATGCCCGTCTCTATCTTTAGAAATCTTGAGGAGTCCAGTGAATGATTCATCTCAACGAGGTCTTCAAGAGAAGTCATTCTTGTATGTAGAGAGCAGAAGTTGGATATGTCATCAGCTGATAAAGTTGGAGTGTCCTGAATAGAATTGAGCTTTGGTATTACAGTGGTCTTTAGATCTGAGATGCCATTCCTTATGATTGCAAGCTGATTATTGACAGAGGTGGAAGAAGAAGACCGTTCAACCACTTGTGCTTTGAATGCTTGAGCTTCAGCTTGGCTTTTAGCAAGTTCTTCTTTTAGGGCAGCAATCTGAGCTAACAGGTTTACAGTATCAGTGTCTGTGTGTGCTCTCACCTGAATTTCACTCGTGTTTGGCTCACTCACCTCACGTGCATGTGTTTCTCTCAATATAATTGCTCGTGAGGAGTCTTCCTGTTGCTGTTCTTCTGTACCTGCAGTAAAAATCACCCTAGCCTCTTCAAGAGAGGTCAGTGGTGGTGCAATGGGAATTCGCGAGTCCCGATCCTCAGTTAATACTATCAAATCTTTTGGAATAGATGTCTGAATTGCTTCAGGGATAGATTGATCGAGTTGCCCTCCACTTTCTCCAGATAAATCTGCGAGTGGAGAATCCCATAAGGGAGCCAGAGGTGTTGGATCTGGGAGGGGAGAAAATGACTCTATTAAAGATGGCGGAGAGTCAGATTTTCCCTCTGAAGCATGTGACTGCTCTTCTGCCGTAACTATGGCAGGCACTGTAACCGACTCTACGTGCACTCCTCGCTGTGTGTCCTGAGTATGATCTGGGGAAGTGTATGGTTCCATTATGAGTAATGGAATTGTGCTTGACTCAGTACAAGATGCCATGGCCCTATGGCGAATTTCAATAGATGCATCCTGTTGAGAGAATGCCTCTAGTAACTGTTCATTGGCCATTTCAAAGTCCATGTCCTGTTGAGAGGACAAGGATGGGCTTTCAGATGCCTCAGAATATGTTCTTCTTTTCTTAGGAGGAGGCAGAGCTGAGGGTTCACTCATATTTAACAATGTACTACTTCCTAGTAATCTTCTGGGTAACATTTTAGACAGTGGGGGAAAGGTTGAGATAGAATATGACTCTGTGTTTGGCTCTATGACCTGGGATTGAAGTTGTGGTTCTACAACTTCATGGTCAGCCCTATCAACCACTGGGGGTCTTTCAACAGAAGTAGGAAGAGAGTGAGAGTGAGGAATTACTACCTGTAATGGAAGAGCATCTGATGTTGGAGGAGCCTGGGTGGCTTGAACCACTGGAGGTTGAGGTTGCTGTTCATGACCGGGAAGATTGAAAATAGGTAAAGGAATATAAGTGGCCATGAAAGCAGATACAAGTACTGGAACTTGCATGAATTTGAAGGTTGTGTCTTGGCGAGTGTAAATCTTTTTGCTAACTGGAGGGGGTTCGGTTACTGCAGAGTTAGCAAAAAGGGCTTTGTGTTCAGGTGTGAGAAGATGATCTGCTATAAGCATGAGAAAACGAGCATAGTAACATGATACCCTACGATTTGTAGAATGATCACGTAAAGCAGAAGTTAGACGTCTCAAGAGAATGGGAAAAAGTAGTTTGCCAAAATTGATCCTTTGATTGAAAACAACCGCCAGACCAATATACTGCAGAGTGGAAGTGATGTTATGAAAATTGGATTTTGTGCAGTTGGCAAACACTTTGGAAAGTGTATCGAAGAAAATATCCCATTCAGACACCAAATTTGATTTAGAAAGTTTGGTTAAATTGATCACCCCCTGATAGTGAATAGCATTGAAAAAATTTGTGATATCATTTTCAGAGGGTAAATTACAGAAATTGTCTAGTGGAAAATTTAACACACGATTGACGACTGTTTCATCAACTACATACTGTGTGTTTGCGACGGTGAATGAAAAAGATTTTGAATCATCGGCCACAGTAGAGGTTGTGCAAATCAGTCTAAGTAGATCGACGTTTAAAATCACATTTGATTTAATAGCAGAGCTAACAATCGAATGGTCATTTAAAAATCTAATCCATGGCTTAAATTTTTCAACATCACATTTTTCCGGATTAAAATAACCAACCTGATTATGCGCGACAATTTGGAAATTGAGAGCCATTTAAAATAATAATAAGACACACGCTTTTCAGAATTTTAAGAATAATATTAAGAAAATTCGAATTAATTAAATTAATTTAAAAATTCGAATTAAATTAATTATAATCGAAAAATTTAGACAGAAATGTATCTCGTTAAAATTCTTAACTCACAAACGCAGTTTTGACCAACCAAAAGACACAAATCAGAAATTGAAATAAAAATAAAAAGTTCAAAATCAACAAACACAAATTGAATTTGAAGGGGCAAACTGATATATAAAAAAAAATTGAAAATTTTGACAGCACTCCTGTATGTATATATATGTAAGTATATATCACAGGAGTGAAGATTCAGTTTGCTGAGTAAAAACTCGAGCAAGGAAAGAAGCAATTCGTTGGTTTTAGTTCGAAGAGAGAGAAGAGAGAAAACTGTTCGACTTAAAAAAAATGAACTGTTGAAATGGTTTAAAAAAAAAACAAACACACGCCTTTATATTACAGCTGGTATGACAATCCGGGATTGTCATACCGATTGTCATACCAGGCAAAAGAAGGAAAAGAAAAAAATAGAATAAATACTAAAATTATAACTGCTATGACAATCTGATAGTCATACCGATTGTCATACCAGTATAATAATAAAAGGAAAATAATTATATATATGGTTTATAACTGGCAAGACAATTGATAGTCATACCGATTGTCTTGCCAGTATAAAACTGTACTGAATAATATAATAAACGAAATTTAAACTGAAATGACTTTCAGCAAGACAATTTCAATTGTCTTGCCGATTGTCATATCAGCTTTAAACACAAAATAAAATATTCTGAGATATTTTAAATTAACAAGTAGGGAAAATAAAAATAGATAAGATAATATATATTACATAGAAATAAGCAAGAAATATGATAAAATGATAAAATAAATTTGCAAATGAATTTTTTTCATTTATGAAAAATTCATTTGTAAATTTATTCAAGAACAGATCACAGATATTAACTAAATTAATCACTAAAACTATTCAACATGCCCAATTTACCAACTAATCTGGTAAATGTGGATTCGTCAAGTGGTTTAGTGAAAATATCTGCTATTTGTTCTTCTGTTGGAACAAAAAATAGTTCAACAGTACCATTCATGACGTGCTCTATAATAAAATGATACCTGATGTCAATGTGCTTTGTCCTCGAGTGCTGCACAGGGTTGTTGGTGATGGCTATTGCACTTGTATTGTCACATAAAATAAGAATCTTGTTCAATACAGAGCCATAGTCTCGGAGTTGGTTCCTAATCCACAAGATCTGAGCACAGCAGCTTCCAGCAGCAATATATTCAGCCTCGGCCGTTGAGTTGGAAACTGTTTGCTGTTTCTTGCTGTACCATGAGACTAGCCTGCTTCCTAGGAATTGACAACTTCCTGAGGTGCTTTTCCTATCAACAACACTTCCTGCGTAATCTGAATCTGTATATCCAACAAGGTTAAAACCAGATTCTTTAGGGTACCAAATACCTAGATTTGGTGTTCCCTTAAGATATCTTAAGATTCGTTTAACAGCAACGAGATGAATATCTCTAGGATCCGCTTGGAACCTTGCACATAAACATGTAGCATACATAATATCTGGTCTACTGGTAGTAAGATAGAGTAACGAGCCAATCATACCTCTGTAGCTTGTGACATCTACCTTAATGGAGTTTTCACATGGTCCAAGCTTGACAGCTGTAGTTGATGGAGTCCTTGCTGATGCAGAATCCTCTAGATTGTACTTTTTGAGGAGTTCCTTGAGATACTTGGATTGACAAATAAATGTTCCATCTAACCTTTGATTTACTTGTAATCCAAGAAAGAACTTCAGCTCTCCCATCATGCTCATTTCAAACTTGTTGTGCATTAACTTAGCAAATCTCTTACAGAGATTATCATTAGTAGACCCAAATATTATATCATCCACATAGACTTGGACTAATATAGTATCCTTCTTATGTGTTTTAGAAAAGAGAGTTTTGTCTATGACACCTCTAATAAAGCTATTTTCAATAAGAAATTCAGAGAGAGTGTCATACCATTTTCTTGGAGACTGTTTTAGCCCATAGATAGCCTTGAAAAGAAAGAAGACAAAATCCAAATGATCTGGATCTTCAAAACCAGGAGGTTGCTCTACATATACCTCTTCATCCATCTTTCCATTCAGAAAGGCGCTCTTGACATCCATTTGATAAACTTTAAAGTTTGAAAATGCTGCGAATGCCAGAAATATCCTGATGGCCTCAAGTCTAGCCACTGGAGCATAGGTTTCATCATAATCAATGCCTTCAGCTTGAGAATACCCTTTAGCTACCAGTCTTGCCTTGTTTCTTGTAACCACACCATCTTCATCTAGTTTATTCCTGAATACCCACCTAGTACCAACAGCTTTCTTGTGTACAGGCCTAGGTACCAGTTTCCAGACTTGTTGACTTTCAAACTGATTGAGTTCATCTTGCATAGCAATCACCCAATCTGGATCAGTCAGTGCTTCTTCAATTTTCTTAGGTTCCATCTCAGAAAGAAATCCTGAGAACAGACACTCATTTTGAGTAGCACGTCTAGTTCTGACTCCAACATCTGGATTACCAATAATCAACTCAAAAGGGTGAGCTTTATTCCAGACAGTCTGTCTTGGAAGATTTGATCTTGATGATTCACCTTGAAATTCATTGTGATGTTGTGTCCTACTAGATGATCCTTCAGCATCTCCGCCTGAGTTGTTGCCATGTTGACTTGAAGATTCTCCGTCAGTAGCAGTGGTATCTCCATTGTTGCCAAAGTTTCCATCACTATTACCTTGAGTATCATCAGGATTAACAGGTTCTTCACCAGCAACAACCTCAGGTACTTGACCATGTTCTGATTCTGAATCTGACGTATCATCAAACTTCAGTTTCTCAGAAGGATCTTCAGTTTGGATACTAGGGAGTTTAGTGTCATCAAATGTAACATTGACACTTTCAGTTACTTTGTGTTGATCAATGATATATACTCTATATGATCTTCTTCCATATCCAACAAAAATACCCTCATATGCCTTTGCCTCGAACTTACCACGACGATCATCTCCATCCTTGAGCACGAAACATCTGGCACCAAATACATGAAAGTATTTGATAGAAGGTTTCTGTTCATTCAAAATCTCATAAGGAGTTTTAATGAAGTCTTTGTTGATTAGAGTTCGATTCTGAGTATAACATGCAGTATTGACAGCTTCAGCCCAAAAGTACATTGGAAGACCTGATTCACTTAACATCGTTCTTGCAGCTTCAATCAATGTACGATTCTTCCTTTCTACCACTCCATTTTGCTGAGGGGTTCTAGGAGCTGAAAATTGTCTGGTAATCCCTTTGTCTGTGCAGAATCCATTGAGAAGTGCATTCTTGAATTCTGTCCCATTATCTGACCTTATTGCTCTAACAGGGACGTTAGAATCTAACTCAATCATCTTGATATGATCAATCACAACTTGTGGTGTTTCATCCTTAGAGTGAAGAAATAAAACCCACGTATACTTGGAATAGTCATCAACTATCACAAGACAGTAACACTTCTTTGACATAGAAAGGATATTAACTGGACCAAATAAATCCATGTGCAATAATTGCAGAACACCAGTTATGGAAGATGTGTCAGTGCCTTTGTGACTTGCTTTCTTTGACTTTCCTTTCTGGCAAGCCTCACATAGTCCTTCTGGAGAGAATTCCAGCTGAGGCAGACCTCTTACCAATTCTCTTTTGACAAGAGAATTCATTGTTTTGAAATTGAGATGAGAAAGTCTCTTGTGCCATAGCCAACTCTCATCTGACGATGCCTTTGCATAGAAACAATTGACTTCAAGATTGCTTCCAGAGTTCATGTCAGCTACGAACAGATTTCCTTTCCGGATTCCCATTAAGGAGGGTTTTTCACCTTTCTTGTGCAGAATCTGACACTTCAGCTTGTCGAATAAAACATTATAGCCGTTGTCACAGAACTGACTAATGCTAAGCAGATTGTGTTCAAGTCCTTGCACAACATATACATTTTCAATGATAACATTTCCAGCTAGCAAACAGCAATATCCCTCCATTAAACCTTTGCTGTTATCTCCAAAGGTAACCACTGGGCCAGCTTTCTCAACCACATTTGATAGCAGGGCTCTATCTCCGGTCATATGTCTTGACGATCCGCTGTCAAGAATCCACACTACCGGTTGTACCTGTTTAATGCCCTGCAATACAAATGGATTAGACCTTCTTCAGAACCCAAGCTTGGCTGGGTCCGACATACTTGTAAAATTGGCCTTTATCAGGCAAAACAACATTCTTAATTTCAATATTCTCAACGTTCTCAATGACTGAACATTTGACCTTGTGAACAGCCTTGACAAATTTCTGTTTAGGCTTAGGCACAAACGTCTCCTTTCTAGCTTTAGGAGGACTAGCAGTCTTAGACCTATCATGCTTTCTATTATTCACATGCTGACGAGGAGTAGTCTTATCATTAGAAACATGCTTACCATTAAAATAAGCAAACAACAGATTAAAAGCACAAGACATACAATCAGGAACACCACATGCTTTATGAGAAGGATTAACAATAGGCAACTTATGCATGGTAGACATGGCATTTGTGTTATCCAACTCATGTGTGTCTGAGTTAGTCTCAGTTGCTTTCACAATCTTGACTGGAACTTTTGACACACTTGACTTGGAGACAGCTTTCCCATTAGCATTATCTTCAGCACGGATTTCTTCTTGAATAATAAAAGAGGTCTCATCAAATGGTTCAGCAATTGATTCTTTATAGAGGGATTCATCAACACCCTTAAGCACATGTGGTACTTCCCTGCCTTTAGCACATACATGAGGAGGGGAGTTAATGCCTAATTTTCCAATAGCAGCATTGTAATCATAACCTATTCCATGTGTTTGATTAACAGCTTGCTTATTGTAAAACTCTTTGGACTTCGAACAAGAATTAAAGTAAGCTTTAACCTTAGCCTCAAGACCGGTGATCTTGTCTTTGAGAATAGTTTCGAGTTGTCTATAACAGTCAACTCTATTCTCTAGAAAAGATACTTGTTCTTTTAGTTTATCTTGATTAATGTGCACAAGTCTTAATTCATTGACGTCTTTCTCAAGGTCTTTGATTTGTTGATTTAACAATTCATTATCACGACGAGCACAATCTAAGGAACCTCCTAGATGATAAACTAATTCAGCATCAGTAAATTTTACCTCTTTTCTTGACGATGAGGTGCTTGCATTACTAGCCATGAGAGCAAGATTCCCAACTTCTTCATCTTCACTGTCAGTATCATCCCAGCTTCTTCCCTTTGCCAGGTACGCCCTTTCAGATTTACTCTTCTGATTAGAATCGTAAGAGTTCTTCCTAGCTTGTTTTGGCTTCCTGCATTCTGTGGCAAAGTGTCCCAACTCATTAAAGTTGAAGCATCGAATGGTGCTTCGATCAACCATCCCTGTTTTATACCCACCACTGCTGGTGTTAGAGGATGAAGATCCACCTTTCAGGAATCTGTTATAGTTGAACTTGTACTTGAACTTGGGATTCCTTTTGAGTCTGACATTTGAGAATCTCTTGACAATCAGGGCCATTGACTCATCCTCCAATTGCTCCAGTTCTTCCAAGGAATAATAATCATCTCCTGATTGATTTGTAGTAGGAGAATCAAATTCTGCTACTATCACATTATCTTCAACCTTGGAAGACTGTACCATTCTTTCTGACTGTTGAGATTGTTGTTGATATTGTGGTTGTTGTTGTTGTTCATCAGCTACTAGAGCAGTAGACGTGCTAACCACTCTTCCTTTCCCGTAAACTTCCTTCTGCTGAATCTGCTCCAACTCATAAGTCTTTAACACACCATAGAGCCTTTCCAAAGAAATCTCACTCAGATCTCTTGCTTCTCTTATGGCAGTGATTCTATGTTCGAGATGAGTTGACAGTGTTAAAAGGAACTTTTTGTTGACCTCCCTGATGGAATAGTATTTACCATTAATGTTCAGGTTGTTGATCAATGCATTGTACCTCTCAAACACTTCAGTGATTCCTTCTCCTGGATTGGATTTAAAGTATTCATACTCAGAGGTTAGGATTTCTAGTTTGTTCTCCCTAACTTCCTCTGTGCCTTCATTAATAATCTCAATAGTTTCCCAGATATGTTTGGAATCTTTACAATTCATCACATGTCTATTCATCAGGGGATTAAGGGAATCTACTAAGATTAATTGAAGGCTAGCATCCAGGGAAGCTTCTTCTATTTCAGCAGGAGAGAAGTCCTCAGGATCCTTCACATAAGTTCTCGCTTTGGTGATCACCACATCATTTTCTATTACCTCTGGTTCCATAACCATAGGAATATTTGGACCCTTCTTCAACACTTGCAAATATTTGGGATTAGCAACCTGTAAAAACAGTAGCATCTTCTTCTTCCACATAACATAATTTTCTTTATCGAAAAGTGGAATTTTAACGGTTCCAACTTTTTGTGTAGTCATTATGAATTTTTTGAGTGAATAAAAAATTCAAGAAGTGAAAGAAACACAAAAGTCTAGGATCTAGATTTGTACGTTAATCAGAAGGCTCTGATACCAATTGTTAGGTCCCAATTTGTTTGTAGAAGGGGGGTTGAATGCAAACAATACAGTTTAGTCGAATAAAATGCGGAATAAAATTGTGAAACAAAATTCAAGTTAAATAAAACTTTTATTAAACTTGAAAGGTGTTACAACTACGGTATCGGTTACAAGGGATTAATCTCAAATCAATTATTACAAATCTAGAATAAATTCGACATGAACTTTTTCTATTTTTGTAATTAAAAGATCAAATGCTAAATGCGATTTGAGATTAAGTTCTAGGGATTTTAATCCGCTAGATTGATACACAAGAACAAGATAAGTATTTCTAGTTGATTGGATTTAACTTTACAATCTAGAAATTGATCTTGAAGTTGCAGATGCGATGAAATATTTTTCTGCTCCTTTTTCTTTTGTTCTTGAGTTTTTGTTCTGTGTTTTTTGATTGATTGTGAAATAACAGACTTCTGCTCCTTTTTATCAAACAGCCGAATGTAAACATGTACTGGCATGACAATCTCTTTGGCCAGCAAGACTTTCGGTATGACAAAATTTACAACTAGCACGACAATTAAAATGAGCTAGCAAGACTTTCGGTATGACTATTGATTGTCATACCGATTGTCATATTAGTTCAAATAAATTGTCTTGCTGAATTAATAACAGATTTTAATCTAAACAGAAATTCTAATAAGCCAATTAAATGTTTTGGCATGACTTTCGGTATGACTATCAATTGTCATACCGATTGTCATACTAGTTCAAATAAATTGTCTTGCTGAATTTAAGCAGATTTTAAACCAATTAAAATCTTGTAAATCCTTAATATTAATTCTAAATTAATTAATCAATTTAATTCAATTAATCAATAAATTAATCTTTGCAGATATAATTTATTTTCTTAATTAAATTATATGACTTAATTAATTAATAGAGAATTAATACTAACCCTGAGCAGCATCCATTCTTCTGACAATCTTCTGAAAGTCACTGAGACTTATGAATCAATTCCGCCACTTCAATGCTGACACTCGATGTACTGTCTGGTTCATGAGTGACTAACTTCCGTGACATTTCTTCATGTCTTGACTTTGATATTCTGATTGAATCCTTGTAATAAATGATACCCTGACGAGATCTCTGTCACTTGATTAAATCCACGATCTTGATTTATATCACTGAGGCATGATCAAATTCTTGAACTTCTTCCAGTGAATCTTCAAGTCTGCGGATGAACAATGTTTCTTTATTCTTTGACAGATGTTACTTTGTGAGATCTCTCTGATGATAGATCCACTATTTACTTATTACATTCTTATTTGAGTTGAGTTAAATACTCGAATAAACGAGCAGGCTATGACATATGCCTTTCATATATATATATATATATTGATATAGTTTTCAAAACTATTAATCAAATAAGGTTTATTCAATAACTTTATTTTAATTAATGAATATTAGTTTGAATATTCATTCGAGGACTTATGACTCCGTTTATTTTATTTAATGAATATTATTTTGAATATTCATTCGAGGACTTATGACTCCGCTTACTTTATTTAATGAATATTATTTTGAATATTCATTCGAGGACTTAAGACTCCGTTTATTTTATTTAATGAATATTATTTTGAATATTCATTTGAGGACTTATGACTCCGCTTATTTATTAAATAATATTCTTTATTTTATTAAAGAATAATGTTTCGATAATCAAACTTATTTTCGATTTTTCAAATAAAGATCGTACTTTCGTATAAGTATATCTTTGGTTATTTATTATTCATTTCAAGTATAAGTTTTAAAACTTTTACTTCAATTATTTTTATAAGGATTATCCTTATGGGAATATTATTTAAATAATAATATTCAGATATTTTCTAATATATCGGAACTGATTTATTTCATTAAATCAGCTTTACTCCAAACATTCTTAAAAATGTTTTCGAGTCTTCAAAATGATTTTGAAAGTTAGAGCGGATCCCAAAACTCGTTTTCAGATTTAAGATCTTCCTTTCGAAGGAGACTTGAATATTCGCTCAAAAATCTTGGGGATCCGGCTCTATGGTGTATTTTATATTCACAACGAGGTTGCTGTTTTGAGAAAACAATTTGATTACTTGCCCAAAGTTCGGGAAGTAAGTCCATCTAATTGAGTCGGCATAAGCGACAGGCCGGGATACGGTCTATGAAGGTGTAAGAGGCTGGGTGACAGTCCATCCACGCGTGAGTGGCCGGGTAACGGTCTAGCGCGAGGTCCTAATGCGGCCAGGGTGATGACCGGCGAGGAATTCATCCATCTACAGTAGAAAAGGTTACTTATTGGTATCTTTACCTGATCAGCAAGATATCAGATTTATGCCAAAATTCTTTTCTTTCCAAATTCATTGTATATTGCAACTCTATTCATACTTTACATGACAGAGGTTTTCAGGAAATGTATGAGAGATATATATAGATATATATATATATATATATATATATCAGGACTTAATGAAGTATCTCGTAACTTCATTTCATTCAATAATATTTCAAAGATTGAATCTATTTAAGTCTTATCTTGTAGTCTCATCTGTATGATGAACTTTTGAAACTACTTATAACTTGAACGGTGGTAGTTCAAGTAGTATTCGGAAAAGATATAAGTATATGGGAGTATCTTGTAACTTCATCTTTTTAACTTATATCTAGTAAATGATTATCTTATGCATGACAAAGATTTTCAGAAAAACGTTGAGACAAGGTTAGATATATGAGATCACCTTGCAACGATATTTTAGACAGTTATAAACTGGAACTCTGTGTATATTATACATGTCAGAGGATTTCAAAGATTTGAGAAGTATATATGTATACTGAATATTTTACGACTTCGTCACTTTAAAATAACAAACTTGGTTCATTTCTTCTTGACCAAGACTTTCATGAGTACTATGAGAATGCTCATATATTGTTAATTATTATACATATTATTTCGGTGGGCTTGTTGTTCACCCTTGCTTTCTTCTTTCATCACACAACAACAGATAGAAAAGATGAACAGGACCAAGCTTCCAATTCGCAAGCGGTTAGGAAACGTTCCACAGTTTTCTGGAAGCGTTGATGCCGCCGTAGCTGAGGTAGGAGCTACCAATAGGCTAGGTTTTCAACTATTGATGAACCAAACTTATATATAATATAAATTGTAATAATGGAAAGGAATATGTAAATTATTCAGAAACCCTTTTAAGGTGTAACGGTTTATAATTGTGGAATAAAATGACTTGTGTTATTTTTGGTATTCATCTCTGAGACTATAACTTGTGGTGTGTGTGTGTATATTGTGGGGTCACAGTACTCAGTAGTTGGTTGACTGTTAAGATTAAGTATTGATAAGGGAAATGGAACTCGTGACAACCCGAATCCCCGACCCCGGATTTGGGGGTGTTACATCGGTCGTTACAAAACATGTTATTCCGAGATGGCATGCTAAATGACATTTGAGCCATATTGAATGCAACATAGTAAGGATTTTGTGCAAATAGCATATTAGCAAATTGTGCATTCAAATTTTGTGCATGCATAACATTCATAGGTATTGTGGGCATGTTGGGAAAAGAGGGAGGTGCAGACATGGGTGCAGGCATAGCAGATTTGCAATTAACAGACAAATGATTAGCACTACCACACTTAACACATATTTTGTAGGTGCATATTTATCAGGTATGTAGTTTTTATGTTTCTTAATTCCTACCTTCCCATTCCTGTTGTTTTTCCTTTTGGAGTCTGCTTTGACCTCAATTGTCTCCAATCTGTCATTCAGTTGCTTCATTGACAGATGCCCCACATTCACTCTTTTGTTCTGCTTGACTTGACTTGACTTGAGTTTAGCTAGCTTGGCTTTGCTAATTGTCTTATGTTCTGTCAACAGATGAGCATCCTTGTTTTTCAACAGATAATTCCTTTTATCTTTCGACAAATAAACTTCATCATCCGTTGATTCCACATCCGTCGATAATCCTTCTACCAGCTCAGGATCCATTTTCTCCTTGCTCTTTTTCCAGGATTCTTCACAGAATGATTCTATTCCTTGAACTTTAGCAATTTGGGCATGTGCATTTCTTGACGACTTCCATGCCTTGATTAACTCTTCCTCTCAGTTAAGATGCTTTCTCAAAATTTCCTCTTTCTTCAAAGATTCAGTCAATTCATCTTTTACAATCTTACACTCAATCTTAGTCTCCGAAACTCAACAAATTGAGTTTTTAACTTATTCCTCTCACTTAAAAACATATCATTATCTTTAATTTTTTTGTTTTCTTTAGTGAGTGATTTAAGTGTAACACGCATGTATTTTGCAATGGGTATCAATATTAAGGAAATTGATCAAGGGATGTACCTATTTTAATTCTACCACAAGGAGGATATGAATTGGGTTAAGAAAGGGGGACCGTGGTCTTTTGATAGTGCGATGTTGGTGCTCTCGGAGATACCAGAAGGTGTGGAACCAGCTAATATACCACTATGGTACTTAAATATATTGATCCAGATTTTTGATCTTCTATCAAGATTCATGACATAGGTGGTGGGTAAGCAATTGGGGGATTTCTTTGGGGAGTTTCTTGAATATGATCACAAAAACAATACAAGTATCTGGAGAGAAGGTATGAAGATTAAGATAAGACTTGATGTAAGAAGACCACTGAAATGCAGAAAGTAGATAGTTAGAAGGAATGGATAAGTAATGGTGTCATGTAAGTATGAATGACTCGGTGATTTTTGTTTTACATGCGGTGTTCTAATGCATACAGAAAGGTACTGTAGTAAGTTCTTAAACCGTGAAAAGGATGAGGTTAACAATGAATGGGGTAGCTTTCTATGAGCTCAGCCACGTCGAGCTTCAGGTCCGGTAAGGAGCAAGTATCTGAGAGACGATGGAGACACAGATTGGGTGGAGCGACAAGGAGGAGTGAATGGTGGCGCAAACTCAGGAGGTAGTTGGGATATCCCGGGGAATCAGCAAGATCCAGTGCGAGATTATAGGAATCAGTTGAAAATTACAGGGGGTGTATCTTATCCAGTTAATTTTGAGACTAAATAAATGGGATTTCTAGGCGGGCGAAATAATTCAAATATTATTAATGGGCCAGAAGAGGAAGAATTAGTTGGGCTGCAGGTACTAGAAAGGAAAAGAATGAGAGGAGGCCCATGTAGCTATGAGGTAATGGACACGGAAGGTGGGCTAAGGCTGTAAACTCTAATAAGAAGTTAAACATCAACCCAGACGTGGGGATTTCTGGAACTGATTGCTCTACATCTTCAAACAATGAATTGGCTACGCTTCCTTTGCAAGCTAGCCAACAGCCATGAATATCTTAAGTTGGAACTGCCGAGGGTTGGGGAACACTTGGGCAATTCATGCTTTAGGGGATTTAATTAAATCTCATAAACCCAGTATCTTGTTTTTAATAGAAACATTGTCGAAAGGAGATAGAATAAAGAAGTTAAGTAAGAAATTTAGTTTTGATAATTATTGGGCAGTAGACAGTGTAGGTAGGGGAGGTGGTTTGGCGTTGCTTTGGGATAACATAATTAGTTGTCAAGTTGTAGAATCTAGTAGTAATTTCATAGACGTTCACATGCTTGATAATAACACCAGTACGTGGAGGCTAACTGGTTTCTATGGGCTTCCTAAGAGAACTCGAAGGAGGGAGTCATGGGAATTGATAAGAACTCTTAGTAATAAATCTTCGCTTCTATGGTGCATTATTGGTGATTTCAATGATATGCTAGAGGAAAAAGAAAAAAATGGTCTTCACAAGCACCCGCAGATGTTGTTTTCATATGGTCATTGAGGATTGTGGGCTCATAGAACTCGATCTTACGGGTGGCAAATACACATGGAAAAAAAGTAGAGGTAAAAAAGATTGGGTAAGAGAAAAATTAGACAGAGCTTTTGTAGTGGCTTCTTGGTGGCAGAAATTCCCATTATGTAAGCTGAAAGTGCATCATACGATTTATTCAGACCATGATCCAGTTAATCTGGAGTTGTGTAGTATTGATCATCCAAATACGAAGTTTAGATTCCGCTTCGAGAATACATGGTTGAAAGAGCAGTCGTTTTATGAGGAGGTATCAAGCTACTGGAAGAATTTAGCTCCTATTCATTTTCTTCCAAAACTTGTGGAACTTTCAGATTTTATTGGGAAGTGGGGGATAAGGTTTTTAATAAATTCAGGGAGAAGATAAGGAAGCAGAAGGAGATTCTGGCATTGTATAAAAATTGTGAGAATGATGGTGTAAAAAAATGATATTTCGACGAGAAGAATAAATTGTTAGTGCATGAGGAGGCTTATTGGAAGCAAAGAGCTAAGTCTTATTTGCTGCTAGATGGGGACTCTAACTCAAAATACTTTCATGCATATGCAACTTTGAGAAAGAAGAAAAGTAATCTGACCCATCGGAAAGATGAAAACGATGAGGTTTTTTCTGACCATGAAGGCATGTACCGTGTAGTTGAAACGTATTTTACAAATCTCTTTGGTCAGGAAAATGGTTTGTCAGAGCATGATTTTCTTAAGTGTGAAGCAGTGATTACTGATGATCAGAACATGAAATTGGAGGAAGATTTCACTTATGAAAAGTTCTCTGTAGCAGTTAAACATATGCACCCAGATAAGAGTGCTGGACCAGATGGATTAAACCCAGCCTAATATCAGAATTTTTGAAAGCTGTTAGGGAGGGATGTTTTTCAATGCTGTGTTAAATGGCATAAAAAGGTTGTGTTTCCAGTTGAGATGAATGATACCATAATAGTTTTAATCCCGAAGAAGGAGAGTGCAGATTCTATGAAAGATCTAAGGCCCATTGCACTCTTTAATGTGCTCTATAAAATTATTGCCAAAGTTCTTTTAGATCGTCTTTGGGGGTTGATAATAGGTATTATTTCTGAGAATCAATCTGCGTTTGTCCCTGGATGTAGTATTACGGATAACGTTCTTGTAGCTTTTGAACTACTACACTATATGAAGCAGAATAAGAGAAGTGGAGAAGGTGAAGTAGCCCTCAAATTAGATGTCTGTAAAGCTTATGATAGAGTTAGTTGGAAGTTTTTAAAGCATCAACTTCAGCAGTTGGGTTTTTCGAATAAATGGATTGAGTGGATTATATTGTGTGTCTTAACTGTTTCTTACTCAATTAATATGAATGGCACTCAAGTTGGCCCAATTCTTCCATCGAGAGGATTGAGGCAAGGTGATCCTCTATCACCTTACCTTTTTCTCTTTTGTGTAGAAGGGCTCTCAGGTGCATTAAGAAAATCACCGGAGCAAGGAAGGATCACTGGATGCAAAATTCACTCTCAGGCACCAGGAATCACACATTTGTTGTTTGCAGATGATAGTTTTTTATTCTGTAAAGCATCTTTAGAGGAAGCCAAGGAAATTCAATGAATCTTGCAGCAGTATGAATTGCACTCAGGACAAGCCATTAATTTACAGAAGTCAGGGATCTATTTTAGTGCAAATGTGAGAGTTGATAAACAGAATGAAATTAAACAGCTTTTTCTTGTAACGAGCGACTTGGGTGCGGGAATATATCTTGGTTTACCTTCATTGATAGGTAGATCAAAGAAGCAGGTTTTTAATTTTTTAAAAGATCGGTTGTGGAACAAGTTGAAGGGGTGGAGTTCAAAATGCTTGTCAAAAGCGGGGAAAGCAGTGTTGCTAAGAAATGTAGCTCAAGCAGTTCCTACGTATGCTATGTCTTGTTTCATGCTTCCTAAATCACTATGCAAGGAGATAGAGAGAGTGATGAACAACTTTTGGCGAGGCTCGAAGGAAGGAAGTAATAGGGGAATTAGGTGGTTGTCCTGGTCGAATATGAGTATGTCAAAGGCTTCGGGGGGATTACGTTTCAGAGATCTATTTGGCTTTAATCTCGCTTTACTTGGGAAACAATGATGGAACCTTTTAAGCCAACCAAATTTATTAGTTGCCAGAGTGTTCAAAGCTAGGTATTATGCTAATTCTAGCTTGTTTAAAGCAAGTCGAGGCGGGGGTGCTAGTTATGTTTGGTCCGGCCTATGGCAAGCTAAAGAAGCACTCAAGAAAGGTTTTAAGTGGACGTTGGGTGATGGAGAAAGCATTAGATTTTTTTTGAAGATCCATGGATTAGAGGCAAGGAGGGTTACAAGGTGGACAATACATATACTGATCAATCTGGCGGAACAAAAGTTTGTGATTTGTTTGTGCTTGGTGAAAAATAGTGGGATATT
The DNA here is from genome assembly GCF_009905375.1 of Apium graveolens. NCBI lineage: Eukaryota > Viridiplantae > Streptophyta > Magnoliopsida > Apiales > Apiaceae > Apium > Apium graveolens. Next base: position 241,989,553 of record NC_133651.1, read on the forward strand.
ATAAAGGTTAACAATTTCTTTTGGAATTGTGATACCAATGCTATATTGGCTTTACCTATCCCGAAGAATCAGGTTCATGATCGTGTTGCTTGGATGTGCACAACAGATGGTAAGTATTCGGTAAAGTCGGGTTATAACTTCTGGCACGATAATTATAGTGAATGTTGTCAAATTCAAAATAGTAGAGGATGGAAAAACCTATGGCAACTACACGTACCTCATAAAGTAAAAGTTTTTCTTTGGCGTTTGTGTCGAAATAATATGCATGTGCGTAATTTGCTAAGAGGTAAAGGAGTCCAAACCACCATTAGTTGCCCTATGTGTATCACTAATGTAGAGCACCCGCTACATATTTTTATGGACTGCATTTTTGCTAAGGCATGCTAGCAGTATTTGGGTCTAGATTTCAATACGGCAGATGTGGAGTTATGCCCAGAATGGGTATTGGAGAAGCTGGAAGAGGAGGGTGAGGAAAAGCTAGTGTTATTAGCTACAGGGTTATGGGGTATATGGTCATCACGCAATCTGAAAGTCTAGGAAAGTAAAACAATGACTCCGGAATTGGCAATGCAGTGGAGTAGTGCTCTAGTAGCTGAATGGAATGAAGTGAACTGTTTAAAGTCTAGTAATACCATGGTCCAGCATCAGACTTATCAAGAAGTAATGGTACATTGGAAACCACCAGCCTGTGGAACTTTGAAAGTAAATGTGGATGCTTCAATTTTTGCAGGAAACATGAGTTATTCAGTGGGAATGGTCCTTAGGGATCAAACTAAGGGTTTTTATAAAGCTCGTGTCCTGAGGAACAGTGGTGAGGTCTCAATGTTTGAAGCTGAAGCGACAGGCGTGTTAGCGGCTATAAGATGGGTGGTGGAGCTAGGCATCTCTAATGTGGAAGTCGAGAGTGACTCAATGCTTACAGTACAAGCTCTTCGTAAGGGTACTCAGAATTTCCTTGAGGTGGGAAACATTTTGCAGGAGAATCATTTAATGTTGGAATCTCGGCCGAATATAATTGTCTCATTTGTTAAAAAGCAAGCCAACAAAGTAGCCCATCTGCTATATAGGGTTCCTTGTGAGGCTAATTGCTTTACTAATTTCTCTTTTCCTCCATATTCAGTGTTGGAGAATGTTATATATGATGCTTCTGCTATTTAATAATATCACCTTATTTAAAAAAAAGAATAACATGCAAGTGATATAATTCTATTGACATGTCATATATAGCATCATTACACTCATCTTTAGAAAGGTGTGCTAGATTAGTAGTGATTACCTGATTGCTTGAAGAACCGACCTCTGCTTCATCTGATTTAGCCATTAGAGCTAGATTGACATAACTTGTTTCTTCATCTTCATCTAGCCCATCAGCTGCCCAATTATTTTTCTTGAGTAAGGAAAGCCCTTTCCTTTTGTTTGAGCAAATAAAAATATTTCTTTTTGTAATCCACAGGCTCAAACTTTCTTTTCTCAGAATCAGGCTTTCTGCATTCATTTGCAAAATGACCACTCAAGCTACATTTGAAACATTTAAATTTAAATTTATCCACCATGTTTCCATTTGACTTGGTTGCTCCAAAATTCTTTTTGAATTTGAGCTTGGAAAATCTTCTTGATAGGAAAGCTAGATGTTAATCTATGTCCTCTATTTCATCCTGACTAAGATGATCTTCATGCTCAACCATTAGCCCTTTTCCCTTTCCTTTACAAACCCTTGAGTTTGGTGCAGATTCCACAGCTTCAACCTTCATCTCTTTCACTCTCTCTTGTTCAGCTACCAATGTAATAGATCCTCCCTTCTTCCTTCCTTTCTCTAAATGCTCATCTTGTTCCAACTCAAGCTCATAAGTTTTTAGAATGCCATACAGTCTCTCCAAAGTAAACTCCTTATAATCTTGAGAGTTTCTAAGAGAGACAATCATAGGCTTCCAGTCTTTTGGTAGAGATCTAAGGAATTTCAGGTTTGAATCTTTTGTCTGGTAGATTCTTCCATGCAGCTTCAGTGCATTTAGTATTTTTGAAACCTAGTAAAAATGTCACTGAAAGATTCATTGTCTTCATAATAAAAGTGCTCATACTACTGGATTAGAAGTTGCATCTTGGTTTCCCCTCACTTGTTCAGTTCTATCACATATGATTTGTATCCCAAATGTCCTTAGCAGACTTACAGTTGATGACATTGTCAAACATATCTCCATCAAGACCATTGAGCAGAATGTTTATAGCCTTTTTATCTTTGTGCACTTGCTCAATATCTTCATATGTCCATTCTGATTGTGGCTTTGGAATGCTTTGCTCATTACCTACAGCTCCTTCAACATCTGTAGCAGCTCTTCGAGGAACATGAGGGCCTTTCTCAATGAAGTCAACATACCTTTCATCTTGAGAGAGAAGATGCAGGTGCATTTACACCTTCCAATGGGCATAATTGTCTTTATCCAGAAAAGAAATCTTCACTCCAACATCCTTCCTACTCATGTTGTTAGTTGTTTTGATCTTTAAACTCTCAGTGTGTCAAGGTCTTGCTCTAATACCAATTATTATTCCCAAAAAATCTAATAATAGAATTACAGAAGGGGGGTTGAATGTAATTCTTGGTTTCTTTTGGAAATTAAGAAAACTCTTTACCAAAATATATCTGTGTTTGAATATGCAGGTGTGCGGAAATGAAATATATATGTATTCAAGACACAAAGTAATTAAACAAAAAGATTTAAAAACTTTCTAGTGGATTGATATTTTCCACCAGAGATATATATTGATTGAGAACTCTGTGATGCAAGAATGCACACAGCTGCTTACAAGTAAAGTTACAAAGAAAAAACAGAAAAATTCCTAACAGATAGAGCCTTTTCTATTTCTCAGTTCAATATATAATTTATCTACTTGCTACTCTTGGTTTATATATATCACCAAGTTACATATAAAAAAGACAAACATATAAAACAAAATGTCTAAGTCTAATCACATGTTTCTTCATCTCTCTATCCAGCATCTTTGTATTTCTTCAAGTAAGAATTGAAATGGAATTACTTCTTTATTCTCATAAACCTACAAATAGGCTGCCATATTCCTTTTGTATAAAATTAACCCATGTGACTGTCAAGTCACTTTCAACTACTATTTGAATTTGTTATCCGTCGAGACTTTGTAGATTATCCGTTGAGTCTCTATTGGATCATCCGTTGAGAGTATCTTGAGTCATCTGTCGAAGCCTTGTAGAATCATCCGTAAGTAGTATTGTTAGATGTATTTGATAATGTCATGACTAATATGATTTATGTTTAGTTTTCAGATCTTACTAAAACATGATAAATCAGTACTTACTGGAAGTCAGGACTTAAGGATATCAGTACTTATATTATCAGGAGATAATCATCAGAAGATGGATATCAGAACTTAAGTACTGAAGGACGTTCAGATAAGGGCAGCAGCTGATTAAAGGAAAGAAGATCGAGACAAACATAAGAAGAGATATGCATGAAGAAGGAATTCTATGAAGAATAGAATACTTGGAAGAAAAGATATCTGATTGATATATTTTAGGAAGCAGAATTATATTCCATATCAATTAGCGATTATCTTGTAACTGTGTAGTATATAAACACAAACATAGGGTTTACACTATAAGTGTTATCATATTCGAGAAGATTATTCATTGTAACCCTAGCAGCTCTCGTGATATTTGTTCATCACTGAGAGGTAACAGTTCCATACTGTAACAGAGTTTATTGTTTCAATAAAGTTTATTTTCTGTTAATTGAGTTATTAAAGTTCGATTTGATTGTACTTTACACTGTATTCACCCCCTCTACAGTGTGTGTGTGACCTAACAAGTGGTATCAGAGCCTATCTGTTAATGCACAAGCAGTTTAAGATCCAAACATAATCATGTCTGACACAGAAACTCCAACTAAGCCCACCAAAACTGAAGAACCTCCAAAGATACAAATTCATAGTCGGTATGAGACCATCAGAGTTCCCATATTGAGACCATATGAATATGCCTTATGGAAGGTGAGGATGACCATGTTTCTGGAAGCTACATATCCAGAATATCTTGATAGAATCAAGGAAGGACCACACAAACCAACCAAGCTCGTTGTTGCAGTTGCAGGTGAAGCAACAAAGATTGTACCAAAGGAGAAGAGTGATTACACTGCTGAAGATATCGCATCAATTGCTAAGGATGCTAAGGTACGACACTTACTGCATAGTGCCATTGATAATGTAATGTCAAACAGGGTAATTAACTGCAAGACTGCAAAGGAGATATGGGATGCTCTGGAAACAAGGTGTCAGGGAACTGATACAATTAAGAAGAACAGGAAGAAAATACTCACTCAAGAGTATGAACACTTTGACTCAAAGGCTAATGAGTCATTGACTGATTTATATGATAGATTTGTCAAACTCTTGAATGATTTATCACTCGTTAATAAGGAGTATGATCTTGAAGATTCAAACCTTAAATTCCTGTTAGCTCTTCCTGAATGCTGGGATTTGAAGGCAACAATAATAAGAGACAACTACAATCTTGATGAAACAACTCTTGATGAAATTTATGGAATGCTTAAGAATCATGAACTTGAGATGGAACAAAGAAGCAAGAGGAAAGGTGGAAAGTCAAGGAAAGTTGCTCTTAAGGCTGAAGAAGAATCCCCCAAAGCACCTACCTCAAGGAAAGATAAGGGTAAAGCTCTTTTCACAAAGTCTGATACTGAGTCATCAAGTTCTGAAAGTGATGATGACTCAGAATTTGAAAGCCTGCCTGAGACGGATGCTGATGAAGAGATGATGAAGCTGTGTGCTCTTATAGTGAAAGGGATCACAAAGATTGCATACAGGAAGTTCAGGAAGGGAAAGAAGTTTTCCAGAAAGGCACAAGTTCTGATAAGAAGAATTTCAGAAGATCTGAGAGCAGAGGAGGAAAGTCTGACAGAGGAGATTATACAAATGTCAAATGCTACAACTGTGGTGAAAAAGGCCACATATCTCCTGATTATAAGAAAGTGAAGAGTGACAAAGGCAAGGCCCTTGTCACAAATAAGAAAAGTTGGACAGACACCTCAGACTCTGAAAGTGAGGAGAATTATGCTTTGATGGCAAATGCTGATAAAGCAAGTGCTGAAAGCAGTTCTGAAGCTGCTGAATGAAAGGTACCTCAGACTACTTATGCTTTTCATACTGATGATATTAATGAGTTGAGAAGATATCTTAAAACCATGTTTGTTAGTTATAGAGATCAAACTTTAACATGTGAAAGATTAACTTCTGAAAATCTTGCTTTTAAGAAAAGAAATGATTTCTTAGAAAAAGAGTTAGTTATGTTCCATCAAACTCAGAAAGATAGAGATGATGCTTTTTATGTTAGGGATGAAGTGCTAAAAATGAATGAATCTCTAAAAACTGAGTTAGAAAAGGAAAGAGAGGTTACCAGGACTTGGACTAACTCTGGCAGAATAACTCAAAATTTGCTAAGTAGTGAAAACTGGAAAGAGGGCTTAGGTTATGGAGAGGATAAGAACGATAAGGGAACTGTAAAAATTAAACCTGTTGTTGTTAAGCAAAAGCCAAAGTTAAAACATGTTAAGTTTGTAGCTGTAAAGTGTGATAATGAGAAATCAGAAGTTAAAAAGGGATTAATTTCTGACAATCTAAAACAAGAAAAGACAGCTGAAGTAAACATAGGCTTAATGACTAAAAAGCAGCTTAAGCATAAGCTAAAAGATGTTAAGAATGCAAACAAGGTAAAATCACCTAGGAAAAATAGGAATGGAAAGGAAGGTGTGAATAAAAGCAATGATTATAAACCTGTTCCTAAAGCTCCTAGGAAAATGTGTCATAACTGTGGAGGTTCTAACCATCTGGCTTCTTTTTACAGGAAGAATAAGAACATAAACTCCTTACCTTCAAAGTTAGGAGTTAAGAGTTAGTCTGTTAGATATAAGCCACAAAATCCTTGTTTTTATTGTGGAAGTTTATGGCATTCCATTTATACTTGTATGGAATATCATAGTTTGTACTATGATTATTATCAAATAAAACCTTCTTTAAAGAAAGTTTCCATTGTTCCTTCTAGTGTAAATTCTGATTCAAAGTCTGATAGTGTAAATTCTGATAAGAAAAATGTTAACATAAACTTTGATGCTAAATCCGCTGCAAATGTTAACAAACTTGATAAGGCCAAAGGATCCAAGCAAGTCTGGGTCCTTAAAACTAATCATTAGTGGTCTTTGTGATTGCAGGGCAACAGGAAAAACATTCTAGTTCTGGACAGTGGATGTTCAGGACATATGACTGGAAATAAAGCCCTGCTATCAGACTTTTTGGAGAAAGCTGGCCCAAGTGTTTCTTATGGAGATGGCAACATTGGAAAAACATTGGGATATGGCAATATCAATCTTGGGAATGTCATCATTAAAGAAGTAGCTCTGGTCTCAGGACTTAAACACAATCTGCTGAGTATAAGTCAAATCTGTGACAGAAGTTATCATGTTGATTTCTTTGAAGAACATTGTGAAGTTGTGAGTAAATCTACAGGCAAAGTTGTTCTGAAAGGATACAGGCGTGGTAACATTTATGAAGCTAAGCTTTCAACAAGTACTGATGGTTCTGCAATCTGTCTGATGAGTAGACCATCAATTGAAGAAAGCTGGAATTGGCACAAGAAACTCTCTCATTTAAATTTCAACAATATAAATGAGTTGGTCAAGAAAGATCTTGTGAGAGGACTACCAAAGTCAGTATTTGCTCCTGACGGCCTTTGTGATTCTTGTCAGAAGGCCAAACAAAGAAAATCCTCATTCAAGAGCAAGACTGAATCATCAATTCTTGAGCCTTATCACCTACTACATGTTGATCCATTTGGTCCAGTGAATGTCATGTCCTATGCAAAGAAGAAATATGCCTTGGTCATAGTAGATGAGTTCACCAGATACACATAGGTGTATTTCTTGCACACAAAAAGAGAAACTGCATCTATCTTGATTGATCATGTCAAACAACTGGATAAATTGGTCAAAGATTCTGTGAAGACAATAAGGAGTGATAATGGCACTGAGTTCAAGAATTTGATAATGGAAGAGTTCTGCAAAAACCATGGAATCAAGTAGGAATTCTCTGCTCCTGGAAGTCCACAGCAAAATGGAGTTGTTGAAAGGAAGAATAGAACTCTCATTGAAGCTGCACGTACAATGCTTGAAGAAGCAAAGCTTCCAACCTATTTCTGGGCTGAAGCTATGCAGACTGCTTGTTTTACTCAAAATGCAACACTCATAACAAGCAAAGAAAGACACCATATAAGATGGTGAAGAAAAAGAAGCCAGATCTGAAGTATTTTCATGTATTTGGATGCAAGTGTTTTATTCTTAAGACTCATCCTGAACAGCTATCCAAATTTGATCTAAAAGCTGATGAAGGAATCTTTGTTGGATATCCACTTTCCACAAAAGCCTTCAGAGTCTATAACTTGAGAACAAGTGTAATATCCGGGATATATCGTGTAATTATTTTTGCTAATAGATAATTATTATATGTATTCAGTATCTATTCTGTGAATTATTTGTTAAGTGTTAAATATGTTTGAATGTTTAAAAATATTATTAATTAAGTATTTCAATTTTTATATGTTCCAAATAAAATATAGATAATTGTCATATCTTCCTAATTATTTTTATGTTGATTTGTGAATTTATAGAAATCATATGATTTTTATAAAATCTTTTTCCGGGTATTTAAAATTTATTTTATAAAAACGGGAACCAACCACCGTTAACCGTTTTTACGTCTTTAGAACCCGAAACTCTTCCGAGAACTCCTTCCTAACCTAATTGCAATATTCCGAGCATTTTCCAAGTTTCGACTTTTTCGATCCGGCGTACGGTTTGTCCTGCGCGGGTCCCGGCGCAACATTTTCGATACAATATTCGTTTCGGTAAATCAATAAAACCCGTATTTTCGATAAATGGGAGCTTTTTATTAAACTATCCCAATTATCACCTCGTAGTACATGTAACCAGGCGCTGAGACCAAGACCGCGGTACAAATTGTACTGATTTGGATAATTATCCCGAAAACCGATACCGTTTGGATCAGTTTTTATAAATAAACGTACCGTTTTATATCCGGAATGATCCAACGGGATACTAATTCTCCGTAATTATAAATAGCCTTTTACCGTATTTTATTTCGTATCAAAATCATTTGCAGACAGATAATTATATAATTTTTACAGAGAAAAATCATATATTCATAAACCTTTTTGAGAATCAAACCACAAATTCAAGGTGTTAGTGAAATCCGTATGGAAAGTTGGAGTAACCAATTTGAAGTTCTCAAGGAGTACTATCAGATTCCAGGATCTGTTTTACTGCAGAATCAGAGGTTGATTTTTTATAAATTTAATTATTTTCGAATTATTTTTATGAAAAATATGAATTTTTGTTCGGATGATTGTTTGTATGATTTGATGATTGCATGTTGTAGAGCTTGTTTTCCTGATGATTTTGGTATATTATACGTCTGATTTGGAGTCCAATAACATGTTCAAATTTGAGTTTGATTTTCGAATTTCAAAATTAGGGTTTATAACCCGTATGAATGTTCTTAATTGAAATTTGGGGGTTTCTTATTCTGGAATAGATTGATGTTGTGATATAGTGGATTGTGTTCTCTGTAAAATTGGCAATCCAGTCGTATAAGTTTCATGAATCAACGAGGTCTGTAGAGAAGGGAGTTGTGTTTTGAATATTTCCGAAGTTCGCCGGAAACTGGCAAACTTCACGGCCAAATTCCGGCCAACTCAGGGATTGTTAGATCGATTTGATTGCATGGTTATGTTCCTGGTAATCCGTAGATGTGATCTGGAGCTTGTGGCAAGGTGAGGAGGCCAGAATCGTGTTCTCCGGCCACCCCTGTGTTTTCCGGCAACTGGACTGCAAAATTGCAGTTTAGTCCCTGTAGTTTTGTAGATGATGAAGTTTAGTCCCTGAAGTTTCCAGACTTTGCAAAAATTGGATTCCTGTTTTAAAAATGTTTAAAAATCAAATTTCCTATTTATTTTTATTATAAAAATCCGTTTTTAATTTCTGAAAATTTTAAAAATTATTATTTTAATTCCAAAAATTATTTTTAATTCACAAATAAATCTGAATTAATTAGTTAATTAATTTCAGTTAATTTTTAATTGATTAATTAGTCAATTAATTCGAAAATTAATTGATTAATTGATTTAATTAATTATTAATTGATTTTTAATTAATTATTTAATTAGATTTAATTATTTAAAAATAATTTAAAAATTTCGAAAAATAGTTTCGAGCTTTAAAATATTATTCTAAATTATTTTTAAGGCTCGATAATTATTCTAAAATTGTTTCGGAGCCAGAATTGGCCAACCGAACCCTGTTTATTATTCCGAAATTGATCCAACGACCCGTTTTAATTTCGAAAAATGTTTTAAAAATCATTTTAAATACCAGAAAGCCTATTTATGACTCGAAATGTCTCTATAAATGATATGGCATTGATTACGTGATGTATTATGTGTGACTTGTTGATTGACTGTCGGTTTATATATTCGATGATTACTGTTTATGGCATAACTTTCAATCTGTTAATCGGATTTGGGTGAAACGAAGGGTAGATAGAAGTATGTGTTGAACAGAATCGTATGAGTGGAATATTGATAGATACTTATGATGCCTAGCAGAGTAAGCAAGGCATAAGAAAGAGAAGCAGGTGATCAGAAAATAGAATTGACATGTAGAAAATACAACAAGTGAGCAGAGATTAGAAGCGAGGCATAGGAGAAACAGATGAATGGTGGTTGAATAGAGTCGTAGACAAGTACAAGTGAGGTTGGAATCAATTATGATAAGGCAAGTACTTCTAAACCTTTCTCGAGATTTATTGCAAATATTTCTAAATTCTCTTGTGACCTATTGTTAATATTCAAAATAGCGCTCTTTTATATTGGAAATACTTTGAATCCTCCAGCCTTGAACCTGAGCCACATCATTTGATCTTTGAGCCGTAAGCCTTATTCTTTGTGAACCATTTCTTGTGGATTTACCAAATATTAAACCACACAAATACGATACTACTCCACAAATATATATCCATCATATACCAAACACTGGAACAAAATTGTTTATATATACAAAAACTTTTATACTTAACCATACCTTGTGATATCAAAGCACTAAAACTTTGGAAAAACAATATTGATCTAATACTCGATTATCCTACCGGCTGGAGGCCACTTCTTTTATGTATTTTGACATACCCTTTTTGGTAACTATGAACTTTTACCATGCTCTTGTACAAATGTTTTATGGTTATTGATTATGATCTGGTTTTATTGAACTCTATTGTTTATCATATTGAAATGCTTTAGAATTGGATAGTTTTCTTTGTATGGACCAGATTCGTGGTCAGACCATATCGATGGTCAAGTTAGGCCAATGTGTGCCTTGGATCCAGTAGTTAGAGCAGTGCTGTGTGCTTTGCTCGGGGTTAGTGCGTGACTGATCAGCAGCCTAACCTTGGTTTTAAAAACTTAAAATGAATATCCAATTCTATTGGTTGTTTAACAAGAAACTTGATTCCTTTGAATCATCTCATTTATTATTGTCTAACCTCAGTTATTGATAATATGACTTGCTGAGCTAGTTAGCTCACTCTTGCGAATCTTTTTATATATTCTACAGTTAAGAAGGATACCGTTGATAGCAAGGTTTCCCAGTTCAATGTTCGAGCTAGGATTCCCGATTATGATTGATCAAGCTAGCAGGAGCTTATGGCAGTAGTGAGATAGCAAGGTTGTAAGAATGATTTTATTATCAATTGTAAGTTAAATAAGTTGGGATTTGGTACGATGTAATAATTAAGGTTGTGGCTTGTTTTCATACTTTAACCTGTTGCGATCCGTGGTTTTGTGAAGCAGGGTCATTATAAATAATATTTCTTATACAGGTTGATATATTGTGTTTGTGTTGTGGACCCCAAACTTCTGACCCGGGTTTGGAGGGCGCCACAGGTTGGTATCAGAGCTACAGGTTATAAGTCACTGAAATAAGCCTAGATTGTCGGGATTGGGTAGAGGGTTAGGATTAGGAATAGGAAATAGAAAGATAGGTCATTGTGAGGTTGAGTGCGACTGTATAGTAGGTCTCCGGCATGGTTCGTGTTGCGATTCGGGATTCTTAACTAGCGACGTGATATCCAGGCAACGGCAATGGCAGATCCTGATTTCCCTGCATCAACTGATCTTTTGGAACCTTCCGTTTAAGGATCGTCATCTTCTTCCAGATTCGATTTGCGCCTTGTTCTTCATCAGTATTAATGGTATTACTTTCTGTTATGACAGTTGCGCCTCTCCAAGTTATTCAACGCTATTCTATCATCTCTCGATATGAGACTACCTATTCAAGAACCTTCATTTGCTTATTCTTGTTCTTTTGAACATTCAACTATGAATGTATCTTTTGTGTCTATTATACACCATATTCTACATCCTCAGTTTAAAAACCTTTCTACCGAAACAACAGCGTTTGCAAGAAGGGACGCGATAGCGGCAGTAAACGGTGAGTATTGAGATATAAATTAAGGTGAGAAGGAGTTTAGAAAGAAGATTTAAGTGTTCTGGAGGATGGCTGTATCCGGTTAAAAGAAGCTATTAGTAATTAGGCCACTCATGACTAGCTTGTGGAATAGAGTAGATAAGTGTTGAAGAAAGAGGGTTAGAGGAGATTAGGGATCTGAAGATTTCTTGAAATTAATGATGTTGTAATGATGTGATATTAGCTGACTTGTTGACTATGGGATAGTCTGTTCCACTCAATGATTGCAAAGTGGTTAACGGGAGTACTACCAGTATGGGAGCCTTAATGTGAAGCTGCGAATAAGATAACATGCAACGACAGTTGAAGTTTACATCGATTAAGGAAGATAATAGACCCAATGAAGGAGAGGAGATAAATGGAAGTGAATGGACCTTTGAGTGATCATTTCTTTAACTTGGTATTTGGTCATAAGAAGGACAACAACCAACTCATATAGTAAGGACAACCAGATTTGTGATTTTCAGAAATTTTAAAACAAGTTTTCGAAAAAGATTTTTCCTCACAAAATTTCTAAAAGCCTTTTTGAATAAAATAAGTTTTAAATCTTGGTTGTCAAATTACTACTTGAGTTTCTTGTTTGTTAAAAGACCCGGATTATCTGGAAGGATGTTGTTTCAGACTCAGTATTGTTAATTTGGAGAACGAGGTAACCTGCGATTATGAAGAAGTGGGTGCAAGTATTGTCTGATAGGATTAACAATAGAACCAGCGTACGGAGTAACTATTCATCCAATTATTGGGATTATTAGAGTTCGAAGAATTCATTGATTAAACGGAAGCCTGAGCATGACCGAAGAAGATTGGGAAAATTTCCAGACTTTTCTAAAGGAAGAATATTATTAATAAAATGATCGTTATGTTGAATGATTTACGGTTATTCCAAATTAGAAAGAGGAAACTCAAGGTTATCTGATAAGAACGCCATTATGATCAAATTGTTAAAGTATTATACGTGTAGGTACGATGTTACAGATGCGAGACTTAACAAGTAAGAATCTACCATAATGCTTAATTGCGAATGCATTTTAGCATACTTTTAAAGTTGTTATGTGATACAATTGGGAAATGATTGAGCAAGCTCGAAAGATGAATACAAGTGAAATGTGGATGGTGACCAATGGTATCATTTTTTTTTCCTCCACATTACAGCGTATATTCCTTTTTAATTCCTAAAAATGTATGAACTCCTTTTCTTAATAAATTCTTTCTGATAACATCAAAACGGAGAATTTTGCATTCCTTTCAAATTTAATTGTTCCCCTCGGGTTTTGCTTTCTGAGTGGGACAAACAGTGTTATGATGAAACACTTTGTCGGAATGACAAAGAGTCGGGTGGGACGCCACCTAATCATGTGCGGTATGCCACACGGTATGAAAGACTGGCCATCTTCAGTACTAATGTGGTTGTCTCATTCATATTCAAATCATTACTTCTTCTTTCTCTTCAACTCTAAGTTTATTAAAATTGTGAATCCTTCTATTTGTTTCGTTGTACCGTTGTTCCTTGCGAGAGTTTTTCAAACAAAAGTTAACGTATTATACACTCAGCGGGCAAAGTCTCATCTACCTCGCATGCATGGGAAGGAAACAAGGGCATATGGTGAAAATTACAAATCACTTTCCCTAGCCTGGGATGTATTAACAGTTAAGGGAATCTACTTCAATAAGGGATACGTCTCCGAGAACGAGAATTTCCGATATGTTATTTAGAATATGGATGGGATGACGTGGAAGATTATTGCGGATACCTTATGCGTTAAAGTATTAAAAGATATAGGAGCAACTTGATCATATATTTCTCAAGGTTTTATTGATAAGATGAATTATCCTGTCGAATCAATAAGTTTAGGACTAAAGGACTAGCAAATTAAGAACGTGCAGTCATTAAATATGTAAGTACCAATGACGGAATCGATAATTCTGGCATTAAGATGTGAAGAATTGATATCATTTGAGATAAGAAGATTTGATATTATTATAAGGAGTGGATTAACTATTCAAGTGTGAAGCCCAGGTAAACCGTCGTGACGGAAGATAGTTCTGGAGACGCCAAAGGAGAAAATGAAGAAGTTTAAAGGTCAAAGGAAAGTAAAGAATTTGTTAAAAATAATTTAAGATTACAGTGACCAAAATATAAGTGCTATGGCGATTATAAATAAGAGTTAGGAGCAGACCGAACTTGAAGATTTTACAGTATCAAGACATATTTCCAGATGAGTTACCAATATTTCCTTTAGATAAAAAAATATGTTTATGATTGATTTAGTACGTGAAATGAAGCCAGTGTTCAAAGCCCCGCGCAGAATGGCACCAGATAAAATGAAGAAGTTACCAGAGCAAACGCATGAGATAATTAAAAGAAAATGCAGCTGGACCTAGCGTACCCCCTTAAAGTGCACCGGCATGATGTGTTAATAAGAAAGATGGAAGGGTGAGATTATGTGTTAGCGAAAGCTCAACAAGTTTACTCTCAAGAGCAGATATCTGTTACCTCGAAACCAATGATTTGTTTAACTAAATGAACGAAGCAAGGTATTTTCATAAGATTGATTTAAGACTGAGTATATTACCAACTGAAAATTGAACTTATGGACATATCAAAGATAATTTTCAGAACTCAGTACTGTTGTTATAAAATTCTAGAAATGTTAGTGGGATGAACTAATATACCAGTGATATTTAAATTTGATGAGTAGAATTTTGAAGGAAGAATTTGGATAAGATATACTTGCGTTAATTAAGAAGAACCATGCAACCTATACAATGATAGCTGAGGAGTCAAAGAAGAAAGAAGCAGTATAAAAAAAGAGTTTACCAGGTGAAAACTTTAATGGCAGGAGGTATAATTCTTAGTATAGACAGTCAGTAAGGAGGAGACAAAAGGGGATTCAGCAGAAAAATTTAAAGATAGTATGAATGAAGAAAGAACAGAAGCACCAACAAAAGTAAGAAGCTTTATCATGGGCCAGTTATTATTGGAAATTTGTGCAAGATTTCTTGAAAGTTGTAATATTAGAGATGAAGTTAACCAGGAAAAGCAAGAAGGTTATATGAAATGGAGAAGGGTGAAGAAAGTTTTGCGGAGTTAAATGAAAGAATGGTTACAACACCTATTTTATCACTTTGAAATCATCAGGGAGATTTGGTAGTTTATAGTGATACTTCTCGTAAGGGAATAGGATGTGTGTTGACGCAAAACAATAAAGTTATTGCATATGCATCCAGATAACCGAAACCTTATGAGCAGAAGTACCCTACTCATAACTGGGAATTAAAAGCAACAATAATATTCATTTTGAAAGATTGGTAAATATTATAAGTATAGAAAAAGATGTGCGATATATTGTTAGGGCGAAATCACGCACTAATATTCATGCAAGTATACGCGTTCGCAAGTAATATAGAATACTTTCTAGTTCATTCCCTCAGAGACTCAGACTAATTTATTGTCTAATTTAACTCACTCACCAATGTATGACTACTTCTCAATGTTAAGATAATAACACTTAAAATTGTTGATTAAATTTTAACTATAATTAACTACTTAATTAACCACTTAACTAACACTTCAATTTATCAATAATAAAACACTCATGAGATCACAACTTCATTATTACTTACTTCTATAGCCATAGTTATTACCTTTAGCATGTGACAGTGATGATATTAATCGAATAACACGAAACTGATAAAAGCCAACTTTCATTGTACTAATACCATTCTACCAAACATCCACAATTAAGATAGAAGTTGAATAGTCATCAATTATGTTGAGTTCCTATATGTCTACAGAAATTGACAACACAACGATTTAAGCACAAGTTATCCCTTTTTGATTACATAGGGCAAATAAAACTGTTAGAGTTACCCACTAATCATGCACAACGTACATGAACCTATGCTAGCATGGCAAGTTCTAAATCTCAAGATCCACCGTCGCTTCACAAGAGATTAACACCCTATCTCATATGTTCGCGACGCACATAAGACGAATACGCACAACCAATACTAGATATCATACAATCATCACATACTAAAGTATTAAACAATTAACTAAAGAATTCCATAATAAATCTGTTGCAACCCCATGATCACGATTAGCCCATAATAGAACTTATCGCCATCATGGGTTCATATGAAATCATGATAAACAAACACAAGAAAATAATAACTAAACTGATTATATTAAAATAGAGTACGTCACAAGAGTAAATAAGTCAAGGCAAGAAAACTAGCATCCAACGTTACAACGAAACAAGAATCACAAGAATATATGCTTCTTCTTCGTTGCTGTGTGCTAAATCGGTCTTCTTCCTTATCTCCTTCGCTTCTTGTAAAACACAATCTAAAACATAATCTCCTCTTAATACTCTGTGAAAAACGTCTCAAATCTACCTATATAATAGTCCCATAAAACTCAGATTACATAGAAGTTGGAAGCCAAACAGAAGTAGAAGTCTAAAATAATATATCTTTTTCCCCGACCCTGTGCGGCCGCTCAGCATTTCTGCGCGGGCGCGCAAGGCTGCTGCGCGGCCGCTCAGCATTGCTGCGCGGGCGCGCAGGACCCTTCTGGAAAAATTCCATGTTTGCTCCGTTTCTTCGCCGTAATCTGCCCGTTCTTTTCCTCTCGCAATGGTGAACACATGCCAAGGCTTATTCTTTATGATTCCTCCTCCGAAATGCAACTAATACCCTGAAATGCATAAACACTAGAAAAACGCATCAAATACACAAAATACTTGATTTCAAGACACCAATTTAAGCCATTTTAAGACGTTCTAAGTGGTATAAAATGCCACTTATCACACCCCCAAACTTAAATCGATGCTTGTCCTCAAGCGTCACAGACTCAAAAACAAATAAAAATATGCATGAATGCAATCTATATGAAAATGCAACGATCCCCCTTACTACAATTAACCAACCAAATTGTCACGTCTCAACGAATGCAGTTAGACACTAAAGATCAATAAACTCATGCAAACGGACATACCGCCAGAAACGTGGTGTGTGCAAATGCTTAACAGATATGCTTTGGAACTAGACCAATTACTATGACTAGACTATCCTCAAGGCAATCCTACGATTATACAAAGAATAAAAATTCTAGGCACAAAGTGATATACAACACTACAAGAACTCTGGAGCTTACTACGGAATCGTGCTTTTTATTTACAACTCAAATGCTTATTTGACCGTGCAATGAGTGAGGTCCACAAAAGACTTATACATGGTATCCATATAACGAGCGTTAGGTTAGCGGATCCCAGACTCTAAAAGCCTTAGGTCACTAGGCACAAAGTCCCCTAAGAACTTAATAACTCGAATACCAAAGAGCCCACTCTTGATCAATTATGCAAAAATTTTATTATTATTATTATTATTTTTTTTTCTCTGAGCAAGTGCGTTTCGCTCCATCTTGCTCAACCCTAGACTACTCGCATAACATGCGAGCCGGCTACTAGCCATTTGACGCCTAGCCACAACTAGCAACAAATTCCATTTTTACTCCATTTTTTTTTCTTTTTCATGCCTTTACCACTAAGAACCTATTATCAAATTCTAAGCATAATAAATAGATTATCCTCAAAAATAATCAAATCATAACAACAATCTAGTCCTTAAGCATTCTCTAAGACTTAGTGACAATACAAGTGCTTCTAGCATGCATATCAACCTACACAACTTAATATCACTTTAATGCTATCACTACACTCGCATCAATATCACAATTCAGTCGATAAATCATTGCAAAAGGGATCATGGTATATGCATGAGCTATATGATATGACAAACAAATAAAGCTATATATAAAAAAACTATATGATAAAAATTATGCAACTATATGAACTAACTATCATGAATATGCAGCTATATGACACACACAAAATATTCCTTAACTACCACCCCCAAACTTAAAATCTTCACTGTCCCCAGTGAAGGTAGTAGAAAGGAACACAGGGTATACCTACTCGGAGTCATCATCATCATCACCCTCAGTGGGTGGAGTATCAGGCGGCGGGTATGCAGAGTCCTCACCAAAAACTGGCCACTGGATATCAGCTCCAAGGCCTCAAAAAGCAGTCCCTAACGCAAGAGTGAGCTCCTGAGCAAACCTGCTCTGCGTCTCATACATGGCATCCATCCGCCGTGAAAGCCTCCTATACTGGGCATCACCCATCCCAGCACCCTCCTGAGCTCTCGAAGAACTAGCCTCACCACGCCCTGGCCTGGCCATAGTAGCACCTCGTGCTGGACGCCCTCCTGGAAGACGATAACCCAACCCATGCTCCTCAGGCTCATCACCGGTCCACTCCTGCATCCCATTCAGAGTGCCAGAATCTATCGGAGCTGCTGGCAACTGCAACTGCTCATGAGCCGGCCAGTTCACTCCTACTGCTCGGCATAGCTTTGTAACCGTGGATGCATAAGGGATGTTCATATGCTTTGCTCCCCTCAAAAACTTCAGAATTCCTTGGTAGATAAACTCACCAAGGTCCACATAGTATTCCTCATTTAGAACTCCCCACAACAGCTGTGCTCTCTCAACTGTGACCTCATGTGCATGTGAAGAAGGCAAAATATTAGCACATATAAATGCATTCCATGCACGGGCATACCTGTTCATGGCGATCGCCGGAAAGTGACGATACTCATTATTGGCTGGACTGCGGTTCCAAACTGTGCCCGGTCGACAGAGAGTCGCACAAATCAAATCCAAGTCAAAGTCCTCAGCAGTCTTTTCATTCCAGTTCTCCTCCTCGGGCTTCCTCTCTCGCTGTCCAATCACACGGCGAATTGCCGCAAGATGATAATCAACCGTCAGCCCACGAACTACAGAAAACCCATTCTTTTCAGCCTTCGCGTTCGCGTAGAATTCGCGAACAACACTCATCGGTACTGCTTCGGGTGACTCACAAAAAGCTATCCACCCCTTCTCTGCAATCATGGGCAACAACTCACCATCCCTCCCTGATGGTAAAAACCCCATCTCCTTCAGAATCGGCTTCCCCAACAGCCTAGTGTACTCCTCCTCTGCGGCTCTGTCAGTTAACCGAGGCCTTGCAGCAGTACCCCTTGATGAATCAGCAGTAGGAACTGTGCTGCTGCTGTCAATAGTGCGTGCTCTCTTGGGTGCCATTGATTTTGTGAATAAAAGTGTGTAAGAACTGATTTTTGATGTTTATGAGAGGGTTTAAGTGTAGGAAGTTGTGGGAGATATGTGGGATAGGTGTATGTATATATAGGGTGTGGAGTAGGTTAAATTAGATTAGGAGTGGGGTTGAGGGATAAAATCATGGGGTAATGGGAAAATAATTCGTGGGTTTATGGGCTGTGATGGGTTTTTGTGTTTTTGTTTTTTTTTTCTGAACTGCAAATTTTTTTTTTTTTCTGGAACTCGATCCCCGGCAGCGGCGCCAAAAACTTGTTAGGGCGAAATCACGCACTAATATTCACGCAAGTATATGCGTTCGCAAGTAATATAGAATACTTTCTAGTTCGTTCCCTCAGAGACTCAGACTAATTTATTGTCTAATTTAACTCACTCACCAATGTATGACTACTTCTCAATGTTAAGATAATAACACTTAAAATTGTTGATTAAATTTTAACTATAATTAACTACTTAATTAACCACTTAACTAACACTTCAATTTATCAATAATAAAATACTCATGAGATCACAACTTCATTATTACTTACTTCTATAGCCATAGTTATTACCTTTAGCATGTGACCGTGATGATATTAATCGAATAACACGAAACTGATAAAAGCCAACTTTCATTGTACTAATACCATTCTACCAAACATCCACAATTAAGATAGAAGTTGAATAGTCATCAATTATGTTGAGTTCCTATATGTCTACAGGAATTGACAACACAACGATTTAAGCACAAGTTATCCCTTTTTGATTACATAGGGCAAATAAAACTGTTAGAGTTACCCACTAATCATGCACAACGTACATGAACCTATGCTAGCATGGCAAGTTCTAAATCTCAAGATCCACCGTCGCTTCACAAGAGATTAACACCCTATCTTATATGTTCGCGACGCAGATAAGACGAATACGCACAACCAATACTAGATATCATACAATCATCACATACTAAAGTATTAAACAATTAACTAAAGAATTCCATAATAAATCCGTTGCAACCCCATGATCACGATTAGCACATAATAGAACTTATCGCCATCATGGGTTCATATGAAATCATGATAAACAAACACAAGAAAATAATAACTAAACTGATTATATTAAAACAGAGTACGTCACAAGAGTAAATAAGTCAAGGCAAGAAAACTAGCATCCAACGTTACAACGAAACAAGAATCACAAGAATATATGCTTCTTCTTCGTTGCTGTGTGCTAAATCGGTCTTCTTCCTTATCTCCTTCGCTTCTTGTAAAACACAATCTAAAACATAATCTCCTCTTAATACTCTGTGAAAAACGTCTCAAATCTACCTATATAATAGTCCCATAAAACTCAGATTACATAGAAGTTGGAAGCCAAACAGAAGTAGAAGTCTAAAATAATATATCTTTTTCCCCGACCCTGCGCGGCCGCTCAGCATTTCTGCGCGGGCGCGCAAGGCTGCTGCGCGGCCGCTCAGCATTGCTGCGCGGGCGCGCAGGACCCTTCTGGAAAAATTCCGTGTTTGCTCTGTTTCTTCGCCGTAATCTGCCCGTTTTTTTCCTCTCGCAATGGTGAACACATGCCAAGGCTTATTCTTGATGATTCTTCCTCCGAAATGCAACTAATACCCTGAAATGCATAAACACTAGAAAAACGCATCAAATACACAAAATACTTGATTTCAAGACACCAATTTAAGCCATTTTAAGACGTTCTAAGTGGTATAAAATGCCACTTATCATATATACGGACCATAAGAGTTTGAAGTATGAACTCCCGAGGAAAAGCAAATGTAGTGGCAAGAGATAAGTAAGAAAGAGAGAGGATGAACATAGAGACTGTACCAGAAGAATTATCTATGGACTTCTAGAAGTTGGAATTGGAAGTCAGGGTTCATGATTCCAAAAAAAGGAGTAAGAATGTATAAGTATGACTTTTCAGTCGGAATTGTTATAGAAGATAAAGAAGCGTCAGGAAGAGGTAATGGATCAGGATATAAATCGTTTGGTAGTTGAAAAATTGTGCACGCAAAAAGGACAATCAAGGTATTCTTACATTTTCTTCTAGAATTTGGATTCCACCAGTGACGGAATTGAAGAATGAAATTTTACAGAAAGCTCATAATTCAAGGTATTCAATCCATTCAGGGAGTACCAAGATGTATAGAGATTTAAAGGAAAATTATTGGTGGCCGGATATGAAGAGGGAAATTGCGGAATGGATTAGCAGATGTTACATACGTCAAAGAGTTAAAGTAGAACATTAGAGATCAATTGGATTGCTACAGCCATTGGAGATTCCAGAGTAGAAGTGGGAGCATATCGCCATGGATTTCATAGTTAGGTTACCAAGCACAAAAGCTAATCATGATACCATTTGGATTATAATGGATAGATTTACCAAGTCAGCTCATTTTCTGTCTATAAATGGAAGATTTTCACTAGACAAGTCAGTTCATATGTACTTAAAAGAAATTGTAGTTCGTCATAGAATTCCTGTGTCCATCATATCCGATCGAGATCCAAGATTTAATTCAAGATTTTGGAAGAATTTTCAAGAATATTTGGAAACGGAACTGAATATAAGTACGGCTTATCATCCGCAGACGGACGGAATCGAGAACATGTTGCACGTATTGATATTAAAGGAAGTTGGGACAAGCATTTACCTCTGGTAGAATTTGCTTACATTAACAATTATCACGCCAGTATTGGGATGCCACCCTATGAAGCCCTTTAGGGACGCAAATGCAGATCTCCAATGTATAGGGACGAAGTAGGAGAACGCAAATTACTTGGACCTAAATTAGGGCAGCAGACAAAGGAAGTTGTTAAAGTTACCCAGAAAAGACTAATAGCAGCACAAGATCGTCAAAGGAAATATGCAGATTAATCAAGGAAAGATATGGAATTCGAAGAAAGGAATTTGGTATTACTGAGAGTATCACCGTGGAAGGGATTAACGAGATGTGGAAAGAAAGGAAAACCGAGCCCAAGATATGTCGGACCTTTTGAAATTTTAAAGAACGTTGGCAAAGTAGTTTACGAGTTGGCGTTACCTCCGTACATGGAGCACATCCACGATGTTTTTCATGTACTGATGATTAGGAAGCATAATCTAGACTCCAAACATGTAATAGAATAAGAGCCAATAGAGCTTCAGGCAGATTTGTCATATGTAGAGAGTCCGATAGAGATTCTAGAAGAAAGAGGGAAAGTATTAAAAAATAAAGTGGTAAAGTTAGTAAGTGTATTATGGAGAAACCCAAAGGTTGAAGAGTCAACCTGGGAGTTAGAAAGTGATATGAGAGCAAAGTATCCTCATTTGTTTTCTTAGAAGATTCTGAGGACAGAATCCTTTTAAGGGGGGAAGGATGTAATATCCGGGATATATCGTGTAATTATTTTTGCTAATAGATAATTATTATATGTATTCAGTATCTATTCTGTGAATTATTTGTTAAGTGTTAAATATGTTTGAATGTTTAAAAATGTTATTAATTAAGTATTTCAATTTTTATATGTTCCAAATAAAATATAGATAATTGTCATATCTTCCTAATTATTTTTATGTTGATTTGTGAATTTATAGGAATCATATGATTTTTATAAAATCTTTTTCCGGGTATTTAAAATCTATTTTATAAAAACGGGAACCAACCACCGTTAACCGTTTTTACGTCTTTAGAACCCGAAACTCTTCCGAGAACTCCTTCCTAACCTAATTGCAATATTCCGAGCATTTTCCATATTTTGACTTTTTCGATCCGGCGTACGGTTTGTCCTGCGCGGGTCCCGGCGCAACATTTTCGATACAATATTCGTTTCGGTAAATCAATAACACCCGTATTTTCGATAAATGGGAGCTTTTTATTAAACTATCCCAATTATCACCTCGTAGTACGTGTAACCAGGCGCTGAGACCAAGACCGCAGTACAAATTGTACTGATTTGGATAATTATCCCGAAAACCGCTACCGTTTGGATCAGTTTTTATAAATAAACGTACCGTTTTATATCCGGAATGATCCAACGGGATACTAATTCTCCGTAATTATAAATAGCCTTTTACCGTATTTTATTTCGTATCAAAATCATTTGCAGACAGATAATTATATAATTTTTACAGAGAAAAATCATATATTCATAAACCTTTTTGAGAATCAAACCACAAATTCAAGGTGTTAGTGAAATCCGTATGGAAAGTTGGAGTAACCAATTTGAAGGTCTCAAGGAGTACTATCAGATTCCAGGACCTGTTTTACTGCAGAATCAGAGGTTGATTTTTTTATAAATTTAATTATTTTTGAATTATTTTCATGAAAAATATGAATTTTTGTTCGGATGATTGTTTGTATGATTTGATGATTGCATGTTGTAGAGCTTGTTTTCCTGATGATTTTGGTATATTATACGTCTGATTTGGAGTCCAATAACATGTTCAAATTTGAGTTTGATTTTCGAATTTCAAAATTAGGGTTTATAACCCGAATGAATGTTCTTAATTGAAATATGGGGGTTTCTTATTCTGGAATAGATTGATGTTGTGATATAGTGGATTGTGTTCTCTGTAAAATTTGCAATCCAGTCGTATAAGTTTCATGAATCAACGAGGTCTGTAGAGAAAGGAGTTCTGTTTTGAATATTTTCGAAGTTCGCCGGAAACTGGCAAACTTCACGGCCAAATTCCGGCCAACTCAGGGATTGTTAGATCGATTTGATTGCATGGTTATGTTCCTGGTAATCCGTAGATGTGATCTGGAGCTTGTGGCAAGGTGAGGAGGCCGGAATCGTGTTCTCCGGCCACCCCTGTGTTTTCCGGCGACTGGACTGCAAAATTTCAGTTTAGTCCCTGTAGTTTTGTAGATGATGAAGTTTAGTCCCTGAAGTTTCCAGACTTTGCAAAAATTGGATTCCTGTTTTAAAAATGTTTAAAAATCATATTTCCTATTTATTTTTATTATAAAAATCCGTTTTTAATTTCTGAAAATTCTAAAAATTATTATTTTAATTCCGAAAATTATTTTTAATTCACAAATAATGTGCAAAGAGCTAAACTATAGGAAATTACTATGGCTAACCTTATGCGCAACATAATGTGCAAAGAGCTAAACTATAGGAAATTACTATGGCTAACCTTATCTCCACCACCCAAACACAATCCACCCAGATGTCTCCCAACAGGCACCTGTTATAAAAAGAAAAAAAACTAGCAAAGTCTGATGTCTCTCTGACATCGGGACTTAGAGTCTCTCAGAAACTACCAACAAATAATAAAGGACATGGTGGAAGTAAGACAACAGTCTCTCAAAATTCCAAATAACTTTCAGAATCTAAAAAGAGAAGGCTAGTTGTTGCTGAGTCAGAATCAGATGATGAGGATAATTCTCCCTTATTCAGCTATATTTCAGAAATTAAAAGTTGATTCTACTCAAGCACCAGCTATTTAATCAACTGAACATGGCACATCAAATGTTGATGATGTTAATTTTGATGCTGCTAGCCCTAGGCCAAAGAGGAAAAAGCTGGTCAAAACTTACTATTTTGAGCAAGCCTTAAAAATCAAGCAAGAAATTATTGAAGAAAGCACAGTTGCAGCCACTCACTCAAGCTCTAGGAGTCATAAAGATGGTAAAGCTGCAGCTACATCTATCTCTATCTCAAATTCACTTGTCAAGTCTGGTAAACAAATAAGGGAAATCTTTCTTAAATCTGAGCAGGTACAAAGAGTAATGGCTAACATTCAACAAAGAGCAGCTCAGGAAATAGTTGCTGACAGAGACTTTGCATCTGTGATCTTCATAGAAAGTGAGCCTACCCCACAAGAACCTCCATCTCCTCATGGTGAAGCAGTTATTGATGACTCAGTCCCACAAGAACCTACACCTTAAAGTGGTATAAAAGATATATTAAATCCTGATCCTATTTATTGTTCAATCCGTTCAAGAAAGACATGATGCTAAAAATGCCAAGTTGACAGCTAAACGTCCAAGGTCAAAGATTTTGCAAGAACATTGAGTATCACTATAAGAAGGATACATCTGGTGTTCCTCTCAGCAAGGTTCAAGCAAATGATTAAGAAAATGAAGAGTGGATTCCACAAGCACATGAATCTCAAAGGGATTCAGCAACCCCTGCACCTCCAGCCACACAAGAACCAATATCTCAAAGTGATAATGAAGGCTTATCTCCTGATGTTACTATCTTGGCTTTGGATTTGCAAGACAAAAGTGCATCCCATTACAACAACTACTAAAGTTCTTGTTATGTATAAAATGCAACACAGAGGGGGTGAATGTGTTTTTTTTAATTAGAATTATCGTACTTTCTTATGGAATAAAACAGTTTGTATGAATTTTAGAGATAAAGTACTGATGTAAAACACACAAGAAAATATAAAAAACTCACATGATTTATTAAAATCAAAATTCTTTTGCTATGTTTCACTTTCAAACCCAAATCTAAACAGTCTCTCATTTCTGATTACTCTCAAAAGGAATCAGTTATAAAATTAAAACCACTAGCTGAGACCGATGTGTCTGAGAGACAATTAGGTCCAAGGGTTGGTTCACATTCACCAAAATCTAAAATTACAGTTCATAGCATTATAGCTCGCAAGATGATATATAGTGTAAACAATAATGCAAGTATCTAAATAGATAACTTACTGGAAACCCTTATCAAGTGTAAGGTAATTACTTTACTGGATATAAGCTTAAAGGAAGATGAAGTTACCATTACTTCACTATACTTATACCATTTTATAAAACTACTTGAACTACCACTGTTCAAAGTATTAAAGGTTTCAAAAGGTCATCCCATAGATGAGACCACAAGTTAAGACTTGAATAGATTCAATCTTTGAAATATTATTGAATAAAATGAAGTTACAAGATACTTTATTTAGTCCCGATATATATATCCACATATATATCTCTTATATATTTCCTGGGAACCTCTGTTATGTAAAGTATGAACAGAGTTTGCAACATCCAATGAATTTTGGAAAGGAAAAGAATTTTGGCATAAACCCGATATCTTGCTGATCAGGCAAAGATACCCAATAAGTAACCTTTTCTACTAGTAGATGGACGATTCCCCACTGGTCATCACCCTGGCCGCAATAGGACCTTATGCTGGACTGCCACTCAGCCACTTACGTATTTGATGGACTCCTACTGAGCCACTTACACTTTCATGGACGCCCACTGAGCCCATGTTGCTTATGCCGACTCAATAGATGGACTTACTTCCCGAACGTTGGGTAAGTAATCAATTCATTTACCAAAACAGCAACCTCGTTGCGAATATAAAATACTCCACAGAGCCGGATCCTTCAGGTTTGAACGAATATTTAAATCCCCTTTGAAAGGAAGATCTTAATATAAAAATGAGTTTTGGGATCCGCTCTAACTTTTAAAATCATTTGAAGACTCGCAAACATTTTTAAGAATGTTTGGAGTAATGCTGATTTAATGAATAAATCAGTCCCGATATATTAGAAAATATCTGAATATTATTATTTAAATAATATTCCCATAAGGATAATCTCTATATAAATAATATGAAGTAGAAGTTTTGAAACTCATACTTGAAATGAATATTAAATAACCAAGATATACTTATACGAAAGTACTATCTTTATTTGAATAATCGAAAATAAGTTTGATTTTCGAAACATTATTCTTTAATAAAATAAAGAATATTATTTAGTAAATAATCGGAGTCATAAGTCCTCAAATGAATATTCAAATAATATTCATTAAATAATATAAACTGAGTCATAAGTCCTCGAATGAATATTCAAGTAATATTCATTAAATATATAAACTGAGTCATAAGTCCTCGAATGAATATTCAAAATAATATTCATAAGTGAAATAAAGTTATCGAATAACCTTATTCGAATAATAGTTTTGAAAACTATTTATGTATATATATCTAAATATATATATATATAATATACTCGGGAAACATCGTCTCCCGGTTTAGAAAATATATTCACCTTTGGGTCCCCTATACTAAGGTTATACACAACTACTGCTTATCTCTAGCATAGGTATTATGCAACTATAAGCATTGAAATAAATAGATAGATAACCAGATTACGAAACAGACATGCATATAAACCATATCAGCATGCTCCAATATATCGCAAGGTTTGCTAATAACAATCATGCATCCATCACAAGATAATGCATATACATATATACATCACAACAACAGTATAACGGGTAGAAACTTGCTGAGCGACTGGGGGTGATAAATGGCTTGGGCGAGTCTGGTAACCTATAAACAACATATAAGTTGGAATTAAACCAAAGTCACTTATGAATCTATACTTTAACCAATTAGACTATAACACTCGCTTTGCGCTCAACGATTCTCTTAAGTCGCTCGAGTACCCTCGGCTCCACCCATTTTTAATAAATTAACCATTAAGGGTTTTAAGGCGATTCTTTTGCGAGTGCCTTACAACTGCCCAATACACTTTATATAAATGATTCATACTCCAATAGTCCTTTAAGGTCTTTAACCTATGTTCCAAAGTAAGGCGAGGGGTAATGGTTCGTTCGCGAAACGCCGTTACTTAAAACGGTCGTTTCTCCTAAACCGTACATCGGATTCAAACGAACCACATATCAAAACGAAACTCGTAACATGAACTATCTAATCATGGCAATGGTCAAAACCTAACAGTGAGTTCTCGGGTCCTTATGTTAAGAACAAAACAGTCTAAAGTAAATCGGACATTACGACGGCTATGTTTACGCGATTACCAATTTATCCCTACTCCAAATCAATCACCAATCACCTCAATTCAACCATACAACCCAACTCCATACATAAAATGCTACAACAGCCCCAACAAACTCAATATTTCCAATTTTAATACTACTTCCCAACATGAACTAAAAGCTTTACTTAAGTTCTTTAACTAATCAACAAGATTTACAACTCCAAAACACATCATAAACCAACACATCTCTAAATACTCAATAATCAATCTTCTCATGAACCATACTAAACACAAAAAGTTCTAAATATACAAAAGTAGGGCTAGGGTTTGAGATTATACCTTCCTTGTGAGTAAAGTAACTAAGGAGCTTGGAATCACCCTTGCAAGTCCTTACCAAAGCTTAATCCAAACAAAACACTCAACAACAAAATTTTAAGTTCTTGAAAAACACTATTCACCCTCTTCTTCCATGAATTTTAGGAAGAGATTGTGAAGGAATTTGAAGCTTAAAACTTATAGGATAGCTATATCTATGCATAAGGAATCTTAGATAATTACCTCACTAATTTAATGAAGCTGGAACTTGGATTTTGATTTTTTTCTTATTGAAATGGAAAAGAGGCCGAGAGCTTTTAGCTTGAAATGGGAAGTCAACTTGTGTTTTGGTGAAATGATTTGTTGGTTGGTTGTTTTGCTTTTGTTTTAATTATTTACCTTTTAACCATGGTGATTTTTGTGTGGCTTGAAATCAACCACATCTCCTTCCCTTTTGGTCATGCTTAGGTCATCAATCCCATGTCATCTTCCCATGGTCGTCCTCTTCTTATTGGTTTGATGACATCATCCTCACTAACCTCTTTGATTAGCTTCTAATTACTTGGCTAATGACCGCTGATCTGTTATACGGTTTCGCTTTACTTTCATTTTCGTTTATCGTTTGAGGGATCATACCCGGGATCTTATTACTTGTGTTTCCTTACCTTTCTCAATAATTATATTCCTTTTATGATCCTCTCTATAATCCTTGAATTTAATCCTTTTTATCGTGTTACCTTATACTCAATTCTTTCGGTATTGGGTCGATTTTCGGGGAAAAATCAAAGTGTTTGAATTTGGATTCTGACGATCTTTACATACACTTATATATCATATAGAGTACTAATAAGATCTCAGAATAACAATAAAAAGAACCCTACATAGTGTGGCATGAAAAGTTTCTTATTCAACAATATCAACAAAAATACTATTCATAAGGGTTACAAAAAAGTTCAAAATTTTGGGGTTATTACAGTCTCTTCTCCTTAAAAGGATTCCGTCCCGGAATCAAATAGAAAACAAATGGGGGTACTTTTCTAGCATTGCGCTCTCTAGTTCCAAGTTGATTCTTCCACATTATGATTCTGCCATAGCACTCTGACTAGATGATTACTTTGTTCCGAAGCACCTGCTCCTTCTTATCCATAATCTTTACTGGTCTTTCCACGTAAGTCAGATCTGGTTGAATATCCACCTGCTCATACTTCACTATGTGCCTGGAATCCCGATGATACTTCCTTAGCATTGACACATGGAACACATTATGAACTTGTTGTAGGTTCGGGGGTAAGGCTAGCTCGTAAGCCAACTTCCCAATCTGTCTTAGTATCTCAAAAGGTCCAATGTATCTTGGGCTTAGTTTCCCTTTCTTTCCGAACCTTATTAATCCCTTCCAAGGGGATACTTTTAGTAGTACTAAGTCCCCTACTTCATACTCCTTGTCCTTTCGGGCTAGGTCTGCATATTTCTTATGTCTGTCTTGGGCTGCTACCAGCCGTCCTCTGATAAGATCCACTATGTCTTTGGTCTTTTGGACCACTTCGGGTCCGAGCATCTTCCGCTCTCCTACTTCATCCCAGTATAAGGAGATCGACACCTTCTTCCATACAGGGCCTCATTAGGCGGCATTCCAATGCTAGCATGAAAGCTATTGTTATAAGAAAACTCGATCAATGGCAAGTGATCATCCCAACTTCCTTTAAAGTCTATTGCGCAGACTCTCAACATATCCTCTAGTGTCTGGATGGTCCTTTCACTCTGCCCATCCGTCTGGGGATGGTAAGCGGTACTCATATTTAACTTGGTCCCCGCACATTCTTGAAAGCTCCTTCAAAATCTGGAGTTGAACCTGGGGTCTCGGTCTGAGATAATGGACGCTGGGACTCCATATCGCGTCACTATTTCCTTAAGGTAAATGTCCACTAGTCTATCGAATGTGTATCTCTCATTGATAGGAATGAAATGGGCTGACTTTGTCAGGCGGTCTATAATCACCCATATGGCATCATGGTTGGCTTTCGTCCTTGGTAAACCGACAACAAAATCCATGGCTATCTGTTCCCATTTCCATTCGGGAATCTCCAGGGGTCGTAAAAGTCCACTGGGTCTCTGGTGCTCTGCCTTTACTCTTTGGCAAGTCAAGCATTTGCTTACCCATTCTTCTACGTCCCTCTTTATGTTGGGCCACCAGTAATACTCCTTCAAATCCCTATACATTTTGGTGCTTCCCAGGTGAATGGAATACCTTGAACTATGGCTTTCATCCAAAGTCTCTTCTTTAAGCTCTTGAACGTTCGGAACCCAAATCCGGTAGAAGTACCTCATTATCCCTTTATCATCTCTCTCAGTATGGATCTCTTCTCCAGTCATTGACTCTCTGCTTTCATTCATTACTTTCTCTTGGCATAATCTGATCTTTTCCAATAACTCTAGCTGCATCGAGATCTCAAACAGCTTTTCAGTTCCGGTTCCGGTTACCTTTACTTCTATTTCCATTCTCTCGAAATCCTTTATCAATTCTTCCGAAGTCATTATCATTCTAAGTCTTTCCTTTCTACTAAGGGCATCAACCACCACATTGGCTTCCCCAGTGATAGAGAATCTCACAATCA